>NC_064554.1:16737493-17058411 GCF_023856365.1 Brienomyrus brachyistius
ACATTCTCTCAAAAAAAATCTATTCTTTTTAAAAAATACATGACAGTATTACACACTTAATACAAAACGCGTACAACTGTGACATTATTTGCATAATTGATAAAGTTTTCTTGTGTTATATATTACAGCCCATGGCCCTGTACTAAATAAGCGATGGAAAGTTGAGTGGATGAATAGATGGGTAACATATACTGCAATATTATTTAGATGTCTGGACATTTTTTGCATTTTGAAAATCCACATGTGACCATACATTCACCGCTGCATCATTGCATTGGACGTTCCCCCACGTCCGAGGAGAGCTGTTTTTCGAAGGCTGCTGTGCAGGACCAGTACTGGGAGGGCTAATCCTTCCTCCCACAAAACACTTGAAAGTAACCCAATTTCCTTTTTGAGAAAGGGAGTGGAAAGCCAGGGTGGAGGGGGAGGGGCAAGGATCAGACACCCCAGGGGCAATTCCATAATTTGACTGTTAGATAAGAAATAGGAGTGGGTGGGGGGTCCCAACAACAAAATTTGCCGAGCAGGGGTGTACACTGTACGAAAATATGTAACCAATCACTAAATTAACCTTCAGACTAAAAATAAGGTATAGAAGTTCCTATTTCTATTCATGACTCTCACATGCTTTTCAAAAGGTAAAATTTTATATGTCAGTACGTGGTGAATGAGCATAATATTTTATGACAAATATTGACAATAAGTCAATAACCCAGCAGGTTAGCTGGAATCTAATATGTAAAAATAACATTTTAATAATGATCATTCTATGAAATCACAAATAGGCCTATATATCTTGCTGTAAGTAAACCACATATAAAGTTTTTTTTTTTTTTTTTTATCACATTCTTCAGTGGCATTCAGTGGCCTTGAGGATCTCTCATTTCACAGGTGCTTCAATGGAAGCCCAGTCATTTCACACCCGAATGGGCCCTTTTGTCACACTCTCCGCACACTTTAGTGGTGAAAACGTACAGTCACGTCTGAAATCGAATGGAAAAGGCATGAAAATAATGTCACATTGCAGCAAGTGAGGAATATCTCAAGGAAAACGTGCGCTGTGTTATATACATTTACGACAGGGTCATGTGTGTAAGGTACATGGTGGGAATGGGAGGATTGTAACGCCCCCATTAATCAAAACTGGCCAATACAACCCACCTCCCAATAATTATGTTATGGGTGGAGACCTGAACCCCTCCGATGCTCAAACCAAAGTTACACCTTTGGTTCAGGTGACCAGTGGTCAAGGGCCTAAGTTTTTCAAACAAATCTCAAAGCTGTCTTTTCAATGTATTTTCAACCAATTTTTGCTGGGGGGGGGGGGGGGTGCAGTGAGTGCTGCCCGGGGGCTGTGATAACATCTGCGATTGTTTCCATTTCAGACGGACACCACGACCATAGAGAAGAGCCAGCAAGGTAGGAACAATATCCGTGATCAAGCTAAATGGACTTTTCGTTCACCACTGTCATTCAGCCTCTGCTTTAAAAATGTTCCTTTAGTTTTGATATTTACTTCCTGTAAGGACCTTGATTAGACACGAATCCTCCTTTTCCCAAACAGACGAGAGCGATGCAACCGCCCGTAGACGCCAGGCTGAAGTTAAACCTCCGAAGCCATCTGCACACCTGACAGGTGGGACGTTGCCGCTGGAGTCACCATAAGCGAAAGCCAAGCTCAGACTTCCCACCCTTCTTGGGCGGTCTCCCTGACACTCGCAAATGATGCGCAATGTCCCGGAAATCTATCATCACGTTATTCAGCAGTGGTAAAATTTGCCAAAAAGAAATTTTACTGCTACAATCTCCTATTGGCAGCCCCCTCAATCAAAGAATTTTATTGCCCGCAGCCCATCCCCTCTCCGTCAACAAACTTCCACCTCCCGGAAATCAGTACGCCTGCAACGTAGTCCCTTTAACTAATGTGTCATACTGTAATATTCATCTAATTTTTGTATATGGTTTGCCACTGAAATTTTAAAGGCCCAAATCTCTAAAAATATTGCAGTTTCGCAGAATGTGTGATGTACGTGTGATGTTAAAACGCGGGTACATATAATTGTCTATGTACGATACAGTCTGCAACACCATTCATCAGTTTCTATACATTTGCTGGAAATCACGGTTTTCCACCACAATTACCTCATTGGGTATCGATGACCAAATTTGTCACCAGCAGAGTAAGCCCAAGCCATGACGCTGTCCCCTCCATGCATGACAGCGGGAACCACACACACACGCAGACCTTACGCCGTCACTCTCTCCTGTGCCTTACAAATACATAGCCGCTTGTGTATGTGAATATTTCATAATTTGACTCGTTAGTCTATTAGATTTATTATAATCATGACGCATCGTATTAGTGCCTATATTTGTTCATGATTTGTAATTCAGTAGTGACTTACTGACTTACTACTAAGTATTTGTTCCCTCTCAACCATTTATGGTTTAACATTGTGCTGTTGGTGACGTTCTACCTAAATCAATGTGTTTCTTCCTTGTGAAGACACAGGAGTCAAAGTGAGTCAAAGTATAGTACATTGAGGGACTGAAAACAGCATGGATGCTCTTTATATGAGGCACAACCAAGCTAGAGCATAACTGAACACCAATGCTTATGCGAAGGCCGCCAGGTCTCAGAATCGTGAGGTCATTTCCTGTGCCATTTTGTGGTGAAGTCATTTCCTGTGTGTTTTCGTGATGCTCTTGGGCGAGATGAGTGATGCTCGATTTCCGCTACTGACAGCGTGGCCATCTAAGCACCTATTGCTGTGGGGGGTGGATATAGCTCCGTGACTGCTCCAACCACATAGCATGGGGGTGGGGGGGGGGGCAGTATCAGCATGACTCGTTTAATCTGCCCCTGTGGTCGACAAGGGACCTGAATGGAAATATCGCTTTATACAGAATGAACAGAGCTGGAAAAATCCACCCTTGGGGGGACTGACTGTTTTCTGTTACTTTCCCTATCAAGCCGGCACACACCAACCCCGGGAAGACGGACTCATGATGTGGAGCACCTTCGGGGGAGATGCGTTCACCCACGAGATGGACTACATCCAGGGGAAGCTCTATGTCAAGATGGAGGGCTTCTACTTCATCTACTCCAAGGTGTTCTTCTCTGAGCCCAGCCGGGCCGCCTTCACCCACACGGTCCTGAAGTCCACCCCACGCATGCCCAATAGTGAACTGGAGCTGATGCGCACTTTCCGATTTCTTGACAGGGGACAAACGAGGGGGGGCATGCTAAACAGCTACCTAGGGGGGGTGTACCTTCTGCACGAGGGTGACGCCTTTTTTGTAAAGGTGCACAATCATACAGGGCTGCTGAGGCAGGTCTCTGCGGATAACTTCTTTGGTGCGTACATGTTGTAGATGACTATGCAGTGTGTGTGTGTGTGTCTGTGTGTCTGTGTGTGTGGGTGGGTGGGCAGGTGGGTGGGTGAGGTTTTTCACAGCCAGCGGTGCAATATTGTGCAACAAAAAAAACGCTTTCGATCTGGATTTTTTTTTTATGTGTAATGCAATGAATGCATGAAATTATATCTGTGACTTTGGGAGTAACACTTTGAAAATAGGGTGGTGATTGGCTCACATCCCAGCAGGTTTTGTTTAGTCCTTAACTCAGACGCAACTCTGGCAGCTCGTATATCCGGATACCCGCTATGTATTACATTATTATAACTTTATATTGCTTACGCTCGTTTGTTAAGGATGGGAGCTTCAGAGCTACTGAAAATCACGCTGGCTGACCTGTAAATAGTGTCTTCACAATGAGAAGGTTCTTTGTAATGCACTTTTTATGCTGATCTTACCAAAATAAGTTTATATTTTGCTGATACTCTTGTATACAATATGAATAAATGAATAAATATTGAATAAATGATCCTTATTCGTCATTATTGCGGCATTCTTGTTATATAATCATAAACGCGCAGAATTAAATCTGAAAGAAAGTCCATTCTCTCTTTTGTACGTGTTTTTGCTGGGGTATTTACTGTGCATGTCTGCTTTCAGCTTTGCGGTGATGTGTTTGGGTCTGAAGCACAAGTATAGATATAGATGCACAGCAAGCTACTCAAGTCTCTCACATTGACCGTGAGACACAAGCATGTCAACCAGCTCACAGGCTCACATGCACCTTGTGTTTCTCACACTGAGAAGTAAGGAATAACACCCACCAAGGTGACCCGTTATGCAGAACCACAGCTATCCTGAGTTATACAGGGTTAATAGCTGCATATCAGCCAATCACAAGATAGCCTTTGTTGTTTCCAGCCAAAACCAGTTACATGTGATTCTGCTGCAAGCATGTTATTACACGGATGCACACACACACACACACACGGAAAGCAGATAAAGTGGAAGACCAAGATCCGATGAATGCGATAGATGGGGTCTCATGTATTTATCGAGAGGCAGGTGCTCTGTCCCTAGCAGATGTAATCTCATTCAAACTTCTGGTGAAACTTTAGAACCCTGATGTACAGATATGCAGAGACATGCCTTATTTCGCCTTCTGAAGAAGCCTCTGGTCTGCATATTCCAGGAAACAACAGCAGCGGCAGTGGGCACCGTCAGCCGTGGCTGGAAGAATCGCCTGCATAGGTAGCGCTCGCACGTCTTTGACCTGCTTAAAGCATCACAGGTCCTGACCAAAGAGGTTGCATGTGCAACAGACGAGTGCAGAAGTGACACAAAGCCTCCAGTTGCCCGTCAGCTAGGGGGGCTTACAGGAAGCAGAAAGAGCAGACGACACCTACCTCAGAGGCACCGCAAAATCAACAGTCATTTCATGTGCTGCAAATAAAATGCACTTTGTTTACGAGAAATCATTACATTTGGAATACAGGTGGCTAGGTGTTACTGTCTGCTGGAAATACTGATTTAGTTCACTTTACACCTCACACAGTTATGAATCAAGTCATGTTATCTTGCAAACATTATAATACAATACCAATAAGTAAAATACAAGATAATATAGGAAGAAAAGAACAGTATAGATGTATCTATTATTATATCTGCACAGCATGTACACAACAGATCTTAGGTAATGAGGCAGTCAGTCGAATGAAATAGTGTTCTAATGCAAGGTAAATATCATAGTTTATGTAGTGCAAGAGGCAAGGTTCAGGTTCCGTCCTGAAACTGCATAGACATTTACCTGACAAATGGTGCGTTCGATTATCTCTCAGAAGTCATACATTCCGAGGTGCGTGACGTCACGTCTGACCAGTTCGAGCTACAAGTGCACGTCTCGAAACAAACTTGGCTGCCTCCATGAAAACGCTGCTGAGTGTTGTTGCTTTATATTTTAGCAGATTTGGAGTGAGCACAGAGAGGGAAGCAGTCGTACGAGTACTGGGCATAGAGAAATGGGCTAAGCACGCAACCCTGAGGAACGCTGGCGTTAAGCAGCCACTGTTTGGGTTGTAAGTGTGCTGTTCCCCGGGCAACTTGAAATGAATGGGATCTGGCCGGAAAACAAGTTCAGGAAGCTAAAGTAATCCAGTCAGATGAAGAGTGAACTCTAGTTCAGGTTGATGCTTCCTTCCAGAATGTGGCTTCAGTTATTTTGTTTAAATGTGTTTATTTAGACGACATGACTCTGTACTAGATAAGAAAATGGATGGATGCTGAATAGAATAGAATAGAATAGAACTTCAGTGGTATTGTACATTTTACAACAAAATTTCCCTTGCATCTCCTAGAACAGCTACTATGTAAAGAATCACAAAGAGTAAAATTTGAAAAATACAGTTGACCCTTATCTCACATGTACTTCTTCTACCTTCCCCATTAGGGTTTCGATATGTCGTGGAGTCGGCGTAAGAAATTCAGTGAATTCAGGGAATTACTTGGGAGTTCTTAAGAGATTTGCAAAAGCTGCAGACGACACACAAAAAAGTTTCTTTACCGATAAATTAAAAAATATATAAGTGCAGCGCTGGCTCGGAGGACGCCAAACCTGTTTACGGCAGTCTCTCGGCTGATATCTGGCAGGGATCTCGCAGTGATTTTTGTATCCCTCATGTTTTTTTGATTCGTTGCACTACACTCACATGCTTGCTTCGCTTCTCATGGGGACCAAAAATTGTGTGTATTTTTTTCCAGATCAAGGGGAGGCTGTGTCACTAACCCCCATGATGTAGAAAGGTTGACTATAAAACTAAAATACACTGTAGAAAAAGTAGAATATTCTACATAGAATATGGTATACACATAGTAAACAGCGCCATTTCAATGCTAAGATACTAAGACCACTATAATGTTAGAATGACATGAATAAAAATAAATTGATTTTAAAAGCAACTTAATTATCTTCAAAGAAAGTTTGATTGCAATGCCCTGTGAGGTTTAAGGTAGACAATAAAAAATACAATGCTGCCCCCTGGTGTCAGTGACCGGGAAGGTTTTTCCAGAGGCAAGACTGAGTGAAGACAGGAATGGAGGTATCACTATTAAGACACTCAGCTATTAAGATGTTACAGTAACTTGGCTTTTTCTGATTGTACAACATTAGGAAAAGATGTTTCGAGGCCAACACTGTGGAAGAAGTGAGAGATCTGAAAGATAAATGCGACAGTAAAGATGTTGTGATGTTTTGTGATGTTTAGACTAGTGTGAGTGAGACCAAAAATGAGCATGATACTTAGAGTTTACACAGAGACATAGAAGCCTCCATATTGAAACATCCATCCATTTTGAATACCTGATTATTTTACTTAGTGTCGCGGGAGTCCGGAGTCTATCCTAGAGGCTATCGGTGCAAGCCGAGAAATAACCCAGGATGGGGCGCCGACACATTGCAACTATATTGAAAGAAATTGAATATAATCAGGCCAGAACATGAAATTTAACATCGCTCTACACATTCGTAAAAGTATGTTATTGATGGTCACATCGTAAAATCTTGGGGCCAGTTGCACAAAATACCTTCAGTTTTCCCGTTAAGTATGACGGTTAAGGTTTAATTTCTCCTTAGCTGAGGGATTTATGGTGACGCTTTAGTTGAGGGGACATGAATAATGTAGTAGTATAGGCTTACTTAATGCGGAGGCAACGTGACAGACGCTGAACAAGACAGAATATAAACAAACAAAAAACATTACTAATGAAAACTCTTCGCTCTCGAGCACCGTATGCCACGAACTAAACCTCACACTTACGTCTGCTGTGTCCGAGGGATTTTTATTTTAAAACTTGTGGAACCTCGGGCGTCTATGCGATCCGGCACGCGGAGCGGAGGTATCACGCGCTCAAGGCAAAGAGGAACACCAGCTACTTGACTTTTTTTTATTATTACTTCCTGAAAATAAACAATTAAAATATATATCTGTATTAAATATATTCCTAAAACCCACTATTTGTGCTTTGCTGATTACCGTGTTTGGATTCTGCTCCACTCCTATTTCCAGATTTATATGCTTATCCTGCGACTTTCTGCCAGGTGTAAGTTTAGCTGACTGTAAATGCCAGTGTGACATTTTACACATTTACATGGTTTCAACGCCCCCTTGGGAGGAATTTCTCCTCTGTGCTTTTTAGTTTTGCTTCCTTTTTCACCTTTTAAATTCGCTCATCGCCATTCTGGTTTTACTTCCTTAGTGACAGGCTTGTTGTTTATTTTTGGCATTAATTCCCATAAGTATTACTTTATAGGTACCGGTAAGCACAACAGACGAGACTGAAATAGCCCAGCCTAAACTGTTTTATTTATTTGAATGATTTTTATTCTGATAGAAAGGGAACTGTAGTATCTTAGCACTGAAATATGTGAAAGAAGGACATATTTTCAGAATCATGTTTATTGGCCGATCATGTTCACACCTGCAGGGAATTTGTGCCTAGTTGACAGGGTCTGACCTGCATAAAGTTGATACATACTTAAGACAAGACGAGACAATGCGTACATACAGCCTAATACTAGTACAGTAGGTAAAAAAGTGCAGGAGTGCATGTCAGTGCAAGGGCTGCAGAAATAAATACTGTACATATAAAACAATACAATACATACAGTGAGTTATTTACAACAATGAGGTATTGCTTACTGGGGGGGGGGACGGACGGACAGGGAGGACAGTACAACTGAGCCGAGCACCTGGGTCAGTTGATCATAAGAGTGATGGCTTGAGGGTAGAAACCATTCTTGCGCCTATTTGTTTAGGTGCTCAGTGATCTCAAACGCCTGCAAAAAGGCTTTGAAAAGATTGTGGCCCAGGAGTGGGTGTATGTGATGATTTTCCATGGCCGTTTCCGGAATCGGGATGAATACGGGTCCTGGAGGGTGGGCAGGTTAACACCAATGTGTTATTCTACAATATACGTCAAATAAACCATTTCTAAAGAGGGTCTGAGAAGACAGGTGAAGCATTCGACCTGTGGAGCTATCCAGCAGTGGAGCAGGGAAACACACCAGGCACAGGACCATAAAACACAGGGAGCAGGGAAACACACCAGGCACAGGACCATAAAACACAGGGAGCAGGGAAACACACCAGGCACAGGACCATAAAAAACAGGTAGCAGGGAAACACACCAGGCACAGGACCATAAAACACAGGGAACAGGGAAACACACCAGGCACAGGACCATAAAACACAGGGAGCAGGGAAACACACCAGGCACAGGATCATAAAACACAGGGAGCAGGGAAACACACCAGGCACAGGACCATCAAACACAGGGAGCAGGATGACCAGCAACAGGTCAAAAGGGGCAGGGCCAGACGGACACCGACGCTGACACATGTCCTCCCCGTTTCAGCATTGGGTTTCTCTTAGTTCACCCATTTCTCCCCCACAGTCCAAAAACATGCTGAAGTTGACTAGGGATATCAAATTACCCCTAGGTGTGCATGTGTGTGTGACTAGTGTGTGAGTCTGCCCTGCAATGGGTTGGTGTCCCATCCTAGGTTATTCCCTGCCCTGTGCCTGTAGCTTTTGGGATACGCACGGGACAAGTGGCTATGGAAAACAGATAAACGGTTTCAGTTTCTGGAATTAGCAGATTGATTTTCCTTTTATTGATTTCTCAATATACATTTACTGTTAGTTTAAACATTTGTATGCTTCCCCTCATGCATTCACACAATTGTGATGCAAAGCAAATACATAAGAGTTTAAATGCAACGTTGACCATTAATGCCAGTAAAGTAGTGCTGTGGAGCAAAGGGACAGAAGGTCTAAGAGTGCATCCGGTCTGAGCTGTAGACCCGATGCGGGGATGGGGGGGGGGGGGGGTAGGACCTCAAAAGGAAAGACACCCCCTGCCCCCCCAGGAGGAGTCACCTGGGTACATGCCTCCCAAAAAAATGAACAACGGTGTCAGGTTAACAAACCAAAGTGCAGGTTATAAATAATACAAAAATATATATATATAACAATAACACATAGTAGTGAGTAAAACAACACTGGCGATTACTTAATGATAATGACCCATCCATCAATGGTTTGATGGACAGGATGCTAGTTCATCACAGGGCACACACACAAACTCACCACCACCACCACCATCAACAACAACAACAATAATAATAACAATAATAATAATAATAATAATAAATACAACAACAACAATAATAATAATAGTAATAATCAGTCAAATGTGACTGTATTTGGATCAACAGGAAAATGTCTAGCTATCCTGAAAGCCCAAGCCCTGGATACATCACAAAATACCACCCTGAGTGTCCCACTGTAGTGCTTGACGTATACAGGAATCAGGAAATGAACTGGGGTAGTTGCGATTTGTAGTCCCTGCGCCACGTCACAATTTCATCTTGGCACAAAGTGTCTCAGAAAGCACCGCACGTCTCCGTTGAAGTAACGGGCTCTGACTTGGTGTCCGTCGATAGCTCCTCTGCAAAGGGGCACACCATCTCTGCTTTGTGAGGTTCTGCAGATCTTTGGGCGCTCCAGCTCGAGCTCCGCGGGCCCTGGGCTCCGGCTCTCCGCGCATCCATGAGCGCATCTGCAGCCTCACTTCCCCAGCTTGTCCACCGGGAGGAGCCCCAGCCTGCTATGCTTCCGGATCAGCTTCCACTCCTCGTTTTCCACAGTGGAAATCATCACTGCCATGAGGGGTTCCTGGGCACTCAGAGGCACCACGGACAAGCAATCGTTTGCCCACACGGTTTTCACATTTGGTGGAAGCGTCACCACGCAGGTTAACTTTGTCTTGGTTTGGTCTATGACCCTGATAGTCAACGAGGCCCCACTGCAGGAACTATGAAGATTACAGTGCACTTCCAAGTTCAAGTACATCAAGTATGTTCCATTATGCTCAACCTGTATCTTTCCATTGTTCCCACTGTAGGTCACTCCACTCTGCCCTGGGTGCAGTTCCCACATCATGGTGATGTTCTTTACATGTTCTGCGGGAGGGAAAGAGGGCCTGATGTTACTCTAATGTCCACGGACTGCAGATAACAGGCAGTTCGTCTCACTTTGAACACTTCTAAGTAAGCAAAACACGTTACGTGTTTGACGGAAGTATGCAGCGGGATTCAGAGACAAAAATACTCACCGTCTTTCGGTGTTAAGATGGAGGAAAACTGATGCACCTGAGGGGAAGACGAGGCATGTTAGAAAACGCTGCCGAATCCATTTAATTTTATTTTTAAATATAATAGATTAGGTACACTTTCCCAAGTACCTTTAACAGAAAACGCTCACAGACACACATGCACACAATCAACTTAAAGTAGTCTGTTAACTTTTGCAATAATAGAAAACTTGTCCACACACTTTATTACTATATTTTACCGTTATTACGGTTACTATATATATATATATATATATATATATATATATATGGTTTCTAGTACATACTACATTATACATAGTACATTACTAATCTATAAATCTATAAATGCCTGCAAGGTTAACTGTTTAAACGAATCTCTCACAATTAACTTTGTTTAAATATTTAAGCTTTAAAAAACTAAACTTAAGGTAATTTTGATAAGTATAAAAATGCATGGATTTCTCGGGATCGGTACCTTGCTGTGATTGTGCGGGTGGGTCATGTTCATTCCGGCCAGCTCTCTCCTGATCTCCATCACCATCAAGGTGACTGTCACTGTTCCCCCGATCAGAGTCACGAAAAGAACCAAGACTGTCGCCAGAAGCCAAATCGACGGGCTGCCGGAGTTTTTGCCAGTCGATGGTCGTAGTGCCTCCATATCGCTTTCTGCTGTCATTTCGAGGGGAAAAAAGGCGTCAGTTACAAAGTAATCCTCCTTTGCCTTTCTAAAGTATGGATAAACGCACAATGAGCGCTGGTGCTTTGATTTGCTTTGCTGGAAATAATGGTAATTTAAAGCCCTCGGTACGTAGGTGGACGAGTCCGCCCCTCGAGCGACCATTTCTGCTTTAACAGACATGACGTAATGTGATGACTTTACTGGCGAATTAAGTCACAGGAGAATTTACCGCTAAACGCTGTACTGTGTTTCACTGACGCTCTCTGTTGACCATCTTAGGATAGATAGGAAATATACTGGATTATTTCCAATTTGATAGTGCCAAGATGTTATTTCAAAAACGTGTGTATTATTAAAATTCTGACCAATTGCCTTTTTAATTAACACAACGCCTTCGATCGGAACAGGCGTAAACACATTTCTTTATTTAATAAAATAATATATAAATATGAACTATTACACTTTATTATTTTTATTGTTCTCTGATGTGTTACTTTTCAATACGTTTAAATTTCAATATGTTTAAACTTTTACCTCACAGCGTTTTTACTGTCTGTCAGTCTGTCTCTGCCTGTATGTGTAAAGCTTTATATAAGCATATTCTATAGATAAAGATAATACTGTAATGAATATTATGAGTCGCGGCAGGGGGGGGGTTACACAGGGGTTATCCAGTAGAGGGAAGAGAAAACATGCTGATGAAGAGCGGAGAAACAGAGGGCTTGCAAAATGTACGAGTCACCTGATAAAGCGGAGGATTTTTCATACTTTACGGACATTTCAGTTTTTTTACATTTTTTTTTTTTGGGGGGGGGGGGGGGGGGGTAACTTTCTCTCCCAAAATTGCGTCCATCACCCCTTGTGCCAGTCGCTAGATGTTATTAAACATTGTTTGAATATTAAATACTCCTAATATATGACGAATCTAACATACCTCTTTAACTTTTTAAAGTTGTTTAATTTCTTAAATTTTTTCGTAACCCTTGCACTCTAACTGTTTATTATTATTTATTGTTATTGACTATTACTAAGTATATGCATGGTGTGCTACTGCCGTTTCCTTCGGGATCAATAAAGTATCTATTTATAGCTAAGTTACTGGTGAGAAACTGGTGATGCAAAATGTACGAGTCATCTGATATAGCAGAGGATTTATCATACATTTCTGTTTTTTCCCATTTGGGGTTTAACTTCCCTTTCAAACTTGCCCGGAAAAAAGAGAGGCTGAACAGGAGAAAGAGAAACTGCCATCAGCTGTGTCACCAGGACTTGCTTCCCTTACGAAAGGAGCTTTGAGCCCCCGGATAGATTTTCTCCCTCCCCCCAATTTTCAGACGAATGTGTGGTAGGACCCCGCAACTCTGGATAACCGGGATAAGTGAATTGAATAGGAGTGTTAGTGTAAGGAGCAGGAAAACCCGAATATCATAGACAATCGGATCGAAAGATTTTCGATGCCCTGTGTTTCAAGCGAAGGACGAGAGACCACATTTTGAAACCTATCCGAGACATTGAAGTGCTGGCAATTTCGCAGTATCGATTATTTAGCCAATTTAAGAGCTTTTTAAGCTCCTGACAATGAAATGGTCTTGGTAATTCACACACATGTAAACAACTCTTAACAGCTTAGAATGATGCAATGGAAATTCAACGGCATACATTTTTTAAACGCATGCTATTATTATTATTATTAGTAGTAGTAGTAGTAGTGGTAGTAGTAGTATAGTTGTTGTTCTGGGTGACGACACAAGGTGTTCCAAGGTTAATGACAGGTACTGTAGGGAATTCCCTAGATGGAGCCTACTCAGCTGAACTTTGGAAACTTCCACATGCGATGTACAGTAATGAAAGTATGCAGGACATCCCATAACCACACAACCACACTGACATTTGTTTTTTTTTCTGGGAAAGGTCAGAGGTGAAGGGCGTGCACTATGCCCTGCCTGCTACCGAAATGCCAGACAAGGAGGCTGTACCATAGGTTAAAAAAAAAAACACAGAAATTTGAGTTGTAGGTATTTTCCAGCGTTAACCAGGACACACTGAGAAACAGAAACTAGATACAGAAGTGGTGAAGAAATCACCCTCTCAGCTTAGATCGCTGGTAAAAACTTGAATTGTATGTTTATCCGTTGAGGTGATTTGGCTTTTAGGTCAACGTCCAAATAATGTTCGTAATAGTGCTGTACTCTGTAAGCCTCGTTTGTGCAATTCAGACATGCGTACCAGGTTGTGATCAAGTATATTTTTTTCAGTGGGTATTCTACACAGCAACTAGATATTTTCTCTATTCTGTTTCTATGCGATTCATCATTGAAAGGTGCAGATTATCCACACAACACATTTTTAGGTTTTTGAAGGGATAATGGCTCACTGGCGACACTGCAGTGCGACACTGCAGTGCTTCACTGTGTCAGATGTTGGTGCGATATGTGGCTTGGTAGGTTTGCAATTTATGGGCCTGATTAGAATATAATTAATTACTATTATTATTGTTGATGTTTTTAATGGAACATGAAACATGAATTATGTGTGGATCAGTCATTATTGCACGGGGTGGTGGTGGTGGTGGTGGTGGTGAGGGGGGGGTGCCGCTGATTCAAACACAATGCTGAGCTTGACCCACCCCAAGGCTGAGGACGCCCGAACAGCCCAGCCTTCCCGGGCCCGTCCAGAGAATCCTTTGGCCTGCAGTCTGTCATCTGGAGCCAAACACTGCAGACTACTCTGACTTCAGAGTCATGGGCTGTGTTTGGGGAAATGACAAAATGAGAGGAATGGGAAATCTTCGCTGTGGTGATCAGCCAGTGTACTGTCTGGGGAAATCTCCTGTAGGAGCATGGGGTGTTTGCCCGCCCCCTGCCCCCCCCACTTAATAGCCACTGCTGCAGAACTTGCATGACGTGAGCTGGTTCCCCTGCACAGTGGTCTTTTCACCGATACCCATGTCATGTGACCAGTTGTTTTTCAGCTGTAATTCTCTGAATATAAGCATTGCTGTAAGTCACTTTTCAGGAAGGTACTGGAAAGCAGAAAATGTCTGAAGAAAAGCTTTTCCGTTGCTATTCACAGTGGCCACATTCCTCAGAACCCTGGGTACCACAAGAGCCTCTCTCTAAGGGTAAGATCATAGCCAATAGCCCTCTGACATGCCCAGAATCACTGTCAGCTGACAGCGACAAGTAAAAAAAAAAAAACACATATTTTCTGTGCTAAACCTCACAGCAAAATCAAGATTCTTCAAAATGGTGTGCAGTTGTAATGAGTACGACCTTCATCAGTCATCCTGCAGGACTTTGCCGCAATTGCGGAATTGGAATCCGAACCCTTTTATTCACCATGTATAAAAAGTATAAGTACTTTGCTAAAGATAAAAAAGACACAGCAATAAAAATGTGCTATTAACAAATGCACAAGCATTAACTTAATATGTCATCAGAGATATATGTCTTATATCCATGTAAAATATACAGTATATTAAATTCACCATTAATCAAACATATAAGTTCTACATTGATTTTAATGTTAAATGCATGTGGAACTAATGTACTTTCAGACATACAGACGTGGAAAAAATTCATGGTTTAATCTTGGTTCTGCTGGCAGAAGGCTACGCTGCTCAGCAGGCTGCTTCCAGGTTCAAATTATCTAAGACAGCAGTACAGAAGAACAAGGTGAAGTTGGAGACATTGGGAACAACCAGAAACCAGCCAGGTAGAGGGAGGAAGGAACTTTCTAATGGCAGAGGTGACTGTCGACTTATCCGGCAGTTTGTCATGAATCGGAGGATGACCTCAAGTGACCTTCAAAAGGAATGGGAAACATGAAGTGCAGGTGTGATGTGCAGTGATAGGACTGTTCATATCAGGCTCCTAGAAGCAGGACTGAAGTCCCTTAGAGCAAGGAAGAAGCCCTTCATTAATGACAGAGAAGGACCAGGCTGCAGTTTGCAGAAAAATATGTATTATTCACAGATGCACACCCCTAAATTGAGAAATGAGTGAAACAAAAAATTGTGCTGTGGTCTCAATTTTTTCCGCGGCTGTGTAAGTCCTATATACACTCAAAATGTATATTAAATTCACGTTTGGTCAGTACTAGTTTTTATGTATAATTCTTTGAATGAACTCAATTGAATCATAAACTGTGGTTCCACACAACTAGAATGAGTATTTTGGAAAGGAAACATTGATGCGTTTCACTTTGGGTTCTGAGAACAAAACAAAGTTGAGTTAATCTCACTGAATTTTCTCATGTCTAATTAAACCAACTGAATGTGCAGAGACGTTACATGTATTCCATCCATCCATACATCCATTTTCCAAACTGCTTATCGTGGGGGGTCCGGAGCCTATCCCGGAAGCAATGGGCACAAGGCAGGGAACAACCCAGGATGGGGGGCCAGCCCATCACAGGGCACACTCACACACCAGTCACTCACACATGCACACCTACGGGCAATTTAGCAACTCCAATTAGCCTCAGCATGTTTTTGTACTGTGGGGGGAAACCAGAGTACCCGGAGGAAACCCCACAACAACATGGGGAGAACATGCAAACTCCGCACACAAGTGACCCAGGCGGAGACTCGAACCCGGATCCCAGAGGTGTGAGGCAACAGTGCTAACCACTGCACCACCATGCTGCCCCTACATGTATTCCATCAGAATAATATAAAAGCAATATAACATTTTATTAAGAGAAAACAAGCAATATACATGCATTTCCTACTAGAGCCATATTTGATCATGTATGGTTTACTTAATAGTTTTATATTTTTCCTGTAGGCTTTTCCCTTGAGTGTCTTACATGTCAAGTGTGAAAAAACACAGACTTATAGTGAACATATAAAATACACCATGGTATATAACTGAACCGTGCTGATTTTTACACAATGGTGGTCATAAGCTCAGTGGTATGGAAAGGTCTTACAGTGGTCAGTTGTTTTCCTGGTCAAAAAAATTGGAATATAGAAAACAATAGGTCCAGGTCAAAAGAATGAGAAATGTCTTTGTCTTCGGTAGGAAAAAAACTCAGGTTTGATATGCGTACATTGTAAAGTTATGCGAGTCTGTTTGGAAACTTGTGAGGATCTGCCTGATAATTATCTCTTAGCCCTGAAACATACAAGAGATCTTTTCTTTCAGCTTTGTACTGTTGCACTGAAATTTAAAACCAGCAATTTTGTTTCAATAACTGTATTATGAAGTCGTACTGGTTGGAGCAGAATGTGAAAATTTACGCTTCAGAGCCAAAGATCTTTAACATTAAATGCTTCTCTACGAAAAGCAACAGATGTATTCTCACAGCATTCTTACAAAACTCACTCCCAATCGAAGACATTAGCTCCTCGGTTGATCTTAGGTCCTACAGGGGAGACTGGGCTGGTGAAACAACCAGTGTACGCCAACAACCAGTGTACGCCAACAACCAGTGAACGCCAACAACCAGTGTACGCCAACAACCAGTGAACGCCAACAACCAGTGTACGCCAACAACCAGTGAACGCCAACAACCAGTGTATGCCAATAACCAGTGTTCATAACAACTAGTGTACACTAACAACCAGTGTACATAACAACCAGTGTACGGCAATAACCAGTGTATGCAACAACCAGTGTACGCCAACAACCAATGTATGCAACAACCAAAGAAAAACTTCTTAAGGCAAGACAGTGAGATGTGTGCAATGTAAGGCTCAACTTCTCGCCAGGTTTTGTGAATCACTGATGACATATCTATCAACTCCCAGTCTCAATACTACCTTACTTACTTACTGCCAAATTTTACTGGCCCACAAACCCATCAGCCCATCAAAAAAATGCCCAGTATGCCAGATTCCCAGTATAGGCCTGCTTAAGTCTCTATAAATTTATTTATTTTTCTTATTTGTACTTCTGTCTTGATAGGATGGTAAATTGTACACTTCATGCTATAATCTGCTCTAAAACAAAGTCCTTATACATTTTATACCTGGCGAATAAAAAACTTCTGATTCCAATTCCGGGGATTTTGCTGCAGAGACTTGCACTGATGCCTCACACCTCTGCGACTATGGTTCAGATCTCCACGTTAGATGTACATGTGTGTATGTTCTCCCTGTGTCATTGTGGGGCGTCTTCCACATACTCCCCCCCCCCCCCCCCCTCCCCAACAGCACAAACGCTTGCTAAAGTAAACTGGAGTTGCCAAATTATTTGTAAGTGTGAATGGTGTGCGTTCGCCCTGCAGAGTTATTCTCTGACTTATGTCCATAGCTTCTGGGATAGACCCCAGACCCCCAATAACCTGTACAGGAGTAGCAGAAGACTACTGTCCTGTAGGACATCAGGATGACTGATGAAGGTCGTACTCATTACAACTGCACACCATTTTGAAGAATCTTGATTTTGCTGTGAGGTTTAGCACTGAAAATGTGGGTCGCTGCCAGCTGACAGTGATTCTGGGCGTGTCAGAGGGCTATTGGCTATGATCTTACCCTTAGAGAGAGGCTCTTGTGGTACCCAGGGTTCTGAGGAATGTGGCCACTGTGTATAGCAACGGAAAAGCTTTTCTTCAGACATTTTCTGCTTTCCAGTACCTTCCTGAAAAGTGACTTACAGCAATGCTTATATTCAGAGAATTACAGCTGAAAAACAACTGGTCACATGACATGGGTATCGGTGGAAAGACCACTGTGCAGGGGAACCAACTCACATCATGCAAGTTCTGCAGCAGTGGCTATTAAGTGGGGGGGGGGCGGGGGGCGGGCAAACACCCCATGCTCAGACAGGAGATTTCCCCAGACAGTACACTGGCTGATCACCACAGCGAAGATGTCCCATTCCTCTCCTTTTGTCATTTCCCCAAACACAGCCCATGACTCTGAAGTCAGAGTAGCAGTGCAGTGTTTGGCTCCAGATGACAGACTGCAGGCCCAAGGATTCTCTGGACGGGCCCGGGAAGGCTGGGCTGTTCGGGCGTCCTCAGCCTTGGGGTGGGTCAAGCTCAGCACTGTGTTTGAATCAGCGGCACCACCCCCCCCCACCACCACCACCACCACCACCACCCCGTGCAATAATGACTGATCCACAAATAATTCATGTTTCATATTCCATTAAAAACATCAACAATAACAATAGAAATTTATTATATGTAGACCCTTAAACCAGTTGTTATCAGCTAGATGGCTTCCACTTTCCTGTTTACCTTTCAGTCGAGATGTTTTCGAGCGTGTCTGCAAGGCAAGACTGTCCTAGAAATTTTGAGCCCAGTTGAAGAATATCATATAGGCCTCCCACCCCACACAAATCCCGTTATCTTCGTCCTAACTACCTCCCCTTTACGGTTATTTTTTAATGTTTCCATTTATTTATTTAGCAGATGCTTCCACCTAAAATTACATCAAGATAAGACAGCATGGTCCCAACAATGATATCACTCTGCTGAACAGAGGATATGAACAGGTGACCTTCAGACCAGGGGCACGGATTGCAAACGCAGCAAGCCACATACCGCGTCTAACATGCTGAAGTACTGCAGTGATCCTTTCGAAAAATGAGAACAAAAAGTATGTTTTCTTCAAAGCGTGTTCAGTTCCTGTTCTGGAAACCTCAGTATGAAAGTCCACAAGTAAGCTAGCTGGTTTGGGGGGGGGGAAGCACTCGAGGGGGGGGGGGGGGGGTTGTCAGGATTTTTCTGGTGATGTCATTTTTACAGAAAGGGCACAAGAAGCAGCCTCAAGCTCACTTGTCACTCAGTCCTCCCGTTGACTTTTCGGCTGTTGCCTGTTCTTGTGCCGGCCCTTCTGTGTTTACCTGATTGCTCCTTGCCCCGCCCCCTCTCATATTGGCTAATTGTCCCCCACTCCTGTTGTGTCGTTACCCGGCTTAGTTATATATGTAAGTTCCTGACCCTGTTCTCTTTTTCCTGGAGACATTGATGTTTGTTTGATGCCTTGTGCTGTGTTCTTTGTTACCTGCCTGCCCCTTGTTGTAATTAGTCTTTGTTTTTTCCTGTTTATTTTTTACCCCGCTTGGTCCTTTTGTTTTGTAAGTGTTTCTTGTGTTTTTCTCATTAATAAATCCCCCCCCCCCCCCCCCCCCCCGTTTTCCTGCACGCCGCAAGTGGGTCGTCCACATTCCCTCCCTGCCTGCACCGTGCCTCGTCCTCGTGCCCGAACCGCCTCGTCCTTGACACTTTTATACATGCGATCACGCTCACACACGTAAAAGACATTTAATAACAGCTTTAAACGTGTGCATGCAAGCCAGGGTAATGTCACGGGAACACGATGACAGTCGTACTGAGAAAGGACTTGGAATGCAGCATCATTATCTAAGGTGGCATTCACTCTCCAACTCTGACATTAGACATAAAGAAAAGGGCCAAGAATTATCATCACATACATGTTCAGCATGACAGACATATTCATAAAATACTTTAGTGGTCTACTTGCACTCCCAGTTGCGCACAATCTCACTCTTGGTAGCCAGTGGTATCCATTGACTTTTGTTTCAGCGTACACCTTTATTTAATGTCTTGATTTGACTGTTGAATTACCTAATTCTGTTACAGCATAGTGGCAAAGCTGCTCGACGACTACCACTGCAACTACAACCCTCATCGGCTGGGGCATTATGGGTAATTATGATATTTAAATGAAATGTACTGTATTTCAGCATTATTACTGAATCAGTTCTGGCAACAAAACTTTTTCACGGTAAATGAATTAGACGCCAGCTGCAAGAAAAACTAGAGTAGATAAAATCCCACTCCGTTGGTGGAATGACTAACTCACAGTTTTCATATTATGGTCAAACAGAAGTTTAACCGCCATATTTTCATCACACCATCTGTCATTGTGTTATCGTAAGACCAACAGTCAGCTTAACCGAAAAGCTCTTCTTCTTTCACCCCTACGAATGTATAAACTCGGCTCCCCTAACCTCAACCCATAACAGTCTGCTAAATTGAAAGATACCATAAAAAAGTCTATTTATTACCTATTTCTAAACAAGCCCTGTTAATTTACCTGGTATTTTCCTATTTAGACTTTTTTTATATAATGCACAAATCAGTTATACCCCTGTATGTACAAAGTCACTCCTGTACGTGCTGGGAGCACTGCGTTTTATACCTATTATTAAAAATGCAAAAATCACCACTGCCCGTCAAGCTATTCGCGTTTTGCCGAAACAGCTTCACATCATTCGGCGCTTAAAATGCGTGGTGCACGCATAGACATATCATTACGGTATTCAGATCACATTTTTAAAAAAATAAGACTGCGAAAGGCCTGCACGCAATCAAACCGCGATCTGATACCGTATCCATACGTCTATGTGCTCAACACACATTTGTTTGACGATTTGGCCGTGTATTGGCAAAAGCGCGGATAGCCTGACCACAGTAATATTACCGGCACTGAAAAGTTTTTAAGTCAATTACCGGCACCAAGACAGCTAACACGTGAATGAGGCTGGTTGCTGAGACAAAGTTGCGCGGCATAATCAAGCCAGGACATTTAATACTACAGATATATTATGCACTTATACTAGCAAATATGTATGCATATTATTATTAATATTTCTATTCTATGTAACTTTATGCGATCCAACTCGCTTACGCGTCGTCCGCAGGTTTCTGCTATTTTTCAGCACTCGTTCACGGCCAATAACTAAAACGGAGAATGTCAAATACGAAGGGGCTACTGTATCCCTTCTCCACCTTCACACTCGTCTTCCTTTACAGGTATTTCTGCTTTTCGCGGAGAATGTCAAATGCGAAGGGGCTACTGTATCCCTTCACCTCCACACTCGTCTTCCTTTACAGGTATTTCTGCTTTTCGCGGAGAATGTCAAATGCGAAGGGGCTACTGTATCCCTTCTCCACCTCCACACTCGTCTTCCTTTACAGGTATTTCTGCTTTTCGCTTCAAGGATAACATGGCTCGCTTTCCACCGAGTTTCCCCCTGAGACCAATAATTAAAGAATCTCTATTATTCTTCAAGTCTCGCCCTTTTAAACAGCGTCTATGCCCTGAAATCCTGAGTGTATGATCTTCGCACTCAAGAGGCTGCTTTATTTAGCTTGCGATGTCTTGACGTGATTTGTATACCTAGCTGTACTAACTTCCAGTATATTTTCTATTTACCTTGTTGATCTCTGTTATTATACATGTTAGAAGATTTTTTTTACTGTTTCTGGCCCTTTCGTATTATAAGATTTATTATTTTTCACTAAGCTAATCAATAAAAGTTGACACACATGTTGTCTTAACCAAAAACGACAGTAAAACGAATCGAATTACAGAAAAAATGGTGTTTGTCTCCATCTAGTGGTGACGTAATGGACACTTCAAAAAGGGACGACGAAAAATGCACGTGCGAATGTCTTCAAAAGTTTCAAAGAAAACAGTATAGTTTGGCGTTAATGTGTGTTATGTGACTGCAAATGAAACACATCTTTAGAATATATTATTGCATGTCAATTGTGAACAGATGCGAAGTTTATTCTCAAGCATATCGGCTCGGTGCTGTTGTATGGTCATCGCATTAAGTAACACGACAAACGACATTATCAATCGACAGTTCAAAAGCAAGACCTCGCATAGAGGCATGTTTATATTTTGAAGAACGCGCCAATTTATACCAAAACAGTGACTGATAAACATGTTTGTCTGGCTGAAGAAAACAGTTTTTTGCCGTTCGCAGACAGCAAAATTATTGCGGCCCATTCTGGTGCACAATTTTATTTGGCCCACTTACCGCAGTGAACAATGGCACGTGGGTGGGCCATTCCTGGTTAGCAGACACGGACTGCAGGTGGGCCATGACATTGCCATGTTAGCCAACACTGAACCAGACGCACCATTTACCAAATGTCAACCCAGTAAGTAAGCCCCAAAAACATATACTTTCAAAATATTTATTGACAAATCTCACATATTTAGTTATATTTACATATTACTTTCCTTGAAAAATGTAGTAGTACATGCTTACTTTATGCATTAATTAACCCATATCTCAGTGTTTAGGTACTAATCCCATGGTAATGCATCATTAATCAATCATGACAATCCCGTTTCATGGGGGAACCTGTATTAGTGCCTGATTTGTCCCTGAGTAGAAAAATAGTTAAGTAATTTTTGTCCCCTCAAGCGAAATGTTACCATTATTAACTAATTAGTTAATTGTTAACTAATATGGTGCCTGAATGGAATACATGAACATCATAATTAATTAATGATGAACAAGCATGGGATCAGTACGTGAATAACACTTAGTTACTGGTTAATTAATGCATTAATTAAGCACGTACTACATTATTCATGTCCCCTCAAGTAAAGTGTGACACATTTTTAAAGATATCTGCACAGAGATTACAGTATACAGATACAAATATGGTTCTGATAGTGAAAAATATTGTGATGACTGGCATACCGAGACATCGCGGGAACGACGGTGGATGATGAGGATGCTTATTCAAAGGAGAACAACGCCCATTAATCTGGCACCTAACAAGCACCGGACCGAAATACAACCGCGGAAACACAAGGTGGTCAGACGCCGAACCGTAAGAGACACACATGATGGGAGATTTATACAAACGAAGGACAAGCGAGGATCCGACATCGTGCACATAAGACAAGGGCAAACATACACGCCACATTCAGGAAACGGTCTTAGCGACAACTACTACAACAACAACAATACAAGGGCTGTTTACAATGACATTCACGGGGCTATATTCATGCACTTGCGAGGCATGCTGGGATGTGCGGATTTCAGTGGCATTACTGTATGGTTCTGTTTAGAGGAAAAAATGACTGCAAGTAAGTGAATCTTGTGTCAGTATGAATGTGAGTGAGTTTACATGTCTTGTGAGGACATGAATCATAGAGTCCAGTATCAGTATGAATAAAACTAAAAACACAACTTATATTATTAAAGGGGCTAGATTATAGCCCACTGGGAACATCAACATTGTTTGTCAGGAATAATTAACTACACTAGTACAACATCTACCAAAGCAGGTTTTGCATTAGTTTGCTTTGTGTCTTTGTTCCTGCTGCAATTTCCTTCCTCCGTCTCAGTCCAAGGTTAGTGAAGCCCATCTCTCTTTAAATACTTCAAACTCTTTGGCCAGTGGCTTTTGCTGTTAGTCTGTTTTTTGTAAAGCAGCTGAAAAAAACTGTAGCGAACAAAACTGCAATATTTAATGGCCGTTCGTGAAAAACTGAATTCTCACCGCACGGCGGCAAAAGTATTTCCGTTTGTATTTTGTGTGCCAATGAACTAAAGCCCTAAATGTCTAAATCTATACCCTTATCGATATAATTTTGATCAGACAAGTCATTGATAAGTTTATATAAAAGGGTGTCGAATAATCAGACTTTCATGCCTTTGAGGCATGTCTATGACAGGAACCGCAGCAGATCTGGAACCAGCACCAGTGAATGCAAAGATCTAAGCACTTAAGGCAGCAACTACAATCATATCATAAGCAAGCGAACACTGACACTGCAAAACCGTTTAAAGTTTAAATCAGTATTCAACAAGTATTTGTAGGAAAAATACTTATTTTAATAAACAGTTTTGGGTAACCTAGAACTTCCTTATCTTTTAGCATTAAGCTGCGGAATGCCGTTTTTCCATTAATCACACGCAAGTTCAGTTTTTTGACAAGGGGGTTTGAAAACATGTGCTTCATCACCCTGTCCTTGATTTCAACACCTCCCAAAAGGCCCAAATGTTGTAACCTGCAAACAAGAATGTGTACATACTAACATGCATTCAATCCATATTTTAAGATAAGTCAGAGGAGAGTAAAGGCAGCGTGATATTACCATTTTGTTTTTTAGGTCTGCTTTATCTCCCAGGTTCTCTTCTAGAGACAGCAGTGAAGTGAGATCCAGTTGTAATGGTCCTTCATGCGGGTAGTCAGCTTGCCCACTGAGCCCAGTAGCTTGCCCATCTTGAATGGTTCTCCATAGAACATAGAGCTGATCCAGAATCATCTCTTGATTTAACAGAATAAATTAAAACGTTTATGTCGGATTTCAGTCAATGAAACAGAAAAAAAAATAGCTACTATGAAGTTAAACAGTTCCCATAGAGGGTATACAAAAGCAAATCTGTGGACATGTACTGATACTGTACTTCTGTAAGATGTTTGGAGAACGTCAACATATGTACAAAGTTGCTGCATGTCTATGTGTTTGTGACCTGGAGGGAGAGAGCACCAGTAGGGTGTACTTTTTCAATTTTATGTACGGCAGATTTGGTGAGAGGTCTGACACAAAACAAATTCGTAATTCTGTAGAGGCAATCGGATCGTCAAAAGATTTTGAAAAATGTCTATACCTTTTACAGCGTATTCCATTTCATCTGCAACAATGACGTTTTCAGTCAAAACTATCAAGCTATTTAACACAACAATCCCACTTTGATGTGTTCATGCCAAACTCGTCCATTATCATTTTTTGAAACTGTCAAACTCTTAATTTAAGGACCTGTGGGACAGGAAGTCAACTTTTCTAACTGTTGTCTTTTATTTTTGCTAATAATTTTCGAAGGGGAACCCTGAAGATCCAAATGACCATCAGCCTTCACATCATAACTGATGAATCAGTCCATATATATATACATATATGTGTCATGCCCTGCTCGTCGGCTCCTCCTGTGTGCCACACCCCCTGCTTACCCACGTGTGTTTCCCGGATTGTACCCAGCTGTGTCTGCTTATTTTCAATCAGTCCTGTGTATTTCAGTCCGTGTCTTACCCGAGTCCTTTGTCCGTCATTGATGTCAGTTATCGTGCTACGTTTCCTGTTCGGATCTCTTAATAAAACCCCTTGTCAGCCCTGAGTTCGCCTTGTCTGCCTGTTCCTGTCGGCCGACCCGCACGATCGCCGCTTCGTCAGCCTGCGATCGTGACAATATGTATGTATGTATATATATGTATGTATGTATATGTATGTATGTATGTATGTATGTATGTATGTATGTATATGTGTATGTGTGTATATATATACATATATACATATATATATATATATATATATATATATATATATATATATATATATATATATATATATATATATATATATATATATATATGTGTGTGTGTATTATATACTAGAAATTCCTGACCATAGAGTTCCACAAAGTGCTTAACAAATAAGGTAAGTAGTGTTTTTGCAAAGTCATCTAGCATTAATACACAGGACTTGCCAATATGTTTACAGTCAAAGATAATTGCATGAAGTTTTGATAAATTTCGGTGGGCAACTCATCCGTTCTTCAAACTGAACCTGCGGAGCTGAGTTGCTTTCCACCTTAGCTGCTCTAGGTCGCCTTGCAAATTCTGTAGCTATGCAGATTTCTCTGAAATGGCAGAAGCTTGTCTAGCTTCCCATCCATGAATCCAACCGACGGCGCATCACACAAAGACAAACCAGGTGCATGTAGTCGTGTGGAAAATGACTGACCTTAGCTACAGAGGATTCAGAAAAAGGGGAATGCTACACACGATGGCCCTCATCCTCTAGCTTCACAGAAGACACATTAGCCCCGAGTCTAGCATTCATTTTGGGGAAAGTCCATGCAATTGTTCATGTAAAGGTCTGACTACTCATTTATCACACCCACTGCATCCACTGTGTGACTTAATACCCTTAATAAAGGCTCTAGCAAGAACATCACAGATTACTGAGCACACTGTAAGAAAATAGCTCTTACTGTTAACAAAAAACCCACTGCTTAATGTTTTCAGCTCACACACCAGATCCCTCAAGTACTCTGATAATCACTGAGGCTTTGAATTCCCACACAAAAGCACAATCAACACAGGCTTCTTTGTATAGCTTTGGAGTATTCCCAAAGTTGGCCAAAACTGTACAGTGGATCTTCTGAATGTAGGAACACTGTCAATGTTTAATTGTAGTTTAAGACCATGATTACTGGGAACAGCTAATGATAGTTTTTCAGTTATTTTCTGGAACATGTTCATTATAACAAAATAATAAATTGAACCTCCAACCAGGTGCCAGCACCATCTTTTTAGTTTTACAGTCTTTGTAATAAAGTAAGTCAAATAAAGTGGTTCGGGCTGGATATGGCTGAGCGGGGGGTCACAGTGCAGATTTTTTTGGGGGCTGTGGGGAAAGGGGGAGAGAGGGGGGAAGTGCTCAGCATCCTGATAGCTTGTTGGATAAAACTGGTCAGAAATTTGATGGTGGTGAACGCGGTTGAAGTGGTTCCCCACTCTCTCTGGGTGATGAGCTTTTAGCATTGATGACAGAGCAGATAACACCATCAAGGAAACACCAAAACGTAACACCACATTAAATCATCATTTGGAGAATCTTCTCTGCCAGTATTATAACTATCAGTCTCACTATTTAAGTCACTATCGCCATCGATCTCTGACTCATTACTCTGTAAATCAGGGCTGTTTGGTGACAGATCTGAGCTGGAGTGGACTGGGCTGTAATACCCAAGGCTACAATCCTCATCCAACGACTCAAACAACTAGGTGACCCTTCGCACAGCACTCCTCCATAAATCGCTGCATGCCGTATTCCCCTTGTCCTCTCGCCATTATTTTCACACTCCTTTTTTTTAATCCTTAGAAGTTTGTTTTCTGGGCAGAGGCTCTGAAAGGGAGAAGAGCATGGAAACCAAAAAAACGGCCATTGTACTACCAGCACCGCTCTCCACAGTCAGAGCACATAGCATTGCATTCTCATTCGAAACGCCACACTCCCCGGGGGGAGGAACAGATGGTGTGAATCACTTTGTAGTAGTCATATTAAATGTCTAAAACAGAGGAAGAGGTACGAGGCAATTAATACGAGGCATTTTTACTTCATATATTTGTCTCTCTAGTACTGCGACTCAGTAAGCATATTGTTTATATATTGCATAAATATAATTCTATGTTAATAATTAGGGTTTTACTGATGCCGAAATTTTACCCAAGATGCATGCAAGTTCATCCCAAATTGTATATGGTGCACATTTAATAGGGACAATCACGTTGTGAACTTTTATGCCAGTGCAATGCACATTGGTGATAGCTGGTTTCTATGTATCGATCTGCAAGTACAAATATGTATATGTATTTGCTCCCTATGTCCCTTGTGTTTGCTCCCTGTGTCCCTTGTGTTTGCTCCCTATGTCCCTTGTGTTTGCTCCCTGTGTCCCTTGTATTTGTTCCCTATGTCCCTTGTATTTGCTCCCTGTGTCCCTTGTGTTTGCTCCCTATGTCCCTTGTGTTTGCTCCCTGTGTCCCTTGTATTTGTTCCCTATGTCCCTTGTATTTGTTCCCTATGTCCCTTGTATTTGCTCCCTATGTCCCTTGTATTTGCTCCCTGCTCCCTGGCAGTATTATATTCTGTTTTCTTTGTTTTAGTTTCCTTTGGTGTTTTTCATGCTGCATCTACTAATTAACTTCACTTGCTCCTTGTTGCTCCTTGTTATCTGTGTATTTAAGTGCCTCCCTTTGTTCATTTCCTCAGTCACTCATTGTAGTTGTTACCAAATATTTGTGTGTTTGTAGCTGTGCCTTTTTTCCTTTTTATATTCATAATTGTATATCTAAAGATTATGCTATTTAAATATGATTTATTTTGAATAATATAATACAATTATATAGTATAATACAATAGAGGGAAACATAGAATAAGTAAAACACAATTTTACCAAATAAACAATGTGCATGTTGCCCTTACATCAATGTAGGAATAATGTCTAACACTTCTCATAACACGGAGATTATGCCATGAAAATGTTACAATCAAACGTTAATTTTGTAGTTTGTACTTTTGTAAATCAATGTGAGCAGAGAAACATACGCAATAGAGGCAAAACAGAGCGTTTCTCTGCCTCTACCGAATAGCGGTTAACGTTAGGCCTACTCCTGCAGCAAGTTACATTAGTTCATGGGAGTTTTATATACAAATGTTGTGAGGGCAGAACGAAAAATTACTGGGTCAGAGAGATAACCAATCAGATTGTAGAGGAGGCGGGACCAACCAATCAGATGCAGCATCTTTGCAAGAAATTGACCCACATCCAGTTGCTAACTGGGTTGCATGTGTTGGCTAAGCATGGACAAACTTTAACGTACATGGTACTTATCCTTCACAAAGTCAGTGCGAGGTTGTGTCGAGAATTATGTTAATGATTTGTATATAAGCATGAAGGATATAGAAAGCCTGGAGTGTGATCCAGACAGCATATAATTTGGAATTGTTGTTGATATCGACGTCTTCCAGTACATACATAAAAAAAACCTGCAGTGATGGGCACTATGCTTGTATTATATTGCAATAAATAAATTTCCTTCGGGATTAATAAAGCATCCATCTATCTATGTAAAGTGTGGAGCTTTCTGTAGGCCGATTTAACCAAGGATCAAATTTTCGGTAAAAATGAATTAATTTAACCAGAAATTCAGTGCACTTACAAACCTTCAAGCAACCACATATCAGAAAATCCAAAGAAACCCCACAATGACACAAGAAGAACATATAAGCTCCACACACATAGAACCAGGGTAGAAACTCACACTCTGGTCTCTAGAGGTATGAGGCAACACAGCAAACCACTGTGCCACTGGGCCACCCATGAAGCTGAATATTTACTCTAAATTATAACTGGTCTTTGTTGGTTTTAGCAAACAGAAAAGGTCCAAAGGTCCAGTTGCTTTCAGATATCTTGTGCAATAAGAACAGGGTTACCATATGTCGAGTTTTTCGCCGGACGTGTCCCCGTTTTGGGTCCCCATCCGGGTGTTTTTCAAAAATTGCTAGTTTGACCAGTTTTAGTGCTGTAACTTGTGTGACCCAGTGTTGCAAGTTACAGTGGAGTACCAAGTGAACGAAAGGCACCAATGCTCAAAATACGGCAGCCATGCAGTATCATACACATTGTCTGCAAGGCTCCTGCACACGTCTATATATTTTTAAAATTAAACCTGCACATGCTTACCTCGCGCTGCTGACGAGTGACGTTAGCTTTCAGAAACCATTGTCACGTTCAGACTTTATTTTTGTATTTGTGTGAACAGTGAACCTCGTCATTTGCTTGAAGTTTAGCAGACTTTAGCTTAGCGTTTCACAACTTAAACATACAGCTTTTCTTCATGCGTTTATTATAAATTGAAAACGGCATTTTCCTTTCATTTATATTTGTGACATTTTACGAGTGTCCTGTTTCGTTTCACCATATATAGCAACGCTAAACCAGAAATATATTCATTTCAAGCACCAGACAAGCTGATGCTGAACACCTGACTTGTATCAATAAAAACTAATATGTAGGGCTGTGTGTAGGCCTATTTCAAACATCAAATATAGGATCCATTGTTCTTTTCATTGTTTATTTTATTTAAATGTATTGATATCAACATGTCGAATGTTACTGTATGTATTTTTTTCCAACAAAATGTCAATATAGCGATAGGGATCGACATCTCATTCAGCCCAAATAGCCTGGATAGTTAGGCCTATATCGTTACAATAACGTGTCCTTAAATGCAAGAACAAACTTTTGGCCTCACCGGTTAATCTCTATAAAACTAGTTACGGATAATTGGCGTTTAATCAAAAGTGTTTTGGTTGCCTTTCAACATTATATATTGCTGTTGTTTTAGTTAACATTGCCCTCCGTGTTTGAAGTAATTGATAATGCAACGTGACATCACTAGGTTGAGTAAGCATTTATAGCTCGAGCTTTTGAATGTAAATCTAAATATTTGAATTTCCTTTAAGCGGATACCTTTGTCTTAAGTGACGTACAAGTGAGACATATAGCACATTAATAGAAAAGGCGCAGTACTGGGGGAGTCTGGGTTGGGGAAGTGTGGTTTTATTTTGGTGCGTACAGCTGAGGAGGAGGAGCGCAGCTATCGGGTGTGAAAAGGCGGCCGCCTGGGGAAGGACAGAGATCCGGCAGATGTGAAGCAGAGTGGCCAGGAAAGACGGAATGGGGACCGCAAGGGAGCAGCAGACCCTACTGATCTCTCACACACTGTGTATCGGACAAGACCGGGCTGCGCTGATTCGCCTCTTAGGTTTTTGCGAGTGACGAGAACTTTGCACGTCAACTTCTGTTACAGGCAAAAGTTTTTTAAAACCACTAACATGATGAAATCTATATTTTACAGTTTAGGAAATTGTCGATGTTGCCTTTCTTGGTTATTTTTGTTATTTTAAACACGTGCGTTTTCACACGCGCCGTTTCAGCTTGACTGCAGAACTTGACTTTTTAAAAGTTTTCTCGACAATCTTTTTCATTGTCGGAGGAGTTTTGAAGCACCGCCGCATACCCCTAGGAACTCATGCATTTGTCTCAGTGGCATTTCATGCTGGAAAAGTGCGGATCGGCTCCTTGAAACCGGACTGACGGCCGGGGGACATGCAGAAGCGGGACGCCGTCGTGTCGCTGCGGGACGCCGAGCTTCAAAACCGGCTCACCGGCGGAGGGGGAGACGTCGAGGCACCAAGGGAGAACGGCACCGGGAAGAAGCATGCCGCCACCGCCTCCGATCTCGGCCCTATACACAAGTCACCGTGCAACCAGAGCAAGATGCTGGTGGGCTTGGACATCCTGTGTCTCTTCATAGGTAAACATCTGGTTACTTTTCAGGATGATCCGCCTGTATCGACCAACGTCGCTCTTAGCTCGCAAACCCCATAGTACTAATCTGTGGTTTGTGCATTGGTTTGCGTAGAATTACTTTGGTTCCTCAAAACAAATATAGCTCACTTGCACACAATTAGACTGCTTCGTTTTTAAATCCTGCCCAAGTAATAGGGCTGTAAGAGAGGACCCACTTGGTATCCGAACTTTTTATCTCCTAGTTCCAACAGTTTTTGGACGAAGCTGTCAGCTCTTGGGGGATTTATTTTGACCTTCTGAGTTTCTGTATGCGATCTGACTTAGTTTTGTGTTTTAAACGTAGATGATAAGCAATCTGCTTTTTTACGCGTTCGTTACAGGCAATTATTCCTTTAGATCAGGCTGTCCTTCTGTGAGGGATTTGGTGGTGGGTGGGGATCAGCCCCCTTGTTTTTATGCATTTTCATGGCTGGTCTAGTAATTGAAGAAAAGAACGTCAGGAATCCTCCCAGAGCAGCCGTGCAGAGGGCAAAATTAAATCCTCATGAAAGTCTGCCTTTCATGGGAGGGGGGGAGAGTCCACCGCCTCCATGAATATTGAGAGTTCATGCAGCCCGACTTGTAAGGTGTCCGGCGGGGGGGGGGGGGCGGTAAGCTCTGGTTCCTATGGCGACTGCGAGGCGCGGGGAATTATGGGGAATGCAAATAAATATCCCCTCTGTTCAGAAATCCCATTTACCAAGCCTTGGCAGCATGGTTTACTGCCAATTTTTCAGCAGTGTTACGTAAGATAATTAGGGAAATCTGCGAGGAGACCATCGTTAATTTCTGCTCTCAGGGGCAAAGAAATATGTGGACATATTTAAGGAATCCCACAGAAGCTTCTGGAGGGAAGCAAAACAAAATGCGTCGCTGCATAATACAAAAACAGAGTTTTTGTTCCATCGCAGGCGTAAAATTGCTGTTGACTTCCGAGTGTAACCATAGCTACTGGAAGAAAGCGTGGTAATAAATGAGGCAGTTATACTTATCGAAGTGAGGCCAGGTATAGGATGGGGGTTAGAAGAAAATGTACGGGGGCAGCAGTGAATGGAACGCCGCAGCTTAACGTGTGGTCGCCTTTAAAGGAGAATGGTTACATAAAAGCTTGGATTACTGGGAACCCGTCGAAGCAGCCAGGCAGGTCCCTGCAGGGGCAGTTATGGCCCTGCTGTGCTTCCCAAAGGCAAATGGGATCACTTTCACCTGCCTGGCGCTGCTGCAGTCTGCCTCCGGCCATGGCATTAGCGGCTGTGACTCACGCCATGTGTGGACTCCCATTCAGGAGTTCAGCTTCAGTGTAGCTCATGGCCGTCGTCCAGCCTCCTCAGGTTTGGCCCTGGCCTGAGTGAGTGACAGGAGGTTGGCTGTATGGGATAGAGATCCAAGAGGCTTATGGCATTGGGTACGACCAACTGGTCAGCAAGGGCTGAGCTTTCAGGTCCCTCCACACCTCGTATTTAATCAGCGTACCTTTTTCCTGGTCGTTAAGCTCACTATGGATGATTGCAGGCTGTTTAGTCATTAATCTAGTGGTTCACTCACCAAAGCAGTGTTTTCACCTGTTCTAAACCGGGGCTTGGGGAGGGCATGTACTCCCCCATTATGTAGATTAGCTTCATTCAACCACCCAATATATACACATCTTTATATTTAAATAATTATGTTGTGTATCCCCCTGTAACCTTACTAGCTATATCCAAATCCCCCTTTTTGCGCATTTTCGATGCCAGGTTTGCTACCAAATCTGGACATAAACACCGATGCAGGCTCTGTGTATTCTTAGCGGGGCTGGGTGACCTCATCACTCGGGTCGCAGCGTTTCGGTGACCTCTGTTTCTACACTTCCATTTTTCTGTACCCTGCCCCCCCCCCCCCTTGTGTCACCTTTAACACCAGAGGATGGGGGGGGGGTCGTTTATTCACCACATCGTGATGCCGCAAGCTGTCTGCCAGGGATCACAAGCATCAGCGGTATTGCTAAAACATTGTGACAGCACTCAGAGTGAGGACTAATGTCCTAATTCAGGACTGACCCCCCCCCCCCCCCCCTTTTAAAAAGGATAGGACTGACACTTCCTGAGGACCAGCTCCGTGTTGAACCAATGCCACCTGATCTGATGATTTAAAGATGTCAGATGGACAGGAAGTGGCCCCTTGGTTTTGTCTGCCTCTTCCTATGGGATCAGCACTTCCCCGGAAACCAGTATCGTCCCAGTATGTCGCTTTGCTCTGCCGGTTTTACGCCCCTTACTCGCAGGTGCAGTACTGAATAACGGCCATTAGGGGCTTTTCATACATTTGTACAGTTTGTGACTGTGGTCTGTGGGGATGGAGTTTGGAACCACACAGGAAGCCTGGCTCACAGGAGGCGAGGGGGGGGGCAGCTCTGTGCATGTCCTGGCCTGAAGTGTGTGTGCATGGGTGTTTCTCGGGGCTTAATGGTCCCAGTTGGCTCCTTGGTAACCCTGAGGTTGGGTTGAGAGTCCAGCTACAGGGGTCAAAGTGCAAAAACTCAGGTGCTGTTTTTTTGTGTGTGTCGTCTGATAGCATGATGGGACACGCAGCCCGCTTCATGTCGAATCAGTCGGGGGGGGGGGCACGAATCAGATCTGGGTGGGAGGGGCCTTAAGATGCCGGCGCTTTTATTACGGCAGATTAAAAAACCTAAGCCGTCGTTTAGCCCCTCGTTAGAGGCAATAAACCTAACACCCTGCAATCCTGCTTCTAATTTGAAAGGGAAAAATACTCAGGTTGGGGGTAAATTACATTCCTGCAGAATGTGAGGGGTGGGGACCTGGTTTTCCACGGGACTGTCTGCGATAGTGCCTGATCAGGAGTGAGCCGGCTGATTGTACTGCAGCAAAGCAGGCAGGACTAGGACAGACTGTTGGGATTTACAGAGAAATGTAGTAGATGCAGACTGGCAGGCAGCTAGACATCACAGTCTGGGAGGGTCAACACGGGTATCAGTCTGAAAACCTCAAAAGGCCTATCTCCACCTCTGTCTCAGCCCCCTTTCCTGGCCCTTTCTTGTGTTTATCTGGCTGTGTTTGAGACTGCAGGGTGTCCGGGGAGTGGACCCGGCTTTGTGGCCGTGGGTGAGGGTATTGTGAGGGCTGCGTCCCGGCGCGGCTCCTGGCACGGAAAGCTGCCGAGTGAGGCGGGTCGGGTCTGACGTGCCGCGGCACGCCCAGTGTCTGAGGCCCGGAATGTCTCGGAACGTTCTGTGGGGAATGAGCGTGCGCATGTGCGACTATGCGTGTGTGTGTATGTGTGCGTACAAGACCTTGCTCAAACCGCCTGCAATCTGTACATGCTTCAGGACTCAAAAGATACCAGGTATTTTCTGCTGCAGCGGAGATATCCCTTAATAAATTGTGCTGACGTATTTTTGCTGTTGTTCTGCAGTGCAACGAACCACAACCGTGCCCGACACGGACGTGACACATACCTAGTTTAATTATTGACGCTCATCGACGGAATCAGAGCAAGGTTAAACAGCGGAGCACATTCACTTGTAGTAATGAGTTTCTCAACAGCCAGCGCACAAGAAAACTGTCTAGGATGACCAAAGTCCGTCTGGTCACAGGCTTGGTCTGAGATTGTGGGATTTCACATTAGGAAAAGGGGCATGTGCAGTCGAGACAGCGATGGACAGATGGGATCGAGTCAGGGCCACTTATCTGTAAGTTGAGCAAAGATGGAATCTATAGCCGATTTGCCATCACAGCTGTCGTCAGGGAAATGGTTGCCCTGGGCACCCAACCATTGTACCCAGCGATTGCCCCGTCTGCGATCTGTGTGCAGGTGCTGAACTGCTGGGAACCCACAGACTGCACGGGGAAATTGAGTGTGGGTAGAGGGGTGCATTTGTGACTGCAAAGCTCGCGCGAGGCAGACGGGATGGGGCCGCATTGAGGTCATTATGAAAGTCACACGTGAGGGCAGGTCGCTTATGTGTACTTGTCAGACTTGGGCGTTTTCTTAAATCTGTTCAATATTTAATTGACTGCCTGGAAAGCAAGATCTCTGTTTATTTTTCCACTCTTTCCATTATTTTTTTTTATTTACCTAAGGTTTGCTACTTAATTAATTGGCACGTTGGGAGAGTGAGCACAGTTTGTCGGAGAAAGAACGAAGAGGATGTGGGAAGCCTGAGACCTGGTGGGTTCCTCCAGGAAATCGGGGAATGTCATTAGTGCCACCCGATGGACCCTTTTTGCTGCTGTTCCACTACACCCCCCTCGAGAGACTGTGCAGTTCAGCTTTTCATTTGGGATTTGGGGGGAAAAACATACAGTAATCTCCCTGGATAAGGTTTCTGGGAGTTCATAAAATCGTTGACCTTGTGTGTGAGAGACTAAGCACCTGCTCCATCTCGTCTGCAGTGAAGATCTCCTGACCCACTCCAGGAGATCTCAGAGCTGCTTTCGTTTCCAACCGTCTGTTTCCATTTGTTTTTGCTGTTCGGGGCGGGATGCGGGCCAGGCAGAAAAACAGGCCGCCAGCTAGAACAATGCAGCTCATTTACAGCCCCCCCCTCCACCTCAGTAACCCTCAGCCCGCCCATACACCTCTGCAGAATGATAATCAGCGCTGATCTCAGTCAGACAACAGTCGTATGCAGCACTCCAGTGTGACGGAAAGTACACAGTGAGCGGTGGAGTGTCGTGCGATCCTAAGGTGAGGTGCGGTATAGCAAAGAATGACTGACGTGTCTCCAGGGCGTCACCAGCGGGGGGGGGGGGGGGGGGTGAATCCTTGGCGCTTGTTGACAGAAACAAAGTGAAAGTTTAGCGTGAAGGACTTTCAGCACGTGAGCCTCTAAACGAATGTTAATGGGAATAGGATGCTAAACCCCCACCCAGCACCGTGACGCTGATCTACCTGGACGTACAGGAGGCCCTGCAAGTCTGAGAAAGGCTAGGACTCTCAGATACGGTTAGGATGCGGGACGTACCTCCAGAATCGCTCCCAGTTTCTGGTCTGTGTTTCTTGCCACCCTGATTCACCTGGTTTGGTTCAGTTCCCTGCTCTCCCAGTGACCTCCCCTGGGCAACCTGGGAACCAGTAAGTGACAGAAGCTCGGAGATCCCCGCAGACAGCGGAAGCCGCTTGACGCGTGTGTGTTTCTTCCTCTTACCTCCTCGCTCATTCACTCACACACTCGCTGACTTGTTTTTACTCACACACTTTTACTTCCAGGGGATTTTCCAGTCTTGCAGAACCTTCTGGTTCCCAGACACGCTCGACATGTTGGGCTTCCACAGTGTGGGACGCGCCCTCCCTAGCCATCCGTAAATATGTTGCATGCGTGCCAGATTAACCCGTCTGTCTCGGCTTCTCTTCCCGCTGGGATCCACTGGCAATCAGGGTTATCCCGGTATGCCGGTCTGGGCCAGGCTGAAGCACATCCCCAGATCCTCAGGGACCCGGCTACGGAGGGGTTAAGGAACCCGAAATACTTCTGGTGTCATTCCTGGCATCAGCGCTGTGGTGAGGCAGGACCATACTGGTCCCATACTGGTCCCTTCACATCATTCCCGCTGCCAAGTAACTTACCCTGATGGTCCAGTGGCATCGTTCTGTTTCACAAGGCTCCTGTTCCTGGAACGCGTCCAGGGCCCAGACGTGGACCCTTAGCTGCCTATATTCTTTTCCCACCTCGCCACTGTTTAAATATGCTAATCCGCCATTGAGGTGAAGTAAAGATGGCTGCCATTCGCTAATTAGCTCCACTGTGCCACTCTGGCCTCATTACCGTGAGCCAGAGCTCATTACCGGAGAGGGATTTAAACGCTGTCACAAAAAAAAAACATTCATTCCCTCCCTGTTTCCCGGTGCATTCTGGGTATACATTAAGAGGCCTGCATTGACATCATGACTGACGTTACATTTAGCGAATGTTAATAGCCATGAGGATAATAGGGGTACTAGCTATATTTTAATGTTGTTTACGTTTCACCTTTATTTAGTTGCTAAGAACCTCCTGTCCCGTGCGACCTGTGAGAACACGAAGCGGTCCTCATGATGATTTATTGGTCGCCTGGGATACAGTTGTTCTTCCTGCTGGCATACCGGGCCTGTTATGACATTCACCCACCACAGCCCATCCCACCCCGGCCTGTGCTGCTTTGGCTAGAGGACTGGGGGCGCAGGCAGCTGCAAACAGGCGTGCGTCAATAAACAGACGGGGGCGGGGAGGCTGTTCTGGGATGCTGACGTGAGCGGCGCCGTTGGCTGGCCCCTTGTATTTGTCAAACCAAATTATTTAAATGGCCCGGTAATGATTAACAGACGTTATCTCCATTCGGCAGCGCACATGCTCCTTTATTTTATCCCACAGCGGCTTACTGGTACCTGGCGGTACTGAGCCAACTGGAGGGGGCGTGCGCGTGTGTGAGCCAGCTGGACTGGCAGCCTCGTCGAGGAGGCTGCAGGTAGAACTGAGATCCTGAATGAGGCTGGGGTCACTGAGCACCCACCCTAGCCCCTGTAACCTGAACGAGGGCGGGGTCTCCTCTCCGTTATAGCCGCTGAGCCCAGCGTGCTGCTCACAGACCGCGGCTTGGATGATTAATCCTCACTCCTCGCTGGCAAGCTACTTGTAGCCTTTGAACCGAACCCGGACGGGAGGGAGGGATCCAAAGGCACACGTCACGGTGGTGAGGCTCCGGCAGCTGCAGGGAGGCGACCAGGGCTCTGGATGCGCAGCCGCAGTCTCGGAGATGAGCAAAGTTTGGTCTGCCACCACCACACTCATCTCCGCTGCCTCCCTCTTATGCTGCTGGCTCAAGGGCTCATGGAGAGCGGCTTCTCGGAACGTCCCCCCCCGTCACAGTGCTGTGGTTTAGTGTTACATATTAGCCCAGCAGATGGAGACTCCCCCCCCACCCCCCGACCCCGTAGCTACGTGCTTCTCCAGGCACCAGGAAACGAGGGTGGGTTCACGGCTCGGTCACCCTGACCCCAGCAGGCTCGGATAACCCGCGGGGTCTTGTACACATAACCTTATCGGATTGCGGCCCTTGACCCCGAGCCTGTGTGTCCCTGTTCTTGTGCAAGCCGGAACCCGCCGCGACTTCCCGGACGGTGTGTAGGTTAATGATTGGTCGCGCTCCAGTGTAGCGGCCAAACCAAAGTGCTTTCTGTGTTGTTTGTTTTGTCTGGCAAGGGAGACCTTGATAGTTTGGACAGAGCAACCCGGAGCCTGTAAGAGGTCACTGATAAATGACTTTGCCAGACTGTCAGACATGGCTGGGTGAGGCTCTCTACACCTTACACACAAGACACGCTTTCACACGTCAGAGTGACACTGCAAGTCTCCAGAACACAGCTGGTCTATGCGCCTCGACACACTGAGTAACACAGGGACACTTGTGGCCACCGAGATGAACACAGGAGCACAGTCGCGGTGAGAGAGTGTGGTGGGGAGTGACGAGCATGTAGGTGAGCATTTCTGTGTGCAGCCAGGCGTTAACCTGAGAGTGGTTCCAGATGTTCCTGGCCCCCGGTATGGGCTGGGTGCTGTGCCCACATGCCCCCGTGCATACCTCTGTGTGGTGGGAATGCTCGGAGATGCAAATGTCGGTGCGGGTACATGCAGGAGCACGTCCCGCTTCTTCTGTGGCGTAAATACTCGCGGCTGACCTCTGCCATCTCCCCTCCCCAGTGTCGATCCCCTTCTTCGTCTGCGAGTTCAAGGTGGTGGTGGCAAACAAGAGGGGCTTCTTCTGCGGGGACACCAGCATCATGTACCCGTACTTCGAGAGCGAATCCATCCCCGACAGTGTGCTTATTTCCGGCGGCATCATCATCACGGGGCTCACGGTAAGAGGGCCCGCTTACCCATAATGCCCCTCTGCAGTTACAGATACGCTCTTTGGGGTGTTCAAGTCACGACCGTTAATGACACAGAACGATAGTTATGCATCAAGCATATGCTGTTCTGATCTTAAGCTCTCCCTAGGTCACATGACTCATCTTCATAGGCACGATTGGTCACTTACAGCACATTTAATAATTCCAAATGGTCTCTGCTTATAGTGTTCTAGTGTTCTTGTTTATGCATTTTGATGTCCCCACAAACTTGCGGTGGATGGATGGATGGATGAATGGATGGAGGGAGAGATGGATTACCGGATGAATGGATGGAGGGAGAGATGGATTACCGGATGAATGGATGGAGTTGTAATGTTCTGATTTATGCATCCACTTCTGATGCGTGTATTTTCTGGTGTCCCATTGACCTATGGGCTCTACAGGGATTAATAATGAATTAAAACCCCATGGAATCTGATCGCATACCGGGGATAAATGAATGATCCATCTCCATCTTCCCTCTTGCTCGCCAGATCGCCCTGGGCGAATGCTACCGAGTGCGCTACCGCAACGTACATTCGCGCGCCTTTGTGCGCAACCTCTATGTCTCCACGCTGTACAAGGAGCTGGGCAGCTTCCTGTTCGGCTGCTGTGTGGGCCAGTCGCTCACCAACATGGCCAAGCTCGGCGTGGGTCGGCTGCGGCCGTACTTCCTGTCCGTCTGCAACATCAGCTACGCTTCGCTGGGCTGCTCGCCGGGAGAGTACATCTCCGACTTCGCCTGCAAGCGGGAGGACAAGCTGGTGGAGGAGGCTAGGTGAGAGTTGCGACTGTTTTCCCGCAGTCCATGACCCTCTGGGTATACAGAACAGGCGACTGGAAATATATCAACTCAAAACACTATCTGTTAGCCACATGTGACCCTTCAGAACATCTAAATCCCATTGTGTGTGTGGGGTGTGTGTTTGTTGACATGCTGAGAAGGTGATAGGTAACCTTTTTCCCCTCTGCGTTTCCTGTTCTCTGCAGGAAGTCCTTCTTCTCGGGACACGCCTCCTTCGCCATGTACACATTGCTATACCTGGCGGTAAGCCCCGCCTCCCTGCCCGCCTCTTGTTCCAACCGCATTTCACACACGTTAGCGCCTGGGGCGGCACAGCTGTGTTTTGGGAAGTGCGTGCACGCCCGTGCTGACAGAAATGTGGCCCAGCTTCTGCAGACAGGCGGCTGTTGATTGGCAGGCGCACGTGCGCTGTAATTGGCTGTTGGGGCTGTCAGTCACAGCAGAGGGCGATGATGTCACCATGATTTTGAAATGCTACTTATAGGCACGCACATGCACATAAATGTAGATATGGGAAAATGAAACAGGGGATCTTGATATGGCCATCCAGTCTGAACCTGAATTACAGTGCAGAACAGAGTTAGCTCAGGGTAGGGGTTAGCCCTCCAATACACTGCGGGCTTCTCAACCACTGTATCCGTCATGTAACAGCGCCCCCTAGCTTTCCCACTCTGGGAGTGACGCAGGTGAACATCATGTTTAATGTAATGACCTTTCATAACCTCATGGAAAGCCTCCATTAACAAAACTGTTCTTATCTCATCGTGGCAAAATGGACTTTACAAGGAGACAGACATGTTGTTTGTGGTTGAATTGGAGGATAGAAAACCAGTAACAGATGTATTGTCAGTAGCATTAAGAGTATTAAGAGTTTACCTCATTATACCACTGTGTAATGTTTTAAATAGAGTATAGTACACCGCCGGTTTATTGCTAAATGAATTCCTGTAAATGTTAAGCCATGAGAATTTTATGATTTGTAATAAAAGACACAGTTGCAGTATTACTGGCATATGTCATATAGGCCCATCATAACATTCACTGATTCAGACAGACCAGCGGCTCTTCCGACTCCCATGCTGCGTGTGTTAGCAATGGTCACGTGACCTGCCGCTGCCGTCATGTGACCTCCGGCCTTCGCCTCTCAGTTCTACCTGCAGGCGCGGCTCACATGGCAGGGGGCGCGGCTGCTGCGGCCCATGCTGCAGTTTCTCCTGGTGCTGCTGGCCGTCTACACAGGCCTGAGCCGGATCTCTGACTACCGGCACCACCCCACTGATGTACTGACGGGCTTCCTGCAGGGGGCGCTCACTGCGTACTGGGTGGTGAGTGCCTGTCTCCCTTGCCTTTCCCCAAGCATGAAGGTGGGGCGGCGTAACGAGGGCCATAATTGATACAAAGGGGCTAACCTTAGAACTCGTCAGCCAATGATATGCTTTGAATCAGTGAGTGAAAGGGGTGGAGCACTCTGGAGGCCAATCAGCTTTCAGCTCGGGCCAGTGCCCCTCTGGCCACACCCCTGATTACACCCCTGCCTTTCCCTGTGTGTATCTATCATGCGGGTGCCTGTCATTAACCTCTGTCCATCTGTCTGTCCCTCTGCATGTCTAATTTCCGTCTCTTCCTCCTCACAGGCGTTCTACATCTCGTCCATGTTTAAGACGTCACATACCTGCATGAGCCCCACCAGCTTGTCCTCCATAGAGAGCCCCCTCTCCAGCCAGCAGACGGACTGCTAGCTGCGTCGCGGGAGGTGTGGGGGGGTGAGTCATGGACGAATGGACTGAAAGAGCCACAGAACAAGACAAACAGTTGGACCCCATCCATCAAAATCAGCGAGGCTGGGGAGACCCGGAGTCTGCCTGTGAGAGAGACCGTGCAAAGAAGGGTCTGGAAAACGTGTCCTACTACTTTCTCTAAAGCACATGTGTAACCCTGTCCTCAGGACATTAGCCTGGGGTTATTTACAAATGCTAATTACACGAATGCCAATCATATACTTGTATTGTATAGGAGTCGTTTCGTTATCGCTAGGAAGGTTTTAGCCGTCGCTGCTAATCATTATCTACTTCTTGGCTAATAACTGTTTGTGTTTGTAATTAATTGTGCGAATGTCTGGGGAGGAGGGAAGCTCCCCTTTTCAGTGTTTAGCCCAATGCTGCAAGAATTCAAACCACTACTTGGCACCTTTCATCAGTATGAGCGATCACATGACCTGCCATTCTGGTTCCGCTTGTCTTCACCTTCCTGTACAAGGTCACCATTAGCAGCTTCCCTGGTCTGGTCATTTTTATTTTTTTGGGAAGTTATGCCAAAGATTGGATCTGGGGAGCAGGATTATGGAGGTGAGAGTGTTCGTGTACATTCACGTACGTGCGTGTTCTCCTGGTGGCTGCGTGTGAGATCTCTGATCCGGAGGTATCATTATACCACTTTGGACGCATCAGACACCTAAACAAACCTTTTTTTGCCTTGGAATACTACTGTACGTTTTTCGATGAGTCGGATCCTAACAGAATCTCTGCTGAGATGCACGAAGAACTGTTACTGTACCTGAACGAACCACTTGCGTCTCTCTGGAGAAACGACGACTGAAAATAACCGCTTACTCACTTTACTGCTCGTTAACTTGCCAGCCATGTATCCAAATAGATAGCACTTAAAAGACTTAACCAGACAAATTAATATCATTGTTATATATTATTTTTATCAAGCTGTAATTTAAATATATTTTATGTCGTTGTCTTTGATTTGTCAGTTGATTGAAAATAAATGTATGTAAACCGTTGTTAATTGATATGACTCAAGCAAGTATTAAAACTATTATAGTTATTTTTGTATATATTCTCTGGTTTTAATCAGGTACACAGTGTTCTGTTGTAGTAGTAACTAGTAACTGAGCCAGTAAAGTATGAATATAAAACGTATATTTGTTCTACAGTTTTGTGTTCTGTTTTGTGCTCTCTGTGAGCGAAATAACCACTGTACACAACAAGCCAAATAAATGAATATTGAATCGATTACAGGACTTACATTTGTTTCTTACAGCAGTCCTTCTTTTAGATATGTTTTGAAATTGTCGGCCACTCTCACCCTTTTTCAAATCTAATCTCAGCTTCCTGCTGAAGGATATTTTGAGTACAGGCCTGCCTGTTTCGGATAACTTTGGGGGCTGGGCTAGGGCCAGCTGGGCTGCTCTAGGAGGTCTTAGGAGAACAGGGCCAGCTGGGCTGCTCCAGGAGATCTTAGGTGAACAGGACCAGGTGGGCTGCTCCAGGAGATCTTAGGAGAACAGGGCCAGCTGGGTTGCTCCAGGAGGTCTTAGGTGAACAGGACCAGCTGGGCCGCTCCTCTCCCATGGCATGGTCTATGTGCAGAAAAGCCGAAGCCAAGCAAACACAACAAGTCCCCTTTGTCCCCTGGTGACAAAAAAAGAAAAGTATTGAATAGTTGTACTTTTCTGAGTGTGGGCCTTTGTTCCTGTACAGTGATGGACCCTGGACTTTCCCTTTGGTCTCTGCTTTCAAAGGCGCCTAAGCGTGACGAATCAGCATGGGTCATGCCGCTGTGATGCTGGGTGGGGGTGGGGGTGATTTGTCGATCTAGACAGTCGCTGTATGCCCAGTTCCCCTCCCGCGGTGGTCCCCCTCATGCCGTCTACACTGCGGCAGTGCGGTAAGCCTAGCAATCTTTCAGGCCTGTCTGAACCCATTCAGTCTGCGGACAACAAATGAGTCTTTTTTTGTTCAAGTGTGAAAGAAAACAAAGGAACTGAAGTGGCCTTTCTGCCCTCCCCCCTGTACAGTCACCCACAGTTATCAGTTAAGCCTCATTAGATAAGAGGAAGAAGAAAGAGATCCTGGGATATCTGTGGCGGATGTTACAGGCAGCGATTGGGATCGGTGGGGGCCGGATCCGCAGTCCACTGGGGTCACGTAGGCTTTGGCGCACCTGCATTCCTCCCCCTTCAGTCCCAGGGGACCTCATACCTGAAAGGGTGCACTTTGCCCATTATCTGATGGGCACGGTGGGGCTGTGTGGCCTGTGTAGACGAGGGGGGGGGGGATCTGGGTCACCGATTGGCCCCTGATGGGGGGAGCGTGCTTGGTGGGCGGGCGAGGGAGGACCTTCAGGCTTTCTTTTTCCAAGTCCATCTTATAGATGCAGAACTGTCTATCAGCTTTTCATGCGATGCATGCCGACGTGCGCTTCCCATGCAGAGGAAAACAGATAGTGCAAGAGTGTGTCACTGCACGCCCGCAGTGCCATAAAGCTGTCAGGACGGCTGCCGTTTAAAACCCCATAAAACCCCAGGCGTCTTCAGCTAGGCCGTGTCCCATAATCCTATCCCAGCCACCCCTCTTCCCCAGATCCACCTGGCATCTCTAATGCTGAGCATATGCAGCCCCGTTTCTGAAAAACCCTGGCATGCCATTACCCCCCCCCCCTGCCCCCACCCCACCCCTTGCAGCGGGGGTGGTGGAATATCCTGGCCTTTTACTGCATCTCTTTCAGGCATGGGTGAGGGGGATGGGATGCCGGTGTGGAAATAGCCCAGGTGGAATTCCACGTCCTCCCTGAGACACGTAGCGTTCCTGCGTGTTTCTGTTCCTTACTGTGTAAGGAGGGACATACCAAGAGATATCAGATGGAGGGGGGGATACTGTGACAACACTGTCGCAGATGGCAAGGTGAAAAACCCTCAGGAAAATGTAAACAAAGAGCAACACTGCTGCTGTATCAGGCAGCGTTACACAACAACGACATTATGTAAATCGACACATTGACTAATGTGTGCCCTGGATTTTGCCAAATTGGGCAATTCCTGGCGTTACAGTTTAAAAGGTGCTGACTTAATTTCCCCACTGAGATCTTTATTGACATTAACACTGGCAGGGGAGACATCATGGCAGCGCAGTGGCAGCGCAGTGGCAGCGCAGTGGCAGCGCAGTCACTTCATTCTTCTGGGGCCAGTACTTTAGTTTCTGCCCTGGCTCTGCAGGCGTGCAGTTTGCCTGTTTTCATCATAGCGTTTCCTCTGGGTTCTCCAGTTTCCCCCCACAGTCCAAAGTCCAAAGGTATACTGGAGTTCACAAACTGAATTCAAGCCCAAGTCCAGCCCGTACCCAAGACCTTGAGAAGGAACCTGACCCGGCCCGAATAGTAGGTTTCAAGGTTTTCTGTCATATGTACAGTGTACTGGTACAAAGTCCAATGGAATTCTCACTTGAATGCCTTCTAGCAGACTTTGACAGGCAACAATTAACAGGCAATGCAACAATGCAGTAAACACAGTGCAATATCACGATAACTCAAACTGCACAGTGTATACAAACTTATAAGGTATTAGTGGAATCCGCAGAAAGCCAGCAGTAAACTGTCACAGTGAAATATCGCAATGTGTAGTTCAGTTCATGTACAGTTCACAACATGCCCAGTATTACAACATGCTTGAGCACAACGTGAAACACTGTTAGCAGCAAGGTGACCATGAGGAGAAGTAATGTCAAAAGCAGTAGATAACTGCGGTACACACACTAACATACAATAACGGTATGATTATAATAATGGTGAAATGACGGTACAGAAGACGAGAACTGGAGAAATATTGATATTTAGGGTGACCAGCTAATCCAGATCTGGAAAGACACGAGATACTTCAGGTTTTACAAACCACTTTAAAACTGAGAGGCTCCAGAGTTTGGCTACATTGTTTGGTTCGTCTTCATCTGTTTCTATTCCTTGATTGAGAGACTCATCCAGCTGTTTCACATTAACATCAGTGACACGTGCGTGATTATAGGAAACTGACCAATCAGCACACGGCAAGATCTCAGTGCTAAAGTGAAATCCAGGTCCTTTAAATTGAAATTGTAGTTCACAGATGCTGTCGTAGCACATACTGTTGCGTCCCTCCTGACATGGATTAGGTGGCCGCCCTGTGGATATCACAGAACACACAACGATGACATTATGTACATCGACACATTGACTAATGCGTGCCCTAGGCCTCGCCAAATTGCACCGTCTAGGAGCGACATTTCACTGCATATCATGTCTGTGACATAAACGATCTCGAATCATGAATCCACATAAGTCCATTTAAAACATTAAACCGTTCACTAATGGCTGTGACTACGTTTCTGTTAATGGCGTCTCGATATGTTGTTTTTGGTTTATCGGTAACATTTTACTTGAGGGGCCACAAATAATGTAGTATTATGCACTTACTTATGTATCAGTTAAGCACGAGTCTTAGTTACATACCGACGTCACGTTCATTCATCAATACCGAATCTTGACATCTTTCATCTCAAGACGTTACTACATTCGTTACTATATCTGTTAGTTTTGTAAACCTTTGTGAATTTCTGAAGGAACTAACGAGGAACCTCTGAAGGATCATGTAATAAATCCATCCATCCATTTTCCAAACCGCTTATCCTTCAGGGTAACGGGGGGGGGGGGGGGGGGGGGGGGGGGGTCCGGAGCCTATCCCAGAAGCAATGGGCACGAGGCAGGGAACAACCCAGGACGGGGGGCCAGCCCATCGCAGGGCTCATGTAATAAATAACAAGTGAAATATTGATCTCATGTTTGTTCGTCATTAATGAATTGTGACGTATATTTTCTCAAGTATTTCCTATATTTGTTCAGGATTTGTACTGTAGTAGTAGCTTACCACTACATGTTTGTGCCCCTGAAAGAAAGTGGTATTGGTTTGTTTTGGGAAATAATTTCTGAGAAAACGCGAGTCACATACATGGCACCACCCCCCCCCCCCCCCCCCACCAAGGATTTTTGCTAAAATCACTTTAGATGTAAAAACAAGGGCCAATGCCTCTATCTGTAACACCTGCCGAAAATGTGTTAAAGTTCATCGGAAGAGCTGCCGCCGACAAACACAGATAAAATACCAAAGTGTTTTTTTTTCTCCCCCAAACAAAAAAATCAGTCTGTCTCCAGTCAGGGTTAAAGGGGATGGGGGGGGGGTTGATGTATTGCTGATTGTCGAGAGAGTCATGGGTGAATCAGTCACATGATGCAACTTGACGTGAGGAAGGGGGCATGGCATCTTGGCCGTGGGTTATTCCGCCATTACGGTTCCCTACGTGTCCGTCACATGCCTGCGCTCTGGGTCTGCGGTGGAGTTATATGAGTAAAGCATAGACCGGCAGCCTTGGCTCAGACTATTGTACGGAAACGTCTGGAATAATAATATAAATGCTAGGGTTACATGGCAGGGGGATGTGAAGCAGTGTTTCCACATGAGTCGGTTTACCTCCTCGCAAGCGCTCAGTGGCACTCGGTCAAATCCGCTCATTCTCCACAGGGCCTCCTGGAGTCTTCAGAAATATGTCTGACTGGAATGCTTGCCCTTCTTATGGACCTAATACCAGGGTAAGGTGTGGATCTTGCAGGAGACAAGCTGTAAGATGTGGGAGGGGATTTGGGGATGGGCCCTGGCTGAAACACCAGCTCTGGCGGCGTTCGGAACGTTCCGGATTTCAGCTGGCCCGGATGGTGCTTGGAACACGATCCGTGTGCGTCACAGTGGCCACTTTGCGTCTCGTTCTCTAACTCGACACCGTCATGGTGAAGACGTGACAGTTGGGAATCCAAAACCAGAGCCAAGGTTCCTCAGGACCTGCACCCACTGTCCTTTGCTCCAGGCTAAATCTTCTCCTTTCCTTCTCTCAGTCCTCGTTCTTCACGCCACAGGTTGCGTCGCTTGTTCATACCTTCGCTTCTCGGCGAGTTCGAGAGCACGGGATGCACAGACCACCGCAAGACAATGCGGAGATATCCGTCAACCTCAGCCTCATATCTATGGACTGTAGCAGGAAGCCAAAGTCTCTAGTGAACACTCATGTGAACAAAAAGCCAGGACAAGAAGCAAACCAACATCGCTGGAGGTGTGAGACCACAGCCTGACCCACTAAGGCCCCATGCTGCCTTTAAATTATACATGAACATCTGCCTACCTCACACATCACTTCGGACAATCGCTTCTGCTAAATAAATATACATAAATGTATTAGTAATGAAATATAATACATTTTCTCTGCTTGCTGGGCTCCGGCGAGGGCTCGTAGCATTTTGTTTTTTTGCCGTAACTCTCTGCAGGATGATCACAAACATGTTTTGAATTCTGAATCGCTCGTTCTCCTTCGCACTGGGACACATTTCTGCGTAATTTCGCAGAAATGAAAGGAAACCTAATATGTCATCTGGAGGCTGGCCACGCATCAGAGGTCAGGAGGGCTGCGTGCAAAGCGGGCGTGACCCACAGAAAGAGGGACTGAGAAACCCAATGCCTCAGCATTCACGCAAATGGAAGTAATCAGACCTTTCTTTTTTTTGTTGGCTTGTTTTTTTTTTGCCAAACAAAACACTTCGGCCTGATGGTTTTGTCGAACTTAGACCTTATAGCAGCCACCCCATTGGGGCCTTAACCTAATCCCACAAGACAACTGAGCAGAGAGGTTTTGGTGTTGCTGGGAGGTGTTTAATCCTTTCCTTGGCCCCGCCCCCTAAGATGAAGGCCACAAACCAGGCTCACAACTACCGCAGCAATAACTCCTCACGCCCAAGAATAACTTGACATTGTTCCTGAATCAATAATGGCTAATGTCACCAAAAGTGTAAATATTATTTAATGGAGGAGTTCACTACCAAAACATGCTTGTTCACCCTCAGCTCCATGGAGGCTTTGGGAGAATAATTCCTTGCATGGAATAACTTTGGAACTGTGGTTCTTTCATTTGCATCTTTGGAGGAACATCTTGTCCAGTTCCGTCTCTCCAAGCAGGGAGCCATTCCTGTATTTGAAAATTCTGGTTAGGTTGTTAAAATTCCACTGCTTTTGTCTTTTGTTCTGTGTCCGCAGTGGTACGAAGACTCAGCTGTGACTGTTTGCAAATCTTTTTCATTTAAACGAATATTAAATATCCAGGCAGCTCTAGGGTTATGTGAAGCCAACTTAAGCAAATCCGTGGTCATGCGAAAAATATGCGAGGCGTACATTTTACGGAAGACCTAACCCAAAAAGGTGACATATGCCTGTAAGTAAATGTACACTAAATTTTTATATTCATTTGAACTGTATTCCTTTGCATGTATTACTAGTACATTTCTGGCTCTTATGTTTTCTGTATGGTGTCTTGAATGGTACCTGAAAGTAAATCCGACATGTAAATTTAACAAATGTAAGGGTTTGTGGAATGAATTACTTAGTTTATTTGAGAACTACCCGTACAACTGATTCTTTTAAAAATCATTCTTTAGTTGAAGCTCATAACAAGAGTGAATTCCTCTCGGACCGTTAACCCCACAAATTCTGCAGGGAGTGGAATCAAAAAAATGTAAGATTTCAGAGGTAGGTGGACAGATTTTAATTCAACTTAAGTCTATCATCCATCCATCCATCCATCGTCACGGATCCAGGTGGCTTTAGCACCAGGGTGAGGCATCCTGTGGGCGGGGAAGAGAATGTGGACGACCCACTGGTGGCTGAGAGGACAAATGGGGATTTATAAAACAGAAAAACACAAAAAAACACTACAAAATAAAAGGACCACGAGGGGTCGATAGTAAAACGGGATAAACAAAGACTGTACCACAGGGAACAGGGGAAAACAGAAAGACGGGATGACCAGCGACACCTGCTGGCCAAACGGGGAAGGGACACCAAGAGTGAGACAACAGGACTCGACCCTGACGGTTTGTTTTTTTTGTTTCTGAATGCATCTACCATATGTCATAGTCTTGTTTATTGTGGTTTATAAATCTGAAAATAGAGGTTGAGAGACAGAAGGAGGCTTTGAGGATGTGGGTTAAAGTCAAGATCATGTCCCAAGAAGCCGACTTTCTGCCCTCAGGGGCTTTGAATCAGCAAGAACAGGAAGTAAAAGTTGCGCATCAGTGAGAGTTTGATGACACACAGACTTACCTAATTTATGGTGTCTAATCATGTAATCCAAAACCATAAAAATCCTGGTGAAAGACCCAATGGGTGGAAACTGCAAAACTTGAACAGATATATTTCTCATCCCTCACATAGCCAAGAAAGGTGTGGCCCGTCACGGCGAGATTTGGTAGATGCCGTTATTTCACCACTTACAGGATGTACATGATATATTTTTGCGCATATCTCAGTGGTGTGTCAGCCCCGTTTGCCAGCTCACCAAAGGATGACAGCATTCTTCCAACACCCATGGGAATAACAGTGTGTTCCTACCCGAGGCTTGTGATTGACTTCACTTCCTTTTCCCCCATCTTAGACAGGCGGCATCAGGATGTTCCCCAGCCCCACCCCCATATATCAGGATGAGCAAACATACTGGGCACATCTCTGACCATAATGATGGTTTATCTAGAAGGCCATCTCCAGATCTTCACATCTCATGTTCTTATTTTGACAGTGTGATCACAATTAGTTCCTTGCATAATCACACACATATCCAGTATTCATAATCAGTTATGATGTCTTTCTTATAGATAAACGGGTAACACTTTGCTTGACATGACACAAATACTTAGTAGTAACTTGGTTACTACAGAAGTACAAATCGTAAACAAATATAGTAGCTACTTGAGATAAAAGTCATGATCCGTCATGATTCATTAATGATGAACAAACATGAGATCAATATTTCACTTGTGTTAGCCGTTACTTCCTCGTTCCTTCAATAATTGCTTCAGTAGTTCAAAGATTTACAGAAATAACAGATACAGTAACAAATATAGTAACCGCTCGGTATAAACATTTGTCATGATTCATTAATGATGAATAAACATAAGATCAGTATTTCACATGTTATTCATTATTTGTTCCATAAGTAGTTTACAGAATTAAGATATAGTAGCAAATGTAGTAATTGGGTTAGGGAAAAGATGTGCAATGATTCGTCAGTGATGAATGAACATGAGATCAGTATTTCAGTTTTTATTCTTTACTTGTTTTTTCAGTAGTTCACAAAGGTTCACAGAATTAACCAATATAACAAATATAGTAACTTGATATATTATAGCTTGAGATAAAATATGCATCACGATTCATTAATGATGAACGAACATATCAGTATGTAACTAAAACTTGTGGTCAATTAAAACATAAGTAATACCTCAATAATACATTATTTGTGTGACTAATGGTGCTTTTCTACTGGCATAAAGGAAACATGCGATACCTAATCGGTATTGCGAAGGGACACTAGTTACAGCGCAGTTCCAGCTCGCTTAGATTTTTCACTGCGACAGGGACATAAGACTGAAGAGATGCTTGTTGACTGTTCGCATAGTGTATGTCATGATTTACTATGTGCTAGTTTCCGCTAGCACGTCTGTGAGAATCGCCATGTTAGCATCGAATGCTAGTGGAATTAGCACTGGCTTGGTAAATTTGCATTCCAAATCCATTCCGTTAGCCATTCCGTAGGACTTTTCCCAAGTAGTAGGCTGGAATTTTGAAGTTCTAAGTTATGGAGAATGCATAAGTACATCGCGATGTATACATATACACACGCAGTGGGAAAGCGCCATTAGTTTGTGGTTAATTAATACAAAAATAATAGAACAATTACCTTTGCGCCCCGTCAAATACAATGTTCATCATATACAGTATTCAACTATATCTCCTACCCAGACTGACAGGAAAGTCTGGCTTTGAGACATTGACCAACTTTGATGAAAATCAGCACTTACTATAAGTGAAAGGAGAAATGGCATTTAAAAGCCGCTATGTTGATCACATCACGGTTTAATCGACTATGAACCAATTAACTAACTGATGAGAAGCAGGTTTAACCTGTCATTGACGGTGGGACACCTTTCTTCCGTTACTTATTTCCTCATTTACCTAAAGATCACTTTGTTGTCACTGGTATACATGAAGTGGACAGTGTCAAACATTAACTACCCTGGAGTTAAACACAGAACTCTTTTGTCAGTGCTGAGTATTCTCCATGTTATTCAATTAATCGGGGAGTGTTTAGTACAACACATTCTTATAAGCAAGTTTGAAGCGGAGCTCTTCACGGGATTACAGTCATTGTTTTCAGAGGAAATGAGTCAAAAAAAAAGAAAAGAAAAGGAAAAGCCATAATATCAATAATGGGAAAGAACGGAAAACATTCCCTGCCTCTTAGGAAGTGCATATGTAAAAGCAAAATAAGAAGCTGGGGGAGTGTGATTGTAGCGTGACGATCCAGGCTTTGGAGAGCAGGGCTTAACATACAGAGGACTTTGTGAGCATATCGGACTGTACAGACACCTCGATCCATTTTCCGCAAACTGAGCCTCTGCACACTTAAACACGAGCACTGCATCCTAACCTTTTCCTTAGTGTATGAAATGCAGCTGACTTTTCCCATCAGTACATCAGAAAATAACACAAATTGCACGCGTTTGCCATTCTTTCCAACGAAATATCCCTGATATCTAGTGGTCTTAGCTGTGTGTGGTCTGTCGTGCCTGGACAGATGTCAGGTGAGAAATTGAAATGTGAACCATAATACTGGTACAAGATCGCAAACAATAGTAACTGAGCAGATCGTGCGCTGAAGACTTAATTAAAAAGCAGTATGCTGTCACCTTGTGGCCAAAGCAGGGAAATGGGATATGATGTCAGTCCATCTCGAGGCACTTACAATTCATGCAATTTGATGATGACAGCTCTTCAGACGTCTTATTTTTATACAGTGGGAAGAAACTGGAATCTTTAGGGAAAATCTACACAACACAGGAAGACTCAAGGGCGTAACCATAGCATAGTCACTGCATCTGCCATGGACGGGCGGTTGGCGAGGCAGAACATCACTGGTCATACGCCAATGAAAATAGAGCTTTTAAGAAAAGTTGGTTGGAGCATCGTAATTTAATTATTGGGGGATCAAAACAGGACACAAGTCTTATTTATAATTTACTTATATGACCTGGGACATGTTTATGATTCTTATTAGTTAACGACCGAATTCTCCGATGCAGGAATATGGAGAAGCAAGCAAAAACATATTAATTGATTAATTAAAGTACAAAAATAATTGCTCAATTTTTCTTCCGCTAATTATATCTATTTTCCCCACAAATAACTTCCAAGTTCTAGCAGCTGTGGTTGGCAAGCTATCGCTGTAAGCACCGTCCCAGTAGTTTGTGTTCGAACGAAAAGTACCGAGTCTGGAGTAGGTGTTTAAAAAGGATCCCTGTACTGATTCAGAGGAACTACAATCGGGCAGATTTCCTGCTGTGAACACAACAATAGTTCCTCGTTTTCGAAAGAGGATCTGGTTCCAGAAAAAAAAAAAAGTTCAGGCTGTGTGCAATGTGGAAGACATTTATCGAAGTCGGATGTTTAAGTGTTTGACAAACTTTATTATCCGATGAGCTCAAAGGGAACAGACACTCAGCAATCATGCGTCTCGGGTTCTGCTCCTCGAAAAACAAGTGCATACATCTCTTATAGCCAAAAATGCGCCAGTCATCAGACAGTGCAAAGAAAAAGATCAGGTGTCTGTAGACACCAGGCACTTCTGCTTATTGGGGCTTGCTTATCGGGGCAACCTGAACGGAATTTTCCTTTGCAGTTTCATACTGAGTCAGGTTAGATTTATCCAATTACCCAATTACTTAATCTCACTTCCAGGTCATGCCGACCCGGGCCCTCGCTTAGCAAGCTGCATTCTGGCAAACGATAGCTCCTTAATAGAAAATAGAAATCCCTTACTTAAACGAGCTTGCATTAGTACATTGTGCTTGAGACATTAGACTGATTAGAGTGAGGTTATATTGTTTCAATCATTATAGGTAAATAAACAACACCCTTATAAGTTCCATTATTAATTACTGATTAGATATGTATACATATTTTGCATAATCATGAATTTTCTATCACAGCAGGGCACCCACTTACTGACTATGTGTTCTACTAAATTGTATTATATTTAATATTTCAATTTCTCACTTGACAACCTGTATCTCCAGCGCAGGTCCATGTCTGGCTACTCCTTTCACCGCACCTCTCCCTGTTCCTGCCTCTCTCTGCTGCCTGCAAGGCGACCAGTCACCAATCTTTTACCAGAAGAACAATGACTGGCCTTGACGATCATGTTAATTCGATTCATTGAATTTTCTGCTTGCATTACTAGTTTTATTTACTTTAAAGTTCATTTTGATGCACTGCACTATGCAGTTTTGTGACCCGGGGCGGCGTCATCAGTATCTACTTGCCTGTTTGTAGCGTCTCATAGGATTTTATATATTTTTTAGGTAGTCAGTTTGCTAGTTTTAGACCAAAAACTCCAGAACTCTAGTTACTCACTGTCTGAAAATATACACAAATGTCTTTTTTTTCTCTGTCTTTAACTACATTAAAAAGGACATTGCTGCCTTGGAAAGGGTGCAACGTAGGGCTACGAGAATGATTCCTGGTCTTAGAGGAATGTCTTATGAGGAGAGTTTAGCTGAGCTGAATCTGTTCAGCCTCGAGCAAAGGAGACTAAGGGGAGACATGATCTGGGTATATAAGATTCTAACAGGTCCGGATGCTGTTCAACCAAACACTTACTTCAGTATCAGTTCAAATGCAAGAACTCGTGGCCATAGGTAGAAATTAGCGGGAGAACATTTAAAACTGGATTTGAGAAAGCACTTCTTCACACAGCGTGTAGTTAGAGTATGGAACAGGAGTCTTCCTGTTAGTGTAGCAGAAGCTGAAACCCTGGATCCCTTTAAATCAGAGCTAGATAAGATTTTAACAACTCTGAGCTATTAGTCAAGTTCTCCCCAAACGAGCTCGATGGGCCGATGCTGTTTACAAATCTCATTTGTAAATTTCTTATGTTCTCATGTAACTCTTCCTCTAGTGATGTTAAGTTTGATACTGAAGCTCCAAATCACAGTTCATTCAAACTCGATCCATTCTCAACATAAACAGGTGATTAATGACGTCCGAAGCTTCATCCGGACTGCAGCCATGTGACTGCTTTGGCTTCGGAGTCATAAGGAAGCAGGAATCCTGGAAAGAAGTGATGGAACAAATGGGGAAACCAGCGCGATCTGGATTTTTGGGAACATTTTACACTACTTTCAACAAATAAGATACAAACCTATGATGCTTATATATACATGTCATATGTACATACCAACATATAAGCCATCCACCCATCCATCCATCCATCCATCAATATATATTGTTTATATATAAAGATTAATAAGTGTACATTGAAAAAAGAATGAGTGTGGTGTGCTTTTGTTGTCGCCTTTTTGGGAAAAGAGAAAGTGGAGAAGACATTAATAACTGGAAAAGTTTGTCATCCCATTTAAAGCAACATGAAAGATACGAGTACATTGGACGCATCATTGTGGGCAGCCTTTTGGAGACGCGAAAAACAAGAACGGCTATAGATCAAGTAAACCAGGAATTAATGTCTCTTGAAATGAAGCACTGGAAAGCGTTTCTTCAGAGATTGATTGCACTTGTCAGCCATTTGTCAGAATGCAGTCTCGCTTACCGTGACCCGTTCCAACAAGCTGTTCATAGCCAGGAATGGAAATTTCCTTGGCCAAATTTAATTAATGTCTGCGTTTGGGAGAGCATTTGAGGACAATCCAGACATTTACAGATCAACTGACATTTACCTCATTCAGAACATTCAACAGGAGCTTATAACTCTCTTAGCAAAAAGCACAACCCAACCAATGGTCGTCCCCACATAAGGGCCTCCATTTTGACTCTTGATCACGTGCCACGTCTCCATTTCTCTTGGAGAGTTCGCTCCTGTAAGTAGGCCTACTTCTGCTTCTATTTTCAGCAAACGTACTTCTCTGAGATAAGGCCACTTCTGGGATATCGAATTGTTTGGGTATATTCTCTGGGTAACCCGGTATGTTGCTATGAGTGAACACCTGGGCCAGCTCAACATATCAGCCTGCACACTTTCAGATTTAACTTCACACAGCTATTTATGAGATTCTGTTCTCCTGGTTGGTCTTGACTCCTCGTGCTCAAAAGTATTTGTGTTGGTTTCCCTTTAACCTTCCGTTTCCTTCACAAATCCTCTCTGCAGAATGTTGCTGGGCTTCCCAAGTCCATAAAGGAATATTTCTCCGTATACTTGTCACCCGTTTTTGACTTCATTTTCACCAGTACTATTGACAGCACACATTCATATTCTTCTGACTCAGTAAGGCTACAAGACGTCTGAGTTATAGAAACTGGAGCAAATGATATTTGATTCCCGTGGGCACCAGTCGGAGGATCATCCGCTTCGGCCTTAGCTCCTTCAGGTAGGTTCTCTTTGTTCCTGAGCAACTGTTAGCCACGCTTAGCAGCCGTGTCCGGCTAGTTTTCTGAAGATGTTACCAGCTTCCAGAAATAGCGAAAGCTTTGTCTGCTCTCAAGGAGAAACAAGACGCAGGTCTTTCATTCAGCCTTCGTCAAAATATGTAAGCATGGTCTTTTGTTCCAAGTACCATCATATGGTACGACGTGAGCAGGACCCTGGAGAGCCCTAAAGTTACAACTGAAACACCGACAAGAGAAATTAAGGGAGCGACAGAATTCCTGCAGGCGTATTGAGATCATGGCCTCACCTCTGCTACAAGAGATAACAGAGAGATGGCAGAAAAGCTGGAGGTGGAGCCGACCTGGCCAGAGGTATGTCAGAGGAGAACAGCAAGACAGTTTATGTATGAAGGAAGATCGCAAACTGAGTCGGCTCCAGAGGAACGTTGTAAAAGGGCTTTTTTTTCCTACCCTGTTTAAATACAGCTAAATACAGTTAAATACAACAATAGATGAGCGGTTCTCACATACGGAAAGCGTCTATGAGCTGTACGGATTGCGAAACGAGAACTTCTGTAAAAAAAAATCAGAGGGTAAAAAACAGGGTAGGCTAACTGTATACTTTACAGAAGACTGTATTTATTTCATTGTGTTTCCTTCGATGAACCATATCATTCTCATCTCTTTTAGAATACAGCTTTCAGCCAAGAATTAGCATAATAGAGCAGCAAGCAGATTCGCTCGTATTGGGAGTCTGGAGGAAAACTAAGGCAATCACTTACATCTGCATCACACTCTTTATTCAGTGTTTCAATGATTTTGTATAGGCTTGTGCTGGTCACTTCATAATCTTGCATGTGTTATACTAATAATACATTACTTTTCCTACAGCACAAATCGAAAATCTAGCCTGGGCACCCTTGTAGCAGTGACAGACGTCTGACATGTAGGTCTGATTGTTTTGATGATCATACGTTGACAATGGGGGGTTGAGTTGGGCCCCATAGCTGTCTATCCTGGGGCCCCTGGTACCGCGAAACGGGATGACGGAGGAGAACTGCTGACCAAAATGAGGAGATGACACATGGGACTGGGCCGGACGGGCACCGTCCGATGTGTGATCATGAAGACCTGAAATGCCATTTCGATATTAACATCGCACGTTGGGCAAGCTGGCAGGGTGGCATAGTGGGTAGCGCTGCCACTGTACTCTGCCTCTTTGTGTTTGTGGAGTTGGCATGTTCACCTTGTGTTTGACTTGCTTTTCAGGCAGATTTCCCAGTTTCCTTCTACTGTCCAAAAACATGCAACTTGAAAGTGAAATGGAGTTATATTTTCCGTATGTGTGACTGAGTATAAACCAATTGCAATGCATATTATATTATATAATCCATCCGTTTTTCAAACTGCTTATCCTACTGGGTCGTGGGGGGTCCGGAGCCTATCCCGGAAGCAATGGGCACGAGGCAGGGAACAACCCAGGATGGGGGGGCCAGCCCATCGCAGGGCACACTCACACACCATTCACTCTCGCAGGCACACCTACGGGGAATTTAGCAACTCCAATTAGCCTCAGCATGTTTTTGGACTGTGGGGGGAAACCGGAGTACCCGGAGGAAACCCCACGACAACATGGGGAGAACATGCAAACTCCACACACATGTGACCCAGGCGGAGACTCGAACTCGGGTGCCAGAGGTGTAAGGCAACAGTGCTAATCACTGCACCACCATGCCACCCCTTATATTATATTATAAACATTTACTTCATGAATCATGAGACCTGATCAGTATATTACTCGATTACTGATATAATTTATAGCCCTATTTACATGCTGCTTATGAAGGTGCACTGAATGTTGTATGAATGCATAACAAATGCATTACGAAGGTGCAGTTAACTTGAAGTGTTACCGATAATTGAAACTATTTAAAAAGTCGGTAATAGATGTTTCCTGGGAAAATACAGAAAATGATAGTATTGGTTTGTAGACCTTCACCTACAATGCAGATAGCAACTCTGGACCCCAGTACTAATAACACTACTTCATGCACTTGTAATTGTGTATCTGAAGAACCTTACATACTTCCTTTATTATCATATCTGGGCTTTCTGGGCCACCGTACTCAATAAATAAGGAAGTGAACTGATATGAAGGCATCTGGAAGAGTAGCAGGACGCTACAGTTCATCTGAGCTTTTAACAATGAATCCCAAAAATATGCTGTTGGTATTGATAATAGGTTATGGTAAGAATGATTGTTTATTCTGTTTTTTTTCTGACTACATTCAGTAATTGTTATTGTTTTCATTCAAGAAAGGCATCTATTTGCATGTTTGTACACTTTAAATAAACATTAATTGCATGTGTGGAAAAATCATAACATAATCACTTCATAACACACGATACTGATTTTTAACATTGCTAAAGAGCGCTTCTGCCTCCTATATATTTTCGGTGTGCCATGTTTCGGAAAAAAAATCCTTTTTGCAGTTAGCCACATGGCTAATTAGCTAGCCATTTAGCCCGAGTAGTTTTAGACGAAAACATTTTAGCCCCGGTGCGAAATTTTCGGATATTTATGTCTACATAGTGTTTATACATTTATTGATGTGGGATTTCATTATTACTGATGTTGAGAAAAAGTGTTATTATTAATATCTCTCTTCGGGGCCTAGTTCGGTGTTTGACAGCCTGCCTTCCTGTTTGTTTCCAGGTTCTGCTGCTGCTGAAAAGGTCGTCACTGTCTCCTGCGAAGACATAAAAGTTAAGGGAGGATATGAATTTCTTGCTAAGGATCATGTTGTACTTGACAAGAACAAGCTGACGTCTGAGGAATGGACTGAGGAGGTTGGTGCTCTGTTCCCCATGATAAACACCTCTGATTTGCTACTGTTAGGATTTAACAATCTACAGATAGCAAACAGCAAAGAAACTAATAACTCTATTCATGTGGCAGGGCCTTTATTTTTGAGGGTATTGTGGCACATTGAATAGCTCTGCTTTCCTTGGGGTCGGGGTTTGGCTCTGTGTGAGTTGTTTGTTTGTTAGAGACAAGTAGGGTTGCCAAAAAAGATTATTTTGATCGATGTTATGACCCCTGTTAGAACTGTGGCCTGTGCTACGAAGCGGGGTTGCTGGCTTATCGGGGTAACTTGTCGCATTTAAGGTAGTCTGGGCAAAATGTAAGTGAACGAATGTGAATCTGTTTCAACTCTGGTACCTTAAACCCGACAAGTTACCCCGATAAGCCAGTAACCCCGCTTCGTAGTACAGGCCACTGGTGTCTAGGCAAACCGGGGGGTAGCATAAAGAAAAGAACTACTGGTATATTCCAAACAAATGGAGCCAGAGAATATAAAAATACCAGGCACAATCGGGCAGTATTTACAGGTGATATATTTGATATGGTATTTACCAATTACATGTATATACATTTATAAATAATCAGAATAACCACCAGCAACAGCATAGCTCTCTCTCTCTCTCTCTCTCTCTCTCTCTCGCTCTCTCTCTCTGCCTCTCCATCTTTGGCATCTGGGGATCTTTGAATTTGCCATTTCCCGGGCTGTCACTATCCATTAAATAAAAGAATTGCACAGTGTTGAGTGACAAAGTAGCATAGAAACAAAGATTTTACGTCTCCTTCATGTTTAGCTTGCTAGCAACTGTACTTTAGGCCACTTAAAAAAAAAAAAAAGGTTCTCGTCCTCTCGTCGATTTTTTTTTTTATATATTTTTTTTTTACAAATTTTGATTGACTGTTTGGACTTTCAAATATGTAAGAAAATACATATTTGAAAATACATACCAAAGAGAGCAGACCTACTTAGTACGCCTCCTCAGTTCTTCGTTTGTTGCGTTTCAAATATATTAAATGTAAGAAAATTCAAGAATGTAAATTCCTTGATCCATGTGTATCTCATAAATGCCTTCCCAACTATGGATTTGGATACTTTATGCTGATGCTTCATTCGTAAATATAAAAATGATACTATTTGAAACCAATATACTGTTTGTCATTCCCATTCTAAATGAACAACCAAGATTTTAAAATATATATCTAGAAAGAAAGTGTATTAAAACATGTTAAAACACCAGGAATTTACAAAATACAGGAACCTGAATGGTTGAACAAGGAAATGCAACTCTACAAACAAGTACTTAAGAACATGTACCACATCACTTCCCCAGATTTAAATCTTTGCACCAGCCCATCTCAGGTAGAGACAAATTTAGGTTCATGAAGCCATTCCAAGACTAGGATTACACAATGTGGATCAATCGTGGATGTGGAATGCGCGGGAAATTCAAATTTCGTCATTCTTGGGCATTTTCCATGCGATTTTTATGAAATAAAAAATAAAAAATAATTCGGGTCGGAGGCATTTCGGCGGGTCGGGCGGGGACGAGAACCAATTTTTTTTTTAAGTGGCCTTATACTGTGATATATGGTATTCTGTATAGCAGCTCTGTTCCGTCCCTTTGGAATCTTGGTGATGGGTGGAGTGGGGTCCCCGCTTAAGCTGCAGCCAAGATTAGCATCATGTCCGTGTCCAGAAATTGACACTACACTGTACCGTAATACCACCCAAGCCTAGCTACCACCCTAAAGCTGTTTATAAAAGTGCATTTTGTAATTTACAAAGTTACTGCAAAGTTACCCATTTCACTACACTGCTTGTATTTATTTGTTTCTAGTCATGTTATTTACTGTGGTGTATTTAAGTCTGTGTACTTTCGGCATTCCGGTCATTGACATCGACATCAGCTCTGGGTGGTACTCCGTGTTCCCCGAGTTGCCTTTCCCGAATAAACCCTTCGTTTCCCCGTATATCTGGACTCCTGTGCCTGCTTCCCTGCGCTGTACCAGCATTTGGACATTTGGATTTTCGTAGAAGTCAGCAGTTTTGCAGGCTTTTGGGTTTTGCTTCATTGCGCATGTAGTCTATATAAGCTCATTCACTTATAATGATCAGGGTTAATTAAAAGAATTTAAACATAGTAAATGAACTGAGGGCAAGTCCTTTTAAGAAGGTGGTGGTAATGCACCGAACAATGTCTGGATTCGGGAAAACATACCTAACACAGACTTAAATACATTGGACTAATGACAGCAACAAGAAACAGCTGGTAAACACGGGGTAGATGAAGGGGCGTCGCACATGGGAGGAGCGGACTAGCGGGCATGACTACTAAATAAAAGGTGACGCGTAATACATTGAAGTCTCTCAGTTTAGGTAGAAAATGTTCCGCTTCACTGAAGTTCTTTTTAGCAACCAGGAGGTGGTGCTGTTTTGCACAATACCTTTTGAACTTTGACCAGCTGTGCATTTTTGGTTTCGCATGGAGACGGTCTCTGTCATTATACATTGGCAATAAAATGATAATTTATGTGATATGAATGTTACATCGTACGTTTTTCTTTTTTGATGAATCTCGGCTTCACCTGTTGTCTTAAGGAAACTGTAACTGTAGTACACTGCAGTATGTAGATGTCTGCTTGCTGACATTTGCGTATTAAGTCCCAATATCTGTACTTGTGTTTACAGAGTGTGATGAAGGCGTATATCGAATATGACCCTCCAGTGAATGACTCAGATCCTACCATTCTTGAGGTTTCCTTTGGAGAAATCCTCAGGAACATCTGTAAGAGTGTGAACTACACAGCCACCCTAAATGACGGCTTCCAGAAGTTGGTGAGACAACCAGTAACACAACTTACCACAGTTTTACATGACAACACTACTAGAATTTTTCACCATCCATCCATCCATCCATCCATCCATCCATCCATCCATCCATCTTTACTTATCCAGAGCAGGACCACAGGGGACCTGTGGTCTATCCCAGGCAGCCCAGAGACTGGAGTACATCCTGCAGGATTATTTTAAAAAGGCCACAAAGTTTCCTATAGTCCAATAATCCAATAATATTGAAAAATATGATGTCTTTGCTCACGTATTAACGAATGAAGTCTTGTGCAGCACCAGCTCGTGTATCTCATAAACAATTCCTGTCTAAAATGTTTCATCATTTCAGGAAATATCCCTGTGGTTTGTTGTCAAAGGTAAGAGGTCTGTCAGTTAAGTATTCATATTACCGATTGTGCCTAGCTAAAAGTGCTTGTTTCTCTGTAATCTGTAATTTATTAGGCGCCCTAGTAAATGCATATTTCAATCATCTACACGGATAAAATGAGGCGTGTCCTTAACTACACTGCAACATGTCATCATGTCCGTGTCCTTAACTACACTGTAACATGTCATCATGTCCGTGTCATTAACTACACTGTAACATGTCATCATGTCCGTGTCCTTAACTACACTGCAACATGCCATCATGTCCGTGTCCTTAACTACACTGTAACATGTCATCATGTCCGTGTCCTTAACTACACTGCAACATGTCATCATGTCCGTGTCCTTAACTACACTGTAACATGTCATCATGTCCGTGTCCTTAACTACACTGCAACATGTCATCATGTCCGTGTCCTTAACTACACTGTAACATGTCATCATGTCCGTGTCCTTAACTACACTGTAACATGCCATCATGTCCGTGTCCTTAACTACACTGCAACATGCCATCATGTCCGTGTCCTTAACTACAGTGTAACATGCCATCATGTCCGTGTCCTTAACTACACTGCAACATGCCATCATGTCCGTGTCCTTAACTACAGTGTAACATGCCATCATGTCCGTGTCCTTAACTACACTGTAACATGCCATCATGTCCGTGTCCTTAACTACACTGCAACATGTCATCATGTCCGTGTCCTTAACTACACTGCAACATGTCATCATGTCCGTGTCCTTAACTACACTGTAACATGTCATCATGTCCGTATCCTTAACTACACTGCAACATGTCATCATGTCCGTGTCCTTAACTACACTGCAACATGTCATCATGTCCGCGTCCTTAACTACACTGTAACATGCCATCATGTCCGAGTCCTTAACTACACTGCAACATGTCATCATGTCCGTGTCCTTAACTACACTGCAACATGTCATCATGTCCGTGTCCTTAACTACACTGCAACATGTCATCATGTCCGCGTCCTTAACTACACTGTAACATGCCATCATGTCCGAGTCCTTAACTACACTGTAACATGCCATCATGTCCGTGTCCTTAACTACACTGCAACATGCCATCATGTCCGTGTCCTTAACTACACTGCAACATGCCATCATGTCCGTGTCCTTAACTACACTGCAACATGCCATCATGTCCGTGTCCTTAACTACACTGTAACATGCCATCATGTCCACTTTGCAAGCCTTTTTAAGTTGAAGTTGATCTTGGAACTTGGTTGCAAATGTTTACTTTCCATTCTTCCTCTTCCCTCATATTTTATAATACTCTCGCATGAAATATTTTACATTGTTTGCCTTTTTTGCACTGTATAATGACAATATAGTTAAATTGAAATAATAAAAAATGTCTCCATGCAGATGACCCAGAAGACACTGGCAGTATCTCCTGGATCATTGCTTTGGGTAACATAGATCCCTCATCCACACCAGGATGTCCAAGCCCTACATCTAATGCAATGTTTCTGAAAATGGTCCTCAGGGACCCCCAGACAGTCCACAGCTGGGAGGAAGGAAAAATGTGAACCATCTGTGGGGGTGTCTGAGGACTGGGTTGAGAAACACTGGTCTAATGTAATAGTAATTTTATTTTTATTTTGTTAGCTCTCATTCCAGTTCATTCCCTAATGCTTCAGACCTTAATTCTTCAGGTTATGTAATGCGAGCACTTTTTGCGATTTGTCGTACGTTCTTTGATCAGATGTCACTCAGTGGTGCACTGCATGTGCTCAGGAATCAAAATGACTTCAGTGGCTGGATGAGCTGGAAATGCAGGATTTTATAAACGGTAGCAAATTTTATTACTGAAGAAGGAAATCAGAGTAAAAAGGGAGTCATGCACCCTGATGTTCTCCATCAGTCCAGATGTTCATCTACATTCAGATTCAAAGATCCAAAGTTTTACATACGTAGAAATAGAGTGTATAGAGTACAGTGAAGTTCTGTCTGGAACGCCTTTGCCACACAGTACAGACAGAGCGGCGTAACACTGCAACACAATAAATACTAAGTACAAAACATTAACTAATATGAGTTGTCTAACAACATATAACTTACAACATTCAGCATCAGGTAGTAAAGTGATATGCGGCAGTAGCGATGTAAAGTGGAACAGTGGATAGAATATAGAGAATGTTGCAGCAGTATTACAGAATTAGCAAATAATAATATGTGAAAAGGCAAGGTGAGAAGCCAGGGACAGATCAGTACAAAAGAGCGCGAAGCGTAGAGTTATTACGTCAGATAAAGCTGCATGTGCAGTGTGACTGATTGACAGCTTGATCACTGTCTGCCACGTCTAGGCACTGGTTTCCTGGTTATCGTCTTCTTTCTGGGGCTGCCGGCATACCTCTGGTGGAGAAAGAAGAACAGGTTAGTTTTTATGCAGCCCGTCGCGTCGCGCTTCTGCAGATGTAGTCAGTGATTGAAGAGCTTGGGTTGCTAACACTTGAAAGGGCTCTGCTAACACTGGAAAGTGCTCTGCTAACACTGGAAAGGGCTCTGTAATACTGGAAAGTGCTCTGCTAACACTGGAAAGGGCTCTGTAATACTGGAAAGTGCTCTGCTAACACTGGAAAGGGCTCTGTAACACTGGGAAGCACTCTGCTAACACTGGAAAGGGCTCTGCTAACACTGGAAAGCGCTCTGCTAACACTGGAAAGGGCTCTGTAACACTGGAAAGTGCTCTTCTTTTGCAGAAGCCAGAATGACGTCACTGCTGTTTCTCCTGATGAGTCCCAGAGCCTAAGAAATGAAGTAGAACATTCGGTTTAGGTTTTTCTACCGGGTGAGTTGGTCCAACGTGGTGTCATTAAAAAGCAGCCAGAACTGTCCAGTGAACTCTGCTGTACAGATGCCTGCTTAAACGACCCCTCCCAGTCAAACCCCATCACTCGTGCTTTATACTAATAACAATGGTTTGTTATTAACCTATATTATTGTTGGATCATTACCAAGATAAGTTCATCTTACTGCCTGATTGCCCGTATTGTCCTAACAACCAGATAATTCTTTCTAAAGATTGAAAGTAACATCTGGTTTGTGATGTAAACATTTCCTCACTGGAAATGGTTGCAATTTGTAAATGATGTACAACTGGAAAAAACCTCATAAAGCACAAGAACGCTGTCTCTCGTTTCTCTTGCAGAGCTGGCGGATGCACTGAAAAATTTGGCTTGAAGACGGAAAATTATTCTCTAACTATATACAGCTTCTTCATGCTTTGCGATGCTCGATTTACATAATTTTAACCATTTGATGATACAATAGTGAAGCACAATCGGTAGTCATCAAACTTTGAATTTCTGTTCCTGGGCTAGTGATATACCGTGTGATACTTTCTACGGATGTTGGGAGACTGCAGCAACCATACAGGCAAACTGTAGCCATCCTAAGCACGAGCTTCTTACAGTATACTAGTATACTACTATACTACTATACTAAGCACCCAAGTGTGTCATATTATATATATATATATTATAACATATATATTCATAACTGACTTACGAAACATTATCCCACCGGGAGTCAAAGAGTATATATGTACATAGTATGATATATTAAAATAATAATGATTATACATAATTATAAATATTATATAAATATATAATTCATAATATTAATATAATGCAGTATTATATGTCTATTTTTATATAGTATGCCACCCTGTCAATTAACCTTAGTTGTTATGGTGATAATCTCTCTCTCTAGTTGATGGAATACTATATAAAAATAAATTAGACATATATAACCACCCATCTTCCATAATTGCTCTGTGCTGGAGCCAATGTGTAGCTTAGTGGGTCAGGACACTGCGTCTGCACTAGGGGCAGTGTGTGGCTCAGTGGGTCAGGACACTGCGCCTGCGCTGGAGGCAGTGTGTGGCTCAGTGGGTCAGGACACTGCGTCCATGATTGGAGGCAGTGTGTGGCTCAGTGGGTCAGGACACTGCGTCCGTGATTGGAGGCAGTGTGTGGCTCAGTGGGTCAGGACACTGCGTCCGTGATTGGAGGCAGTGTGTGGCTCAGTGAGTCAGGACACTGCGTCTGCGCTGGAGGCAGTGTGTGGCTAAGTGGATCCGGACACTGCGTCTGTGATTGGAGGCAGTGTGTGGCTCAGTGGGTCAGGACACTGCGTACTGTGATTGGAGGGCTGCTAGTTCACAGCACAAGGTTTGGCACCATGATTTCACTGTCGGACACTTGAGCACTTAATCCAAATTCCTCCAAAGACTGTCTGATCCCACTTCCTCAAAAGCTTACATGACTTTGGACGAAAGCTTGTACTTAAAGTTCAATGTGCAGCTATATTTGATAACTGGTTATGGAAGATGGATGTTAATTTCTACACAAGATGTTTTTGTCACATAATTTTTTGACATTCTAGTGGCAAAATGAAAAAAAATTATTCATACCAGGTTACTTGTGGAAAGAACCTTAAGCATATATGTTTGCATATATAATAAATTAATGGATGGTAAAATATATGTTTGTGATCAGATACAAATTATACAATACTGTATAATTATGTTTAATATATATGAAATTGTATGATGTATATGAGGAGTTCCTGAATTCTTGATGACCACCGACCGGCATACATTGTGTGAAACTTTCACGAACTGAAGGATTGATAGGAAAACATAGTTATCATCTTAGCTTGTTTACTAACTGCTTGCTGACTTTTGCTACCACCAGCTCCCTTTCTTCACACGTCTTCTTCTATGCTTGTTAGTAAATCATGTATCAATAAACTTTATTAAAACTTCTTTATCTGAGTTGCTTGTATTTCTTTGTAGATAGAAAACACTGCCATAGACAGTGAAGTTCCTCTCTTCTGAATTTGGGCCATCGACGACAGAAATAATATTACAATAACAAGTAACCATATTTATTCATATTAAGGAAATACACAGCTGAACTGGCATTGAACAGCCGCCTGACCAGCAGTGGCCTATCCACTCCAGCCAATTACAAACATTTTTAACCAATCAGGTAAATTCCAGGCAGGCATCAAGTACTGCAACCATTTAACATTGTTTAACAAGTAAACAGCATTGATCTAACTGACATCTGATGGTTCATAAAGGGATTTTATCGCGATGCACATAAACCGTGAACACACTGTCACAGTCGAAGTTGTTTGGTAACAAATAACATCAAAATAAGCTGCATTACATGTTTGTGGTTTTTCTTATGAGGAAGTGATAGAAAATTAGCTTTTTAATTCTGTCTCCTGATAATTTTGTCATTGCTTGGTTTGGCCACCTGACAACCCGTGAAATTTTTCATCTCATGGCTGTGAGATGCCAACATGGGATAAAAAATGTGAGTCTAGACATCTGTGTTAATCTGTACATCTCGGCGTCCGATGATTCCATCAAGCTTGGGTGTAAAGTGACTCCCTCCCTGCGCAAAGGCCTCCTTTAGCAGTCAGACCATAACTCTGTTTACAGAGATAAGCTCACGGTTGAGTGTAAATGGCCAAAAGAATACAGGAAGCATATAACTAGGTTAAACATCAATCTATTTCAGCAAATGTGCTAGAAATGCTACATTTCCATGAGTCCTACAGCAAACCTTCCGTTCGCTAAGGCTGTCTTTAAGTCAAATTTGTAGTAATTCTGAAAAATAATAATGAAGTACAAGCAAAATAAATAAATAACACAGTAAAAGTACAAGTAACTACATACGGTACTGTACTGTACCTCCAGCCGAAGAACTGCTGAAGCCACAAAACGTCTTCATGAGCATCGCAAAGTAGTGCATACATTCGTTATTACGAACCATCGGATTTAACCCAAGTTTTTGATATGATATGCTTTACTGTACTGCGCGTTTAAGTACAAGTTGTCTGTAAGTCGGACGTTCTTGACCCCCAGACTGCGTATAGTAACTCCAGCCAATGACTTGGGCTTAGGAGACACCCTCATTGGACCATGATGCATGACGCATGACGCATGACGCCACATTCTCACGTGACTTGTGCCGCCATTACTGGACGTAGTGGCATCAATTTAAGATTTTTCTCATGGATGCGTTCTTTCGGATTTTCTTCTTCATGCCAATATTCATCAAAATATGTGGTATGGAAATGCGAACATTTATTGCTCTTTTTGCAAGTTACTGCATTGTTAGTTAGTTAATAAATAACAACAAAGTGAATAAGCTGCATAGTAGGTTTAAAAATAAAACGAGTTGCTACTAATCCCTCTGAACAGAGAAAGAACCGATCACACGACAAAAAAAGAACGTTGCATTGTTTACATGTCCCAAGGACAGATAACTGAAAGGATCGTTTTGAATGAGCCTGTTTTCATAGAATAAGCAGCATCCTCTGTGCGTATGTGTAACTGTTTTTGCTCGGTGCACTGTGCTCCAGTGCATAATTGCCGTTTATGTAGAAATCTATTATTTAGCCTGTAATGAATGTTTTTCCAAAAAATGGGAGTTAATTTGCATCCTCGTTTTCAGAAAGTGCACAGTGATGTTCTGTTTATGTGGTCATGTTATGGTTTTTTAAGTTGTTTTGGTAATTAAAGAGTTCTAATATGTTTTATTTTTTTTTATTTAAGCAGTCTTGGTGCCTGTTGTTGTAATTTAACGGTTGTTGGGAGTAATAACATACTGCTGACAGTGTGCAGAGTGGGGGGCGGTTATTGCTAACACTGTGTAGGTCACCAGCGCCCTTATGAATGGCGAGGCTCGGGGGGGGGGGACGTAATGCAGGTCTAGTCCCAGTGTGAACGTGTTTGTTTCAGCTGTTATTTAAATCTGACTTTGATCTTTTATGTTCTGCAGGCTGTACAGTGACAAAGCAAAGTGTACTTACTTGCTGTGAAGATATATATGCAGATGGCATGTATAAATATTCAGTCGACGCAAACTGGACCACGGATAAACTTCACAGTGAGGAATGGGACAGTGAGGTAAGTGTTGAGATAACGTCATTTAGGCAGGACACAAGGACGGGTGAAGCTGTACAGTCACATGGTAAAGGCTGGCATTTCAAAATCCCATAAACCTGGGACACGACATTCAAATAATCTTTTTTTCTACAAATATTTACATTTACATATTTAGCAGACACTTTTGTTCAAAGTGATGTATAAGTGCGTAGCACAAATTTTCATGCTGTCAAGGTGTCTAATACTGTGGGCATAAGTACAGCTTTGCTGAACTTCCAGTGAATGTCCAGGTACAACTGTAAGCAGTGTTAGAGCAGGAGCTACACAACTGCAGTACAACTGCATATAACTATTAACAAAGCAAGAAGTTAACGAGACTATTCAAGAGCCAATAAATGCAACATAACAGCACAGAACAATCAGGTTAGGAGAAGCATTCATGGAGCAGATGTGTCTTGAGGCATCTCTTGAAGGTAGAGAGGGAGCCTGATGACCAGACGTGATTCGGCAGCTAATTCCACCATCGGGAATCCCATAACAGAACCGTCTGGAGTGACACTTCTCACATGGAGGACGGAGCTCCGAGTGGCGCTGGTTTGCTGACTGAAGGGGGCGAGATGGGATGTAGGTCTTGAGGATTCTATTGATGGAGATGGATGTCTGTCCATAAATGGACCTGTAAGCCAGCACCAAGGACTGGCTCCGCATTGGAGGAGAGAGAAGGAGTGACCTGAGATGAGTACATGCAGGTTGAATAAATATCAGCCATGCTTCCACATTTTGAATCATCTGCAGTGGTCAGATGGCACAAGCTAGTAGACCTGTCAGTAGAGAGTTACAGTAGTCAAAACTGCACTAGGAACTGAGCTACATACTAAGACCCTGAGAACTGAAATAGGAAGATTCACTTTGAAAAGAATCAGCCAGTAAGTCATTGTGACTCTTCACCAGTCTAGTCCTTCTAAACCTGTCATGCCAAACCCCTGTGACTGACCTGTCATCCTACTCTGATGTGCAATGTTTCTTATAGCAGTGTTGGTTTGCAATGTTTCTTTGTAGTACACTCAACACTGTTTTACCGTAGTATTAGGAGCATTATGGTGCAGTAATCCCAGATGTGCAATACTTTCAAAATGAAAATCTGTGTTTTATCTTGTCATTTTTACTTTTTATTTCTTTTTTTTATTCTTATTTGTTTTATTTTTGCTTTTACTGTATTCCACGATGTCTTGTTGGTAACTTATCTTGTGCCCCTATAACTCTTACCTCATTTGTCATCCTTACTGCTGAATCAGTACAAATGAAATAGGAAGATTCAGTTTGAAGAGAATCAGCCAGTCAGTTGCTGTGACTCTTCACCTTCTGTCTCATATGAGTCAGTCTAGTCCTCGAAAACTTGTGATGTCAAACCACTGCGACCTTCCTGTCGTCTAACAGGAACTCTCTCTGGCGTGTATCGACTACGCCCCCTTTTCAAGAAACTCGACCGCTGAGGTGGAGCAGGTCCTCTCTGGCAGCATCCACCTCAAACGGTGCCTTAACCTGACTTACTCTGCTACTGACGACAAGTTTAAGGTACTGTAGACTCTCCTGTCTCGCCGTAGCTTTTCACCAGGCCAATCAGGAGAATTCCTGACAGGCTTCTTAGCCGCTGTTCTGGTCCGAAACAACATAATTTGACAGGTTAAAACATTTGTGCATGTTTTCAGCCCATTACAATAAAATATTAATCTTACTTTTCTTTTTGATATTTAAGGAAATTCATATCCACTTCATTGTCACGGGTAAGACTTGACTGTTTGATAGTAGTTTTTTTTTTTTTTTGTAAATCTTTCTATAAACTTTCTTGATCCAAATCTTACACTGTAGATTACATGTGCAGAGAATTTCAAATCAACGAGGCTGTTCTGCTGTTTTATGCCAGGATGTACTGAAGAAGAACAGAATAATGCATCGAAAGTTACATCTAACTTACATCTCTTGGCTGTTTTGGGTGAGTGTCTCTTTGATTCTAAATAAAATCTAGCATGTTCTCTAGGTACTGCTACGGTGCGGATGTTAAATGCAGACTCTGCATCCCAGTGTCATCACCCTACCTTGTACTATGTGTTTTTTACAGCACTTGGATTTTTATGCTTGGAGATGAAATATATTTTTAATAAGAAAAACATAATTCTTCTCATATATTTGAGTGGCTTTATATTTTAGGCATCCATGTATAATTATTATAATTATTATTATTATTATTATTAACAACAACAAAAATCATGCTAATGTGTTTGTACCCTTACAGTTCCCATCACTGGACTTCTGTGCATTTTGGGGATCAAGTAGAAAATTGGGTGAGTTTTAAAATGTAAGGATACCTCACAGTGTAACTGGTATTGCAGACAAGGGGGGCGGGTGGGGGGCATTTTATCAGAGGGGCGTCAAAAATAATATTAATCTCATGTAGCTTTTAAATGATGCTTCTATTAGTAGGAAGTAATGAAACTGAACTCTCACTTTTGCTTTCAGTTGCCTCAGACGGTGGTGGAATGGGTGGAGGCAGCCTGCAGATGATCAGAATATGACCGGGGAGGACAGAGAGACATTTTGTTAGTTGAAATACACAACCTGTCTCCCTCTGTTGAGAAATCAACTAATTTTTAGAATCAATAAAGTTTTGATTTCTAACAAAGGCTAGACGTAGTAAAAGATATTTTTATTAGACACAAACATTTTATACATGCATACATAGGTATAATTCCTTCTTTATTTTCACCAGGAGACGTCGCTTCTCTCATTTTTGTCTCAAACTACTCATCCATTGTTCAAACACAGATAAAGAATTGGTACCTTATAATAGTGAGCTAAGCACTGATTGGATGAATCTCGATTGATTGTAAACAGGGATACAATCAGACTATTGCCTGCATGCAGCGACAAACTGGTTGATGTTCTGTTGTTTAGGTACTCTCTTTCTTGGTAAAACATCAGTTTTTTCCTCCTTTCGCAGACTACAGTATAGTATAGTATACTATAGTGCAGTGCAGTGCAGTGAAGTGCAGTATACTATAGAGCAATGGTCATCAACTCATTGACCATGAGCTACTGGGAGCCCACATGGATCCAGTGAGGCGGCCCAGATTCAATTTTAGTTCAGTCTACATGCGGACTAGAGTCAGCCAGTTGGTGATCACTGGTATAGAATATGTAGGGAATTAAGTGTATGGCGGACAAGATCCAGTAGCTGGTTTGATTGTCATAAGCTTTATATGTAGTTTACCCAACTTAGCAGCCTCTTGCATCGACAGAAGGGCAGCATTCAGGTGGGCAGTGGCAGCTTCAGCCGTGGACCTGCCAGGATGGCATTTACAGGCACTGCAGTGCCTCGGACGACAGTCCCCAGGAGGCATGTCAGGGAGAAAGGGGCTGGTGTGGGTCTTACCTCAGGGGCGGGGAGAGCGGGGCAGCCCTGTGGAAGGGTTATGTCACTGCTCACCCTTACAGGAGATTAATGCTAATATAATTTCTCATCATTAATTCAGTAAGTTATGATGTATAATATCACAAGCAATTCTCTGCTTGAAGCAGTGTTAAGCGCCCCTATGTACTTAAAATATAATACTAATAATAACAAAATATAAAGAAAGAAACATACAAACTTACATTTATATACATATACAATTTTCTGTTGTTAGTTGCTAAACGCAAAGGGCTTAACTGCAAATGTTACTCTGTGTCCGGTCATAACAAAACTAACAAAAACAACAATAACAAAAAACTAACGTAAATAACTAAAAACAATGCTATAAAACATTTGTTACATTTTAGTTTTAACTAAGATGTTTATTCATTTTCATTTGTCTTCCGTTTTTGGGTTGAGAATATGGAGTCCTATACAAAAACAAGTACAAACAAACATTTCCATAATGAATTGAACTTGCCGATTAATTTTAAAACGATTAATTAAAACGTATTTCTTCACATTAATGATGTAGCTTCTACGTTAGATCTTTAAATTGCATTTCGTAATAACGTTGTGGTTTTCATTAAACAGTCATTATTATGAATAATTATTTAACAGCATGCAAATGTGATTACTTAAACAATGCAAATTATATTTCACAACAGTTAAACTTTTCACATTGATGTATTTCACAATTCCACATTTCATAATGAAAGTGCGCTCTGTACAGAGAGTACTTAGAAATGTACCGAGAAGTTAGGGATGACATAAGGCAGGTTATGGTGCGCCGATTAGCTGAGCAAACACTAAGAGGTACTTTAAGATCAGAGGACCCCTTAATTAAGATTTGTGCTTGGTAAATAAGTGCATTTAATGACACAGAAATCGATGAAGAACTTTTAGGGCAGTTTTCCACTGCCTTCAACAGCCGAGCTGTACCGGAGCCAAACCGCTCAGGACTGACTGGCTGAGTAGTTCTCGCACATGGGTTCTGTGTCTTCCGGAGGGCTGGTTGGAAACATTCCGGGAACAAACATTCATGGATTCAATCACAAGTTCATTCCCAACCCCCTGACAGTGACAGACAGCAGCGCACCTATAATATCCATCCATCCATTTTCCAAACCGCTTATCCTACTGGGTCGCGGGGGGGCCGGAGCCTATCCCGGAAGCAATGGGCACGAGGCAGGGAACAACCCTGGATGGGGGGCCAGCCCATCGCAGGGCACATTCACACACCATTCACTCACACAGGCACACCTATATGCTACAGGGTGGCTACTGTCAATCAATCCTCCTTAAAACGATCCACACTTGAGACAGGAACGAATCAACGTTAAAAGAAAATGTCACCAACTAAAATCTCCAACAGATACTGAACATATATAGTCTAGTTGAAAGAAACTTGCTAGGCTAATTAAAGTGAATATTTGTACAAAAGAATATTAAAAATATATGTTAAAAACTTGTATGACACCAAATAACCAGTGATGAACTAGAACATTAAATGGTGCTTATTATCGCAAGAAGTCGCCTTATTATTCTGAATATTTAGACAAGAAAGACAAACTTTTCCTGTTATAACTCTGACTGTGCATGGAATATATCCATAGGCGAAATTTGTTTAATACCGAACCAAAAGATATGCTTCTTGCTTCGGGCAAGATTGTATTACATGCGAATATAAAAGCTAATATACACAATATATGCAAAATCACGATCATTTAAGATCGTGTCGGACATCAACACTGCAGAAACGGCAGGGTTACTAAGCAAGGAAGCAGGTTGGTAGGTTGTTATATATGGGGCGCCGTTTGTAAAGATAGCAAACATTTTTGTACTTGCCACTTTTTCAACATTTGGTGCAATTTTCTGACATTTAGCTAGAAGTCAATGGTGTTGTGGATCATCAGGTTTTTTTGCTGTGTAAATTATGTTCAAAATTGTTCATCATATGTAAATATAAATGGCTTGTCTATATATAAAACTTAAATGTAAATGTTAAATATAAATGTTAAATGTAAATATAAATATAAATGTTAAATATAAAACTTAAATATAAATCTAAATATAAATGAGTCAGAGTCACTAAAGTCAGAACTTACTGATATCGGTGATGTAGGGGCATTAATACTGGATGTGCATGAGTGCACTGCCGTTATTGAAATGTGACCGATAACCACGATCCCCCTCCCGCCCCAAAATACATTCATAGCTTCCCGATGTCACAGTGGAAGGTGCACATGATGTTGCTCCCGGCTGTGTAGCAATACTATGTAACGCAGCGCGAACAACTGCCAAAACTGTACATTCTATGGCCTCTAAGTGAGCGGAATTCGCCATATTGTCCCGCATCAGCCCTAACCTGCGCTCTCGTCGGTACCGCCCATTTTACGCAAATGGGCGTGGCTAATTTGCATACGTTCTCAACATTTAGAGTCTACATTTAACATTTAGATTTAACATTTAACATTTATATTTATATTTAAGTTTTATATTTAACATTTATATTTATATTTACATTTAACATTTATATTTAACATTTACATTTAATATTTATATATAGACAAGCCATTTATATTTACATATGTTGAACAATTTTGAACATAATTTACACAGCAAAAAAACCTGATGATCCACAACACCATTGACTTCTAGCTAAATTGCACTAAATGTTGAAAAAGTGGCAAGTAGAAAAATGTTTGCTATCTTTACAAACGGCGCCCCATAGTTATATACAGAATATTCAGAAAGTTTTTTTAGTTTGTATTTCTGTGGTTATAAACCAGGACTCAGAAGTTCAGCGCAGACGAAAAGCCACCAACAGTGACCAGAATCTAGCCAGCAAATAATTCTGAATACTGCAACTGGCGGTGACATTAAAAAGTTCATAAAGTCCGTACAATTAAGTGGCAGAAATGCAGTTCTCTTACTGCGAAATCTGTACGTAAATTTATTTACATCAGACTACAAATCAGACAAAAGTCCACAAAAGTTAATCTATAACTGATACGACTGTGCCTGTTCTCCATGAGGAGCTGATCTTTCCTGCGAATACATGACAGTCACTTACCAGCGTCTTATCCATGTCTTGCATGTGCCAGTGATGCGCGCTCAGTCGGGGGAGGAACTTATATTCACACAGAGGCTCCGCCTTGTAGCGGAATCTGAGGCGGACAACTGACGGAATTATAGGCAGCGCCTAGAGCGTAACAGCGGAGGTCCGTGGCCATATATCGGGGTAGTTCACCATATTCTTATACTGGACGACACCCTGCCTAATAAACTGCAGTCTACCAGGACCTGGTCGCTTTGTCCTTGTCACTGCTGAAGACAAAGATTATTTACTGTTTTGCTGAGGTCTGAGGGGGCAGATGTGCCATTGTTTAGGAGCGTGGACATTTCTGTATGATGAACTATCCCAAGGCTACAAGTCCATCTCCAGAGATCTTGATGTTCGTGCGTCCACTGTGAGGAACACTGTAAAGCAGTTTACAGCCCATGGCACTGTAGCTAATCTCTCTGGATGTGGACAAAAGAGAAAGATTGCTGAAATGTTACAACAAAGAATTCTTTGAATGGTGAATAAAGAATCTCGAACTTCCAAACAAATTGGAGCTGAGCTGCAGGCAGCTGGGAGACTGTCCTCTGGACAGATGAGACAAAAATAGAACCTTTTGGTAGAGCACAAAGAAAAGAGCACAGTCCCTACAGTCAAAACATGGACGAGATTCACTGATGTTTTTGGGGTTGCTTTGCTGCTTCAGACACTGGTAGTCTTGACTGTTTCCATGGTATTATGAAATCTGAAGACTACCAAGGAATTGTGGGGCGCGGTGTAGGGCTCAGTGTCAAAAAAGGTGGGTCTCAGCCAGAGGTCATGGGTCTTACAGTAGGACAATGACCCAAAGCAAACTTCAAAAAGCACCCAGAAATGGTTTAAGACAAAGCGCTGGAGAGTTCTGAAGTGGCCAGTCAAAAATTAAACAGATACCAATAGTTGTGGTTTAAAAAGTTAGCTGTTGTGAATTCTTTCGATTTGAGACTCTTGTTCTGATAATTGTATTGATTCGTTATGGGGCTTTTATGGCAACATATGTTAGTTAGAGGCTGTCGGGTAAACGAAGGTTGTCGGGTAAACGAAGGTTGTCGGGTAAACGAAGGTTGTCGGGTAAAACGAAGGTTGTCGGGTAAACGAAGGTTGCCATTTTCTTTCTATCTCTCTGCCTACAGCGCTGAGCTGAAGCAGAAGTCACTGCTGATAGAATTCTGTCTTCAGCTCAGTCCACGTGTCAATCCTGTCCCTTGAGTGCTCCATCTTGTATGTGAGAATTGTAACCTGCTACGTAGTAAAGTTCTTAACTCTGCCTAACGACTCAGTGCTCTCTGACCGGAGGCCTTCAGCAGTCAATGTGGTCATGTGCAAATTGATGTAGAAATGTCTTCTGCTGGTCCCTCGGGGTTTGGTTCTGGTTGAGATCAACCACAAGCAGGATCCTATTAAGAAAAGTGCCACCAGCTGATCATCCTCGAACAACGTGAGCATCTGACTGACCAAGCGGTCGATGTTAATTTGAAGGGGGCCTTTTCCTCTCAACATCTCTCTCACTTCCTGGTGTTTATGACCATTTACACCCAGTACTCATTCACCACCCAGAAGGGATTTAGAAAAGATAATACAATATAGTGACAATATTTACAATATTTATTCTTTTTTGTCTGAGAAGTGGAGTACAGGAAACAATTTAAAATGTTAATACAGGGGTCTAATTGTTTGTTTTGGAATTTCACCAAGTATCTGTCCTTTAACTCCATGAGGTACAGTATGCTGGGCACTGCTTTGGTGACTGTGGGATTGAGTGCCATCTATGTGACCTCGCTTGGGGTTTGGGGTTTTGTTCCTTAATATTCCTTTTGTTTTCCTTCTTTTTCTATCTCAGCCACATCTCCCTGCTCCTGCTGCTGGTTCCTGTTCCTGCTCTCTTAGGTTCTCCGCGCCTGTTTGTTCACGTCGTCCTGGAGCCGCCCGTCCATTCAGCAGCCCTGAGTCCTGACAACAATGTTTCCCTTGGGGACTCACAGACAGTTCACGTTCTTGCTCCTTCCCAGCTCCCTACCAGGGAATCCGCAAAATGTGGACTGTTTGGCAGGGAACTCCAAGGGAGCAAAAAATAAATATATTCAGGAAGTGTGGGACAGTCCAACTCAGGATGTTACTTGATTGTATCTTGCAAACTGTGAAAGGAAATAAAATGAGTATAAATAAGCATTCAGAGTCTGTTGTGTGACTTAAGCCTCACCATCAGATACCTTTTCCAACCCACCTTTGGATTAAATGTCTCTTTGCTCTGTTTAATCAGTCACTCCTCCTGGTTATGCAGCCCCGCAAATCACCTTTGTCGGTTAGGTTTGGCTGTGTTGTTTCGGGGTGGATGGCTGCTGTTCATCAGCTCCACTGTTACTGCTGTCTAAATATCACGGACGGAATCAGTACATTTATAGTATAAGGAAGGTGGATATTTGCACCCACGTTTGCCAGTGTTGACACAGTGGTTAGCACTGTTGTTACGCACCTCTGGGACCCGGGTTTGAGCTTCTGCCTTGGCTCTATCTCTACAATCCGATGAACTGGCAACATGGGCTAAAAAAATACGAGTCTCACAGTGTCTGATGATACCATCAAACTTGGGCTAAAAGTGACTTCCTCCACGTGCAAAGATCTCCTTTAGCAGTCAGGCCATAAGTCTATTTACAGAGATAAGCTCATGATTGAGTGTAATAGTTGTGGTGTGCTATGCGCCATGACAGTACAGTAAGCTTTTAGCTAGGTTAAACATCAACCTTATTAAAGGAAATGTGGTAGAATCACTACATTTCCACCGAATAACTCCAACTGATGGTTCGAGCTCCATCCCTGACTCACTGATAGAAATAATGCTTAATGTCATATATGTTTATACATTTATAGAGATAAGGTTATGTAGAGTACCAGTCACGGTTTGGACGCACCAAACTACCTATAGAGTGATAGTGTCATGTCACATGACCTGCCCGCCTGACCTAAACACAGTATGTAGAATAATTTTGAAGAAGGAATTTGAGCAGAGAGTGAAGGAAAAGTGGTCAATGAAAGCTCAGCGTATGCAGGAACTCCTTCAGTACAGCTGGAAAAGCCTCCCAGGAGGCCACCAGATGTTAATGACTTACAGGAGAAAGTATGGGTCAGCCAGCCCCTGGAACGAATGGGGCCCAATGGTGCGATCACTTTCCCGACCCAGGGATTTGAACCAGCAACCTTCTGAGTCCCAACCCACAGAGCAGCCCCCCCCCCTCCCTTTCAAACAATATTTGTTTGTTTAATACTTTTTTGGTCAGCGCATAATTCCATGTATGCTATTTTATAGTTTTGCTATTTTGATAATTATTCTAAAATGTAGAAAATAGTACAAGAAACGGTTCTCTGGGGAGGTGTGTCCAAACTTTTGACTACTAAAATGAAACAGACAGGCAGACACCAAAGGAATACAGTAAGCATATAGGCAGATTAAACATTAACCAGTTTCAAGAAACACTACATTTCCCAGGGATCTTTTACTAATAACTGCTGTTGATCATTTGGGCCTAGCAGACGTCCCAAAGCCTGACTCATTGAGAAAAATCACGTGTGACATTTCTGTATGATAGTCATGGGATTATAGATGCTTTATCAAAGTTATCAGTTATCTATACTTTGCACATCGGAATGCTTCTCTTCCGGGGGGCAGCGCCCTCTGCTGAGACCAGGAAGAAAAACAAATCTAAGGCATTCCACACAAAATGTCAAAAATGCTCCGGACAAAACTATTAAGAAATAACTGTATTTCGAGTGTGTGATGCTCCTTTTATTTGAAATTCAACTCACCTGTTGCAATTACCAGGTGCTGACAGTAAGGATATCCCCACTTGCAGCCAGTTAAAATGGAGAAATGCTGACTCAGTCGTGTTTCTGAGTGTCTGTGTGCCACACTGAGCATGGAGAGAAGAAAGAAGAGCGAAGAATTGTCTGAGGATTGGAGAGCCAAAATTACCCAAAAATAAGCACGAACAATCCCAAGGCTACAAGTCCATCTCCAGAGATCTTGATGTTCGTGCGTCCACTGTGAGGAACACTGTAAAGCAGTTTACAGCCCATGGCACTGTAGCTAATCTCTCTGGATGTGGACAAAAGAGAAAGATTGCTGAAATGTTACAACAAAGAATTCTTTGAATGGTGAATAAAGAATCTCGAACTTCCAAACAAATTGGAGCTGAGCTGCAGGCAGCTGGGAGACTGTCCTCTGGACAGATGAGACAAAAATAGAACCTTTTGGTAGAGCACAAAGAAAAGAGCACAGTCCCTACAGTCAAAACATGGACGAGATTCACTGATGTTTTTGGGGTTGCTTTGCTGCTTCAGACACTGGTAGTCTTGACTGTTTCCATGGTATTATGAAATCTGAAGACTACCAAGGAATTGTGGGGCGCGGTGTAGGGCTCAGTGTCAAAAAAGGTGGGTCTCAGCCAGAGGTCATGGGTCTTACAGTAGGACAATAACCCAAAGCAAACTTCAAAAAGCACCCAGAAATGGTTTAAGACAAAGCGCTGGAGAGTTATGAAGTGGCCAGTCAAAAATTAAACAGATACCAATAGTTGTGGTTTAAAAAGTTAGCTGTTGTGAATTCTTTCGATTTGAGACTCTTGTTCTGATAATTGTATTGATTCGTTATGGGGCTTTTATGGCAACATATGTTAGTTAGAGGCTGTCGGGTAAACGAAGGTTGTCGGGTAAAACGAAGGTTGTTGGGTAAATGAAGGTTGTCGGGTAAACGAAGGTTGTCGGGTAAAACGAAGGTTGTCGGGTAAACGAAGGTTGTCGGGTAAAACGAAGGTTGTCGGGTAAAACGAAGGTTGTCGGGTAAACGAAGGTTGTCGGGTAAAATGAAGGTTGTCGGGTAAACGAAGGTTGTCGGGTAAACGAAGGTTGTCGGGTAAAACGAAGGTTGTCGGGTAAACGAAGGTTGCCATTTTCTTTCTATCTCTCTGCCTACAGCACTGAGCTGAAGCAGAAGTCACTGCTGATAGAATTCTGTCTTCAGCTCAGTCCACGTGTCAATCCTGTCCCTTGAGTGCTCCATCTTGTATGTGAGAATTGTAACCTGCTACGTAGTAAAGTTCTTAACTCTGCCTAACGACTCAGTGCTCTCTGACTGGAGGCCTTCAGCAGTCAATGTGGTCATGTGCAAATTGATGTAGAAATGTCTTCTGCTGGTCCCTCGGGGTTTGGTTCTGGTTGAGATCAACCACAAGCAGGATCCTATTAAGAAAAGTGCCACCAGCTGATCATCCTCGAACAACGTGAGCATCTGACTGACCAAGCGGTCGATGTTAATTTGAAGGGGGCCTTTTCCTCTCAACATCTCTCTCACTTCCTGGTGTTTATGACCATTTACACCCAGTACTCATTCACCACCCAGAAGGGATTTAGAAAAGATAATACAATATAGTGACAATATTTACAATATTTATTCTTTTTTGTCTGAGAAGTGGAGTACAGGAAACAATTTAAAATGTTAATACAGGGGTCTAATTGTTTGTTTTGGAATTTCACCAAGTATCTGTCCTTTAACTCCATGAGGTACAGTATGCTGGGCACTGCTTTGGTGACTGTGGGATTGAGTGCCATCTATGTGACCTCGCTTGGGGTTTGGGGTTTTGTTCCTTAATATTCCTTTTGTTTTCCTTCTTTTTCTATCTCAGCCACATCTCCCTGCTCCTGCTGCTGGTTCCTGTTCCTGCTCTCTTAGGTTCTCCGCGCCTGTTTGTTCACGTCGTCCTGGAGCCGCCCGTCCATTCAGCAGCCCTGAGTCCTGACAACAATGTTTCCCTTGGGGACTCACAGACAGTTCACGTTCTTGCTCCTTCCCAGCTCCCTACCAGGGAATCCGCAAAATGTGGACTGTTTGGCAGGGAACTCCAAGGGAGCAAAAAATAAATATATTCAGGAAGTGTGGGACAATCCAACTCAGGATGTTACTTGATTGTATCTTGCAAACTGTGAAAGGAAATAAAATGAGTATAAATAAGCATTCAGAGTCTGTTGTGTGACTTAAGCCTCACCATCAGATACCTTTTCCAACCCACCTTTGGATTAAATGTCTCTTTGCTCTGTTTAATCAGTCACTCCTCCTGGTTATGCAGCCCCGCAAATCACCTTTGTCGGTTAGGTTTGGCTGTGTTGTTTCGGGGTGGATGGCTGCTGTTCATCAGCTCCACTGTTACTGCTGTCTAAATATCACGGACGGAATCAGTACATTTATAGTATAAGGAAGGTGGATATTTGCACCCACGTTTGCCAGTGTTGACACAGTGGTTAGCACTGTTGTTACGCACCTCTGGGACCCGGGTTTGAGCTTCTGCCTTGGCTCTATCTCTACAATCCGATGAACTGGCAACATGGGCTAAAAAAATACGAGTCTCACAGTGTCTGATGATACCATCAAACTTGGGCTAAAAGTGACTTCCTCCACGTGCAAAGATCTCCTTTAGCAGTCAGGCCATAAGTCTATTTACAGAGATAAGCTCATGATTGAGTGTAATAGTTGTGGTGTGCTATGCGCCATGACAGTACAGTAAGCTTTTAGCTAGGTTAAACATCAACCTTATTAAAGGAAATGTGGTAGAATCACTACATTTCCACCGAATAACTCCAACTGATGGTTCGAGCTCCATCCCTGACTCACTGATAGAAATAATGCTTAATGTCATATATGTTTATACATTTATAGAGATAAGGTTATGTAGAGTACCAGTCACGGTTTGGACGCACCAAACTACCTATAGAGTGATAGTGTCATGTCACATGACCTGCCCGCCTGACCTAAACACAGTATGTAGAATAATTTTGAAGAAGGAATTTGAGCAGAGAGTGAAGGAAAAGTGGTCAATGAAAGCTCAGCGTATGCAGGAACTCCTTCAGTACAGCTGGAAAAGCCTCCCAGGAGGCCACCAGATGTTAATGACTTACAGGAGAAAGTATGGGTCAGCCAGCCCCTGGAATGAATGGGGCCCAATGGTGCGATCACTTTCCCGACCCAGGGATTTGAACCAGCAACCTTCTGAGTCCCAACGCACAGAGCAGCCCCCCCCCCTCCCTTTCAAACAATATTTGTTTGTTTAATACTTTTTTGGTCAGCGCATAATTCCATGTATGCTATTTTATAGTTTTGCTATTTTGATAATTATTCTAAAATGTAGAAAATAGTACAAGAAACGGTTCTCTGGGGAGGTGTGTCCAAACTTTTGACTACTAAAATGAAACAGACAGGCAGACACCAAAGGAATACAGTAAGCATATAGGCAGATTAAACATTAACCAGTTTCAAGAAACACTACATTTCCCAGGGATCTTTTACTAATAACTGCTGTTGATCATTTGGGCCTAGCAGACGTCCCAAAGCCTGACTCATTGAGAAAAATCACGTGTGACGTCGTACTGTCAAGTGATTCCTTTGATCAGTATCTCTGCCGAAAAAAGCTGAAAAGTAAAAGGAAGTCTTTGTCATGGCTCTGCTCACAGATCATATTATTTTTATGCTGATTTTTATCAAAGTGTGCGGTAAGGAAACGCAAATTTTTGTTCCTCTCTTTTGGAATTACTACATGTGAAGTTGAGAAGTAACAGTGAAAGAAATAGGTTGCGTAAAAAGCTTCTTTTAATACTGAGTTGCTACAAACTCATCAGAAGACCGAAAGTAACACGTTACCCTCAGTGAGAAGTTACAGAAAATGTTTTTGCATAGTTGCAAATACAAGTCACCGAAACGATGATTTTGAATGAAGGTGTTTTCTTAGAGTAACCAGCGAGCTTACTACGTACAGTTTAACTAGATTGATTTACTCAGTGAATTGTGTGTTTCTGTACAAGGTCACCATTTATCTAGGAATTTACTATTTAGAATGTAATCAATGTAAATGCATCAGATTTAGCAAAATATCTGAAAATACTCCCGGCTCTGGGGGTAAGAAATGAAAGTGATTTGCATCCTTGTTTTCAGGAAGCGTATAGTAATGCTCTGTTTACAGCTATGTGGTTGTGCTATGGCTTTTGTTGTTGTTTTGGTTGTAAAAGTGATTCATATCTAGCTTTACAATCTTTTTTTATGTATGTAAACAATCTTGGTGCTTTTTAATGTCATTTTTCTGTTGTTGCGAGGAACCAGGAAATGGCTGCCGAGTGGGGGTATTGCTAATGCTGTGGTGTAGGTGACCAACGCCCTTAGGATGGGTGAGGTTCGGGGCATCGCGATACAGGTCGACCCCCAGTGTGAACGAGTTTGTTTCAGCTGTTACTTACATCTGACTTTGATCTTTTACGTTCTGCAGGCTGTACAGTGACAGAGAGAGACGTATACACTTGCTGTGTTGATATATATGCCAATGGCGTGTATAAATATTCAGTCGACACAAACTGGACCACGGATAAATTTCACAGTGAGGAATGGCTCAGTGAGGTAAGTGCTGAGGTAACGCCATTCAGGCAGGACACAAGGACGGGTGAAGGATTACAGTCACCTGTTCAAGAAATGTAGGCGTTTTCATAATCGTGTGAACCTGGGGCACGAAATTCAAACAATCCTTTTTACACAAATAGAAGGATTCAGTTTGAAGAGAATCAGCCAGTCAGTCGCTGTGACTCTTCACCTTGTGTGTCATATGAGTCGGTGTAGTCCTTGTAAACTTATCAAACCACTGTTGTCTCACAGGAAATCCTACTGGCCTTTATCGACTACGCCCCCTTTTCAAGAAACTCGACTGCTGAGGTGGAGCAGGTCCTCTCTGGCAGCATCCACCTCAAACGGTGCCTTAACCTGACTTACTCTGCTACTGACGACAAGTTTAAGGTACTGTAGACTCTCCTGTCTCGCCGTAGATTTTCACCAGGCCAATCAGGAGAATTCCTGACAGGCTTCTTAGCCGCTGTTCTGGTCCGAAACAACATAATTTGACAGGTTAAATCATTTGTGCATGTTTTCAGCCTATTACAATAAAATATTAATCTTACTTTTCTTTTTGATATTTAAGGAAATACGTGTCCACTTCATTGTCACGGGTAAGACTTCACAGTTTGATAGTAGTTTTTTTTTTTTTTGTAAATCTTTCTGTAAACTTTCGTGATCAAAATCTTACACTGTAGATTACATGTGCAGAGAATTTCAAATCAACGAGGCTGTTCTGCTGTTTTATGCCAGGATGTACTGAAGAAGAACAGAATAATGCATCGAAAGTTACATCTAACTTACATCTCTTGGCTGTTTTGGGTGAGTGTCTCTTTGATTCTAAATAAAATCTAGCATGTTCTCTAGGTACTGCTACGGTGCGGATGTTAAATGCAGACTCTGCATCCCAGTGTCATCACCCTACCTTGTACTATGTGTTTTTTACAGCACTTGGATTTTTATGTTTGGAGATGAAATATATTTTTAATAAGAAAAACATAATTCTTCTTATATATTTGAGTGGCTTTATATTTTAGGCATCCATGTATTATTATTATTAGGGGGCGGCATGGTGGTGCAGTGGTTAGCACTGTCGCCTCACACCTCTGGGACACGGGTTCGAGGCTCCGCCTGGGTCACATGTGTGCGGAGTTTGTATGTTCTCCCCATGTTGTTGTGGGGTTTCCTCCGGGTACTCCGGTTTCCCCCCACGGTCCAAAAACATGCTGAGTCTAATTGGAGTTGCTAAATTGCCTGTGTTAAATAGGTGTGCATGTGTGAGTGAATGGTGTGTGTGTGTGCCCTGCGATGGGCTGGCCCCCCATCCTGGGTTGTTCCCTGCCTCGTGCCCATTGCTTTTGGGATAGGCTCCGGACCCCCCGCAACCCAGTAGGATAAGCGGTTTGGACAATGGATGGATGGATGGATGTGTAAGTGAATGGTGTGTGTGTGTGCCCTGCGATGGGCTGGCCCCCCATCCTAGGTTGTTCCCTGCCTCGTGCCCATTGCTTCTGGGATAGGCTCCGGACCCCCCGCGACCCAATAGGATAAGCGGTTTGGAAAATGGATAGATGGATGTATTATTATTATTATTATTAACAACAACAAGAACCATGCTAATGTGTTTGTACCTTCGCAGTTCCCATCACTGGACTTCTGTGCATTTTGGGGATCAAGTGGAAAATCGGGTGAGTTTTAAAATGTAATGATACCTCACAGTGTAACTGGTATTAATTAATTAAAACTGACTGGCTTTGTGACTGGATATTGCAGACAAGGGGGGGGGGGCATTTTATCAGAGGGGCGTCAAAAATAATATTAATCTCATGTAGCTTTTAAATGATGCTTCTATTAGTAGGAAGTAATGAAACTGAACTCTCACTTTTGCTTTCAGCTGCCTCAGACGGTGGTGGAATGGGTGGAGGCAGCCTGCAGATGATCAGAATATGACCGGGGAGGACAGAGAGACATTTTGTTAGTTGAAATACCCAACCTGTCTCCTTCTGGTGTGAAATCAACTCATTTTTAGAAACAATTCGGTTTTGATTTCTAACAAAGGCTAGACATAGTAAAAGATATTTTTATTAGACACAAACATTTTATACATGCATACATAGGTATAATTCCTTCTTTATTTTCACCAGCAGACGTCGCTTCTCTCATTTTTGTCTCAAACTACTCTTCCATTGTTCAAACACAGAGAAACAATTGGTACCTTATAATAGTGAGCTAAGCACTGATTGGATGAATCTCGATTGATTGTAAACAGGGATACAATCAGACTATTGCCCGCATGCAGCGACAAACTGGTTGATGTTCTCTTGTTTAGGTACTCTCTTTCTTGGTAAAACATCAGTTATTTCCTCCTTTCGCAGACTACAATATAGTATAGTATGGTTTAGTATAATATAGTATGGTATTGTGCAGTGCAGTGCAGTGCAGTGCAGTATACTATAGAGCAATGGTCACCAATTCATTGACCATGAGCTACTGGGAGCCCACATGGATCTAGTGAGGCGGCCCAGATTCAATTTTAGTTCAGTCTACATGAGTCAGCCAGTTGGTGATCACTGGTATAGAATATGTAGGAAAGTAAGTATATGGCGGACAAGATCCAGTAGCGGGTTTGATTGTCATAAGCTTTATATGTAGTTTACCCAACTTAGCAGCCTCTTGCATCGACAGAAGGGCAGCATTCAGGTGGGCAGTGGCAGCTTCAGCCGTGGACCTGCCAGGATGGCATTTACAGGCACTGCAGTGCCTCGGACGACAGTCCCCAGGAGGCATGTCAGGGAGAAAGGGGCTGGTGTGGGTCTTACGTCAGGGGCGGGGAGAGCGGGGCAGCCCTGTGGAAGGGTTATGTCACTGCTCACCCTTACAGGAGATTAATGCTAATATAATTTATTATGATTAATTCAGTAAGTTATCAGAAAGTCTCTGCTTAAAACAGTGCAGGGCAAAATATAGTAAGAATAATAAATAATAATGAAGGTGATAATAATTATTATAATCATTATCATCATCAGCTTATAATTTATTTTATCGTTATTATATATGAAGATTCTTGCATACATCCACATACATGTATAATATTCTATATTTCTATATTCGAATACACTTAAATACATAGATTTATATACATACATATATTATATGTAACCCGTCGCCACAAAATGAGTCTTAAGTTGCACTGGTAGAACTGCACCCATAAGACTCATTTCGTGGTGATGGGTCACATATATGACCAGGTCAATGGATGTTTGTAAAACCAAGAGACTTTACTGGAAATGTAAATCGCCACGACCACGGCAGTAATTAGGGCGAGTGAACATGTTTCCATCAGCCCATAGCAAAGCAGATGTTTCGGCGACCGAACCTGGATTTGCTTTTCATGCGTGTTTAACCAACATGCTGCCTGCTAAGATGTTCTGTCCTATATCTGGTTATATGAGTAGCTAACAATAATGCAATAAAACCACAATTGGTAAAGCTTCAGTTAAAATGTTTGTGATTTATTCCCATCTGATTTCAGTATTTTAGTTTGAGTAAGTGAGTTTCGGTCTTCATCATAAACAGCCTGTGGTTTGCTGGACAGGCAGCTAAATATTCCTTCTTAGATACTCATCGATTATGATTTTTCATACTTTTGTTTATACTAGCACTAATAATAATAATAACAATATTATTGTTGTTGTTATTATTTTCCATTAGGCCTGTATACAGATGCACGGTATATGGATTAACATACGGAAATTGCATCCAATACTTAAACTTTAGCAATATTCAAAATTAAGAGCACTAAAGGTACTACTGAAATAAACTACAAGCCTGGGAAATCTTCATGATTCTGCCCTGTAGATTGACCTTTTGTTTTACACATTATATAAAAGGTCATTCCACCAATCTTCACCAGCTAGTCCGGTGTCTCGTTCAGTCTGCTCCACCTGTCTCATCCCCTGGTTCCCCCTCTAAAATAGCCCCGCCTGGGGCTCGTTAGTCTTACGTCCCATTCCTGCCCTCCTGGTAACCACGTACAGCTGCCTTGTGTTTGCTCCTTTGTTAGTTGGGTATTTTAGTGTCTCCCAGTCCTGTGCTCCCCATTTGGCCATTCTAACACATGGAAGTGTGTGAACCTGTCCAGTCGTGCTTTGTTTGATGACGTGACATATGGGATAAAAAAGTGACTCATGGACAACATGCAAGCCTTGATATCTGTTTATCTAGGCACCTGATGATTCCATCAGACCTGGGTGCAAAGTGACTTTATCCACTTACAAAGGCCTCCTTCAGCAGTCTGAAAATAACTCCATTTACGGAGATAAGCTCACGGTTGAGAGTAAATGGCTGACGTTTAGCCAAAAGAATACTGGAATGGTTTTGCATGAAAACTTTACAAGGTTAACTAGGTTAAACATCAATCTATTTCAACAAATTTGCTACAAATGCCACATTTCCATGGGTCCTACAGCATATCTTCCAACCACAGGCAGTCTACAGGTTATGAATGAGATCCGTTCCCTAAGGCTGTCTTTAAGTCAAATTTGTAAGTAATTCGTAAGCGTAATAACACAGTACATGAAAATAATAAAATAATGCAGTAATAGTACAAGTAACTACATACGGTACTGTACTGTATCTCAAGCCGATGAACCGCTGAAGCCACAAAATGTCTTCATGAGCGTCACGAAGTAGTGCATACATTCGTTATTACAAAGCATCGGATTTAACCCACTTTATGGCAGTCTGTTCGGAAGTCTGTAAGTCGGATGTTCTTGCGCTGGGAAGTACCTGCAATAACTCCAGTTGATGATTCAGGTCTAGCAGACGTCCCGAAGCCTGGCTCATTGAGAAAAATACTGCATGATGTCACATTGTGGCGTGACTTTGGTAACTGTGTGGCAGAATTGTGGCGTCTTCCAGCGCCCCCTACAGGACATGACAGAAAATTGTCCACATTGAGTAGCAGTAGCATTAAGTAACAGCCAAAAAAAAAGCAAATGAAAAGGAATTGCCAGAAATCCCTGAGAATAGGAAGTACTAAGTTGAACACATTTTGTTGCAAGGACAATCTACTGAAAGAATAATGTTTAACAAACCTGTTCACAAAGAATAACCAGCACTCTTTGTACGAACATTTCAGTTCTGCTCAGTGCACTGTGCGTATTAGGACAGGATTGCCGTTTATCTAGGAATATTTTATTTAGCCTGTAATCAGTGTTTATGTAATTGAGAGTAAGTTGCATTTCTGTTTTGAGGAAGCAAATAGTCATGCTCTGTTTATGTGGTCTGGTCAGATTCCTGTTAGCTGGTTTGGTTGTGAAAGAGTTCTAAATCCAGCTTTCAGATGTGTTTTTATTATTTAGACAATCCTGGTGCTTTTTTGTCAGAATTTTTCAGTCGTTGGGAGGAACCACAAAATGGCCGCCGAGTTGACGAAGTGAGAGTGGAGGAGTGGGGGATGGGAGAGCAGAATGGCGTTATTGCTAATGCTGTGTAAGTGACCTTGTAAGCGATAATTACTTAATTCAAATTGTATTTCACAATGCAGTTAAATTTTTCACATTGACGCATTTCTGAATGATGGTTTTCCGAACCAGCTTTCAGTTTCACAGCTGTTGTTCATTATGAGAGTACAAAAGTGTCCCGAGAAGCAACGAATGACTTAAGGGAAGCTAATATATGCACCGATTAGCTGAGCAAACATAAAGAGGTACTTCAAGATAAAAAGACTTCGCAATGAAGTTGGAATATTCATTAACACTTTACTCGAGAGGACATGAATAATGTAGCAGTACATGCTTACTTAATGCATTAATTGACAGGTAAGTACTGCATTAATTAACAAGTAAGTACTATAAATGTTAGTTGCATACTGATCCCATGCTTGTTCATCATTAATCAGAGGGTTATTCTTTCTGTTACTTAAACAGCAGCGGGTTGATTTAAAGAAGAAAGAAATCTTGGCTGGATAGAACCAGCAAGGCTAAGGCTCCATGTACATATTCACAACCCTGCCAGGGGTCCCTGTGCTAGTTCATCCCAAAGGTGTTTGATAGGGTTGAGGTCGAGATTGTCCAAAATGCCTTGATATGCATGCAAACACATTTTGGATGATTCTATGCTTCCTGCTGTGCAGGAACAGTTTGAGGAAGGGCCCTTTTCAGTTCCAGCATGGTTCCTGCGTCATCGTAATTTTCTGGGCTCCACACCAGTCACCCTTCTTTCCCTGTATGCACGTATTCTTAATGCTCAAAGTTAACTCAACCCTCTTGGTTTAGTGCGGGCTAAATACTTTAGTACATTATCCCATTAAGGGAAAGATTATACAGTAAATATGTGTAACAATTCCCTTAACAATGCACGATTGGATATCAATATTGGATATTATTCCTTTCCCATGCAGGACCCACATCACAAAACTGTCACTAAGACTAGTTTGGCATGTTCTCTAATGCTATTCGGCAGCTTCCTGTTTATCCCAATTTCTTAGAACATCCACAATGCCCTCTCCTCCATCTTGCTACGTCTGTTTCCCCAATTTCCTGCTTGAACATTTCCAGAACTACACACAGAACAACAAGTCAAAGCTTAACCACAATCTCATCATCCACCTCTCCTTCAGCACTGACTCATTGAGAGAAGCTATGCATGACGTCACATTCTCGTGTGACTTTGGTAACTATGTAAGTATTGTGCGACGGAACTGCGGCATCTTCCAGCTATAACTAAGTAACTCACGTGTAAATTTACCACATGGCTACTTTCACTATGATTTTCTTTTTCATGCTGATGTTCACCGCATACAGTAAGTAAAGGCAAATGTTTGTTGCTCTCTTTGGGATTTATCACATTTGGTAGCAAAAAAATAAAGTTTAAAAGTACTTGCTACAAATCCCTCACAACAGAGGAAGTACTAAGTCGATCAAGCTACAGAAAAAGTTTTTGCATTGTTTATATTCTTACAAGGACAATTAACTGATAAGATCGTTTTGAACAAATGAATGTTTTGTATTTTCTTAGAGTAACCAATGCCCTTCTCATGTACATATAAACTTCACTGATTTATTCAGTGCATTGTGTGTTTCAGTACAAGGCCACCATTTATCTAGGAAATTACTATTTAGGATGTAATAAATGTCTGTGTAAATGTTTCCGATTTAGCCAAATATCGGAAAAAGTTCTGGGCTCTGGGTGCACAATTGGGAGTGACTTTAAATCCTTGCTTTTAGGGAGGGTGTAGTAATGCTCCGTTTATGTGGTCAGGTTGTGGTTTTTATTAGTTGTTTTGTTGTGAAAGAGTTCTAAATCCAGCTTTCAGGTGTGTTTTTATTATTTAAACAGTCTTGGTGCTTGTTGGGTGGAACCACAAAATGCCCGGCAAGATGACAAAGTGAGAGTGGAGATGTGGGGGATGGGAGAGTGGGGTGGAATTATTGCTAATGCTGTGTAGGTAACCAGCGCCCTTTTGAATCACGAGGCTCGGGGGTCTCGTCCCAGTGTGAACGTGTTTGTTTCTGACTTTGATCTGCTTTGTTCTCCAGGCTGTACAGTGACAAAGAAAAGCGTAAATATTTCCTGTGAAGATATATATGCCGATGGGGTGTATAAATATTCAGCCGACACAAACTGGACCAGACATAAACTTCACAGTGAGGAATGGGACAGTGAGGTAAGTGCTGAGGTAACGCCATTAAGGCAGGACACAAGGACAGGTGAAGCATTACAGTCACCTGTTCAAGAAATGTAGGCGTTTTCATAATCGTGTGAACCGGGGACACAAAATTCAGATAATCTTTTTTCCACAAATAGAAGGATTCAGTTTGAAGAGAATCAACCAGTCAGTCGCTGTGACTCTTCACCTTGTGTGTCATATGAGTCAGTGTAGTCCTTGTAAAGTTTTCATGCCAAACCATTCCTGTCAACCTACAGATAGGACGTCTGGTGACTATCGATCATGCCCCCTTTAAAAAAAACTTTAATACCAGTGAGGTAAAACAGGTTACTTCTGGGAACATCGACCTCAAAACATGTATTAACCTGACATACCGTGCCACAGATGACACTTTGAAGGTAGGGTCTCCTATCTCTCCGTAGCTGTTCACAATGGCAAATATACTGCGCATGTTTTCAATCATTTAAAACAAAATATTAATTTTACTTTTCTTTTTTATATTTAAGGAAATGCATATCCAGTACATTGTCAGGGGTAAGATGTTTGATTGTAGTTTTTTGTAGATCTTTCTGTAAGTTTTGTAGATCCAAACTGTACACTGTAGATTACATGTGCAGAATATTTTAAATTAATGATGTTGTTCTGCTGTTTTATTCCAGGGCATAGTAACGTAACGTCTGAAGGTACATCTAAAGTAACATCTGAAGGTACATCTTACCTGTGGTACTTGATTCCTGTGGGTGAGTGTCTCTTTTTTTTAAAATAAAATGTAGAACATTTGCTAGCTACTGCTAGCAAATTGGCATGAGCAGCTGTAGCAGTTTGTCTCTAACAGCAATGCCATTCAATTAATGTAATATAAGCTCCGTTACCTGTAATGTAAGCTCCGTTACCTGTAATGTAAGCTCCGTTACCTGTAATGTAAGCTCCGTTACCTGTAATGTAAGCTCCGTTACCTGTAATGTAAGCTCCACATCCAAGTGGTACCACCCAGGCTTTGTACCCTGTGGGTTTTTACTGGTTTTTATGTTTGGAGACTGAAGATGCAGTATTTTTAATAAGAAAAGAATAATGGTTCTCATACATGGCTTTATGTTTTAGCCCATCCATGTATTATTATTATTATTATTTTTGTATTATTAACCACAACAAGAACAACAACAAAAACAGCAAGAACTACAACAATAATAATAATAATATTGTGTTTGTACCTTTGCAGTGCCGATCACTGGGAATCATAAAGAATAATTCTTCTCATACATTTGTGTGGCTTTATATTTTAGGCTAAACAATTATTATTATCATTATTATTATTATTATTATTATTATTATTATTATTAATAACCACAACAATAATACTATGCTTGTACCTTTGCAGTTTTCATCATTGGGCTTGTGTTGATTTTGGTGATCGGGTGGAAAATCGGGTGAGTTTTAAAATGTAATTACACCCCTTAGTGTAACTGGTATTGATTTCCAGAACATTATTCCACATATACCAGGGGATGCTGTGCTCACTGGATTGTATTGCAGCTCAGTTATTAATTAGAGCTGACTAATTAAAATTGACAGGCTTTGTGACTGGATATTGCAGACAAGGGGGGCCATTTTATCAGAGGGGCGTGAAAAATGATTTAAAACTCAAATAGCTTTTAAATGATGCTTCTATTAGTAGGAAATAATGAAACTGAACTCTCACTTTTGCTTTCAGTTGCCTCAGACGGTGGTGGAATGGGTGGAGGCAGCCTGCAGATGATCAGAATATGACCGGGGAGGACAAAGAGACATTTTGTTAGTTGAAATACCCAACCTGTCTCCTTCTGGTGTGAAATCAACTCATTTTTAGAAACAATAAGGTTTTGATTTCTAACAAAGGCTAGACATAGTAAAAGATTTTTATTAGACACAAACATTTTATACATGTGTAACCAGGTGATCTGCAGATTTTGACCATGAGTATAGGTACTGATCCAGGAAAGGTTTCAGCTGTGAGGCAATGGCCAGTACCATCTACGGTTAGGGGTTTGAGATCATTCTTGGGCTTTTGTAGCTACTACAGACGGTTTATCCATGGGTTCTCAAAGATTGCTGGCCCACTGCATGATGTGGTAAATTTGTGTTCAAACACAGGTACTCCTGGTAAGGCCAACCAGTTGTTAACTCTAGCGTGGACTGAAGAATGTCAGGCGGCCTTTGACTTACTGAAGTCTAGTGGGACTAGTGCCCCCATCCTTGGCTTCGCGGATTTTACTCAGCCTTTCATACTAGAAACTGATGCGAGTAACCACGGTCTTGGAGCCGTTTTGTATCAGCAACAGGATGGTGTCAAACAAGTCATAGCCTATGCTAGTAGGCGACTGAGGAGTGCCGAAAGGAATGATAGGTACTACAGTAGTATGAAACTAGAGCTCTTAGCTCTTAAATGGGCAATAACTGAGAAGTTTCGTGGCTATTTACTGGGTTCCAAATTTACGGTCATTACTGACAACAACCCTCTATGTTATTTAAAAACAGCAAAGCTTGGTGCTATAGAGCAAAGGTGGGTTGCTCAGCTGTCGGTGTTTGATTTTGAGGTACAATATAGGCCAGGGCGAAATAACATAGTGGCTGACACTTTGTCTAGGCAGCCATTCGCAGGGGAGCCGGAGCAGGTTTCTGAAGATGCTGAGTTGGACGGTTGTGTAGCGATTTGCAGTCTGATGAGTCGCGGCACAAAGCTTGATTCAGAGCTGGTTACGGCAGCCCTTGAGAGCTGCAAGATTAGACAGATTAGGATTGCAGAACCCAGGGAGAAGAAGTCTCTTGAATTAACTCAGGGTAACACACCAACACTCCCAGGTTATTCAATGGAGGAACTGCAGTCATTCCAGCAAAAGGATCCGATGCTGCAGATATTTAGGGGCCTGTGGGATCGGAAAAAGGTACCTACAGGGAAGGAGCGGCAAGTTTTGCCCAGACCGGTTCGTCTGTTGCTTAAACACTGGGATTGTGTGAAGATAGTAAATGGCTTGTTGTATCGAGTGGTTTCGGATGAGAAACACGGAGAGTACTTTCAGTTGTTGTTGCCTAGCAGTCTGAGGAAGCAGGTGTTGGAAGGGGCGCATGACTCTATGGGTCATCAGGGCGTTGAACGTACATTGCAGTTGAGGCGAAGATGCTTTTGGGTAGGAATGCACGAGGATGTCGCGCGGTGGGTAAAGGAATGTCAGCGGTGTGTGCTTGCCAAGATGCCGCAGCCTAAGATCCGTCCTGCCATGAAGTCTTTTCTTGCCTCAAGACCATTGGAGGTGATTGCTGTAGATTTCACAGTGCTGGAGCCTGCCATTGATGGTCGTGAGAATGTGTTGGTGGTCACAGACATTTTCACGAAATTCACACAGGCCTTCCCAGCTCGGGACCAAAAGGCAGATACCACAGCAAAGATCCTTTTACGGGAATGGTTCATGAAGTATGGAGTCCCGGAGAGGCTTCACTCAGATCAGGGACGAAATTTTGAAAGCGCGGTTGTAGCAGAGCTTTGTAGACTGTATGGGGTGAAGAAGAGCAGGACTACTCCCTACCATCCTACGGGAAATGCTCAGTGCGAGCGATTTAATCGTACCATCCATGATTTGCTACGCACATTGCCTCCCGAAAAGAAACGCAGATGGCCTGAGCACCTGCCTGAATTGGTGTATGCGTACAATGTGACTCCCCATTCAACCACAGGCTATTCTCCTTATTATTTGTTGTTTGGTGTTGAACCCCACTTACCAGTGGATGCTTTGTTGGGACAAAAGCAGGTGGTCAATCCAAACCATGATTGGTTAGCTGTGCATCAACAGCGTTTAAGCGAAGCGCATGCCAGAGCGAAGGTGTATTCCGAGCAGAAAGCTGCTGAGCGCATTTCTGTGCAGAGGGACATAGTCTATTGTCCAAAGATTGAAGTGGATGCCCTGGTGTACTTGCGTGATCGGCCACTAGGTCGCAACAAGATACAGGATGCATGGAAGCCCACGGTTCACAGGGTTGTGGAAGTTTTGGGTAACACCTACACTGTAGAGCCAGTGGAGGGAGGTCCTTGCAAGAGGGTAAACAGGGTGGATATAAAGCCCTGTGTTAGCCCTCCTGTGCCAGCACCATGGAGAAAACTCCCTGCTCCTGTAACTCAGACTAGTCCGTCTTCAGGGACCGAGTCAGATGTTGGAGATGCAGAGGAAGATGTCTTCCTGGTGAGACATATGGTCCCGGGGTCAAATATATTGCTGGACAGGTCTGAACTCGTTGGTTCACAGCCAGTGGCCTGTCAGGATGAGGACATGCAAATTGGGTCTGCTGAAACTCCAAATAGGGAGACAGTAGAAACAGATGCAGGTGAGCCTAGCCCTGAAATGCAGACACCTGTAGCTGGGCCACGTCGGAGCCAAAGAGTGAACGCGGGGCAACATTCAAATGTGTATCATGAGCCTAGATCCGTTCTTGACATGGCCTCCGTAAGTCCTGCTGCAGTCTCACAGATATTGACTAGTTTAAGTACAGTTTTATTTCGAGAAGCAATCAAAGAGGTTAGGAAGACCTTGGTAGGTAGTGAGTAATCGAGGGCGCTTACTCCACGCAGGGGAGAATGTAACCAGGTGATCTGCAGATTTTGACCATGAGCGGTTAAGCTGCATCGGGGAACGAGGGGGAATAGGTGGTTGCGCCTTTAAGCAACTTGGTGACATCATCACCTGAGAGAGCGCGAAAAGCCACTGTCTGGAAGCGCCATTTTAAGCTGGATAAGCTGGGCTGCGGACGGTTTTCCGAGTGGGGTGAGAGTTTCCCAGAGTACCAGGTTTGTTTTCTCTGCCAATTTTCTGTGTGAGAAAAGTGGAGAACGGTAACAAATGGTGTGTATTCACTTTCCACATATTGAAAAAGCGGGTAAAATGGTTCGTGTCTATTTTTATTTTAGAGAGCGGTGCGTCACAAGGTTTTCTGCCCGCGCCTTGAGGTTTTACTGGTATGTGCAAAGTTGGTAAGAGCATGCTGTCCATGTTAAATATCTGTTCAGTTGTTAGTTGTGTGCTAACAAGGATATTTCTGTTTCAGTGTGCCATTACCGTATTATTTTCAGTGCAAAACTGCCGTTTCCTTTTATTTCGGTGTACTCGGTTATGTGAGGTCTGCCTCACAGGGTTTTCCGTGTGTTTTATTTTACTTTTATACTGTACCAGTCCCACCTGAGTGTGGAGTTTTATTTCTTTTCTGTAAGAGAATCCTCTGTAAGGGAAAAGTGTAAGGTTTAAGAAACTGTTCATTGTAAATCCTTTTATCTTCCAACCAAAATGTCTAATTAATTAGGCCTATGGAATAAATTAGACCCAAAAAGAGTATTTGTGTTCCTGCGTGTTGTTTCCCGGGCCACACATGCATACATAGGTATAATTCCTTCTTTATTTTCACCAGCAGACGTCGCTTCTCTCATTTTTGTCTCAAACTACTCTTCCATTGTTCAAACACAGAGAAAGAATTGGTACCTTATAATAGTGAGCTAAGCACTGATTGGATGAATCTCGATTGATTGTAAACAGGGATACAATCAGACTATTGCCCGCATGCAGCGACAAACTGGTTGATGTTCTGTTGTTTAGGTACTCTCTTTCTTGGTAAAACATCAGTTATTTCCTCCTTTCGCAGACTACAATATAGTATAGTATAGTATAGTATGGTATCGTGCAGTGCAATGCAGTATACTATAGAGCAATGGTCACCAACTCATTGACCATGAGCTACTGGGAGCCCACATGGATCCAGTTAGGCGGCCCAGATTCAATTTTAGTTCAGTCTACATGCGGACTAGAGTCAGCCAGTTGGTGATCACTGGTATAGAATATGTAGGGAATTAAGTATATGGCGGACAAGATCCAGTAGCTGGTTTGATTGTCATAAGCTTTATATGTAGTTTACCCAACTTAGCAGCCTCTTGCATCGACAGAAGGGCAGCATTCAGGTGGGCAGTGGCAGCTTCAGCCGTGGACCTGCCAGGATGGCATTTACAGGCACTGCAGTGCCTCGGACGACAGTCCCCAGGAGGCATGTCAGGGAGAAAGGGGCTGGTGTGGGTCTTATGTCAGGGGCGGGGAGAGCGGGGCAGCCCTGTGGAAGGGTTACGTCACTGCTCACCCTTACAGGAGATTAATGCTAATATAATTTATTATGATTAATTCAGTAAGTTATCAGAAAGTCTCTGCTTAAAACAGTGCAGGGCAAAATATAGTAAGAATAATAAATAATGAGAATGATAATTATTATTATAATCATTATCATCATCAGCTTATAATTTTTTTTATCGTTATTATATATGAAGATTCTTGCATACATCCACATACATGTATAATATTCTATATTTCTATATTCAAATACACTTAAATACATACATTTATATACATACATATATTTTATATGACAAGGTACTTGGGTGTTTCTATGTTCTGATATGCGGTAAGGTGATTTACATTTCCAGTTCAGTCTCTTGCTTTTTTCTTTTTAATGTGTGTTTAACTGCTAAACTGCTATGCTAACTGCTAATATCTAGTTATGTGTGTAACTGACAATAAAAACGGAATAAAACCACAATTCGCAAGCATTTGTTTAAGCTTCAGTTAAACTGCTTGTGATTCATTTGACTTTGGTTTCTCAATTTGCGAAAGTGAGTCCCTGCCTTCAATGCATGTGTGAGTGAATGGTGTGTGAGTGTCCCCTGCGATGGGCTGGCCCCCCATCCTGGGTTGTTCCCTGCCTCGTGCCCATTGCTTCCGGGATAGGCTCCGGACCCCCCGCGACCCAGTAGGATAAGCAGTTTGGAAAATGGATGGATGGATGGAGTCCTTGCCTTCACTGTAAACGGCCTGAGATTCACATGCACGGTTTAGCTGGATGGGCTTCGGCATGGAAACAAACACACAAATCTGCTGTAAAGTAACAAAGTACTTACAGTACTTATAGTCGTTTTTTTTTCTTTATTTGTACATTACTCGAGTATCGTAAGTTGTTGCAGCTTTACGACTTTTCTAACTTTTGCACGACCGTTATTACTAACCGCAGATTTAAAAAATAACGGGGGGGGATTCACAATTCTAGGTCAAATACGAAGAAGTGCATAGATTTGAATATGGATGGTAGAAACACATGTCTGTCGATATGGTGGGTGTCCCATGTGTGTTTAGGGGGGGGCGGGGGGGGGATTCGGGGCTGATTTGGTCTGCAATGATGAAACCAAACCTACACCCTTGAATATGAATCACATTTTCTTTGCGATATTCTCTTACAATTCTTTAACAATATGATTGTTTGTTTGCTTATTTATAATTACAATAATAATAATAGTGCTATTATTATTATTATTATTATTATTATGCGTTAAGCCTGCATGACCTATTGTCTTTGTCAAGAATGAAGAAATCATATGAAGAGATGCCTGATATATTGGTTAACATTCTGAAATTGCCATCTGATACTTAAACTTTAACAATATTACAAGTTAGCAGCACTTACTACTGAAATAATGTACGGGCCTGTGAAATGTTAATTATTCATTATTAAATCAGATCAATCTTTTGTTTCCCATAGAATAGATTTCTGCCAATGTATTTTATCAGTTTTTTAGAACATCCAAGATGCGTCCCCAGCCCACCTTACCCCCCCCTTGGACAAGGACATATCCAAAACATACACACAGAAAAACGAGTCAAAGCTTGACCACAATCTCATCATCCACCTCTCCTTCAGGACCTAGATCCTGTCCCACCACATTCCCCCCCTCTTCAACCTACAGCATTTGTTAGTAAAGTAACAACATAAAAAAATAAGCTGTGTTTAAGGTTTGTGGATTTTCTTATGTGGAAGTGTTCTAAAACTAGCTTTTTAATTATCCTGTCACCCCATCATTTTGTCATCATTTGGTTTTTCATCTTACAGCCATGAGATGGCACCATAGGCAAAGAATGGGAGCCTCAGAGGTAAAACATGGGCCGTGATGCCTGTGTTTATCTGATTATCTATATGTGCTTGATGATTCCCTCAAGATTGGGTGTAAAGTGACTCTCCAGTTGCAAAGGCCTCCTTTGGCAGTCTGGCCATTAACACTGTTTACAGAGATCAGCTCATGGCTGAGTGCTCGCATGCACTATATGCCAAAGAATTCAGTCAGCATTTATCCAGGTTAAATATCAACCTTATTAAAAGAAATGTGTTAGAATCACTACATTTCCATGGGTCCTACAGCAAGCTTCCACTTCCAACTGATGGTTTGTGACCAGGAGACATCCCCTCGACCATGCGATATTAAATGTGTCCGAGTTCCGCCCGTCTCCCGAGGTGCTCCGCCTGCCCCCTGCAGTGTCCAAGCTCACTGCGATCAGAGGCACCCACTGTGCCTGGCCCGCCATCAGAGGTCACCGATTCTTAAGGGGATCCTGGAGACGGCCCCACTGGTTCTCTATGTCTCATAGAGGGAGAGGGGCCATACCTCCCACAGCGGCCGTCCTAGTTCTGGGTCTTGTTTTGGCGCTTGCCTGGTAGGTTCTCCTTTCTATTTGAACTCCGACAGATCCCCCCTGCCCAGCTGTCCCAGTGGCACACTCCTGCCCTGCCATCCCAATGGTTCCCTCTGGCTCCAGCCCTGGGGGTTCCCATTCGGTCCTGGCTCCTGACTTTGTTCGCTGGTGTCTCACCTCAGGTTCTGTCCTTGGGCCCTGTCTAGTGTGCACCACTCCCTGTCCTGTGCCCTACTTGGTTCCCTCTAGTGGGTCTGTCTCTTTGGGTCCTTTATACGTCTGTCTTGTTGTAGTCTATTTAGTTCTCCTGGTGTTTTCAATCCTGCCCTGACCTTTGTTGTGTCCATATTGGTGGTGTGGTGTCCCAGTTCTTTCAATCTCCCTAGTCACATCCTGTGCCCAGTGTGGTCATCTATGGGGCGTCTTGTCCTGTCCCATCGTGTCCCCTCCTACCTGTCCTGTGTGCCTGAAATGCACACATCGGCGGGGGTGGGGGGTATTGTCATGCCTTGCCTGCCTGCTGCTCTCGTACTCACACTCACTTGTTTTGTTTTACCTCTCGTCTCAGACCTCGTGTGGATCACTCAAGCTGCCTCTCGTTTGCTCCCTCATCAGTGGTGATATACATGCTTCCCAGTCATGAACTCCCCAGTCCAGTAATTGATATTGCTCTCTGTGTATGCCCCCAAAAGTTTGTCCCATGGTTCATCCCTGTCCAGCCCTGGTTGATTGTGTGGGTGACACTTTACTTGAGGGGGCACAAATAACTTACTCAGTTACTACTCAAAAACTAATTACAAATTAATATAACACCTGCATGAAATGCATGAACCACCATGATTAATGATACACGCACATGAGATCAGCATGTAACTAACACTTAGTTGCTGGCTAGTTAATGCATTAAGAGTGTAGTACTACATTATTTGTGTCCCCTCATGTAAAGTGTTACCAAACATGCTAAATAAAACTTGCATATAAAATATGGAAATATAATTACTAATTTTGAGCACCATATTTCTAAAATAAAGAACTGAAAATGGAAAATGAAACACATCTGTTTCTTACACAAGACACCGAGATAAACAGACAAAGAGTCACAGGGATAATTAGCAGAAAAACATGTAATGCTTTCTGATGCAGCTGTTCATCTGCAAGAGATGTTCGGGAAAACTTGAGGCCGATCAACAGGTTTATTCGGTGTATAAAGAGAACATGAGTCACATAAGACGATGTTTCTCAACCAGATCCTCGGGGACCATGGGCTTGTTTGTGCTCCCTCAAAAATATGGACTGTCTGGCAGTGAGCTGGGAGGGAGCGAAAATGTGGACCATCTGGAGGTCCCCAGGGACTGGGTTGGGAAACACTGGCATAAGGAAAAAATATGCAACTGAATGAACAAATGTTAGATGTTTACAGTGCTTTTCAAGGTATTCAAGGTGCTTTACAGAGCCAATAGGGAGCCACTTCAACGACACCACTGCGTAGCCCCCACCACTGCGTAGCCCCCACCTGGATGATGTGACGGCAGCCATTCTGCACCAGTACGCTCAACACACAGAAGTAACGGTGATGAGGGGGCAGGAGAGAATTCACCAATTAGATACAGGGGATGACTAGTAGGTCAGATTTGGTAGGGCCACAGTGGGCAGTTTTAGCCAGGACATCGGGGTACCCCCTCTCCTCGTTCGAAGGATATCCAGGGATTGCTCAAACCTGGGATGGTGATGGACTCTGAAAATAAACAAATTGCTTAATTAACTTCCCCTGGAACAGATGTCCTTGCTTCACATCAGCTTCTACGAACCACAAACTGAACAAATGTAATTGTTGTAATACGCCCAGCGTGAACGACTCCAGATAGCACCTTCGCATTTTAAGTCACTATATTTTACACAAACGGGATCTGCACGAGGAAATGTCTTCTGCTGGTCCCTCGGGGTTTGGTTCTGGTTGAGATCAACCACAAGAGTGGTTAAGAAAAGTGCCACCAGCTGATCATCCTCGAACAACGTGAACATCTGACTGACCAAGCGGTCGATGTTAATTTGTAGGTGGCCTTTTCCTCTCAACATCTCTCTCACTTATATTCACAATATATTCAGGAAGTGTGGGACAGTCCAACTCAGGATGTTACTTGATTGTATCTTGCAAACTGTGAAAGGAAATAAAATGAGTATAAATAATCATTCAGAGTCTGTTGTGTGACTTACAGTAAGCCTCACCATCAGATACCTTTTCCAACCCACCTTTGGATTAAGTGTTTTTTGCTCCGTTTAATCAGCCATCAGTTTCTTATGTATTAGTGTTCTAAAACTAGCTTCTTCATTCTCCTGTCACGTCATAATTTTGTCTTCACTTGCTTCGGTCACATAAGAACTTGTGGGATTTTTCATTTCATGACTATGAGTTAGCAACATGGGCTAAAACTGTGAGCCTCACAGATAAAAGATGAGCCTTGACACGTGTGTTTGTCTGTTTATCTTGGTGTCTGATGATTCCATCAAGCTTGGGTGTAAAGTGACTCCCTCAATGCGCAAAGGCCTCCTTTAGCAGTCAGGCCATAACTCCTGGTAACTCCACCAGATGGTTTGGGGCCAAAAGATGTCCCAATCCCTGACTCACTGAGAGAAATAATGCTTAATCTTATATACGTTTATACATTTATAGAGATAAGGTTATGTAGAGTACCAGGCAAGGTTTGGACACGCCAAACTACCTACAGAGTGATAGTGTCACGTCACATGACCTGCCCGCCTGACCTAAACACAGTATGTAGAATAATTTTGAAGGAATTTGAGCAGAGAGTGAAGGAAAAGTGGTCAATGAAAGCTCAGCGTATGCAGGAACTCCTTCAGTACAGCTGGAAAAGCCTCCCAGGAGGCCACCAGATGTTAATGACTTACAGGAGAAAGTATGGGTCAGCCAGCCCCTGGAACGAATGGGGCCCAATGGTGCGATCACTTTCCCGACCCAGGGATTTGAACCAGCAACCTTCTGAGTCCCAACCCACAGAGTTGCCCCCCCCCTCCAAACAATATTTTTTTGTTGAATACTTTTTTTGTCAGCGCATAATTCCACGTATGTTATTTTATAGTTTTGCTGTTTTGATAATTATTCTAAAATGTAGAAAATAGTACAAAGAAACGGTTCTTTGGAGAGGTGTGTCCAAACTTTTGACTGGTACTGTAGGTCATTCAGACTACTAAAATGAAACAGACAGGCAGACACCAAAGGAATACAGTAAGCATATAGGCAGATTAAACATTAACACTACATTTCCCAGGGATCTTTTACTAATAACTCCTGTTGATCATTTGGGCCTAGCAGACGTCCCAAAGCCCGACTCATTGAGAAAAATCACGTGTGACGTCGTACTGTCAAGTGATTCCTTTGACCGGTATCTCTGCCGAAAAAAGCTGAAAAGCAAAAGGAAGTCTTTGTCATGGCTCTGCTCACTGATCATATCATTTTTATGTTGATATTTATCAAAGTGTGCGGTAAGGAAATGCAAATTTTTGTTCATCTCTTTTGGAATTACTACATGTGAAGTTGAGAAGTAACAGTGAAAGAAATAGGTTGCATTAAAAGCTTCTTTTAAAACTGAGTTGCTACAAACTCCTCAGAAGACAGAAAGTAACACGTTACCCACAGTGTGAAGCAACAGAAAACGTTTTTGCATGGTTGCAAGAACAAGTCACCGAAACGATGATTTTGAATGAAGGTGTTTTCTTAGAGTAACCAGCGAGCTTACTACGTACAGTTTAACTAGATTGATTTACTCAGTGAATTGTGTGTTTCTGTACAAGGTCACCATTTATCTAGGAATTTACTATTTAGAATGTAATCAATGTAAATATTTAGCAAAATATCTGAAAATACTCCCGGCTCTGGGGGTAAGAAATGAAAGTGATTTGCATCCTTGTTTTCAGGAAGCGTATAGTAATGCTCTGTTTACAGCTATGTGGTTGTGTTGTGGCTTTTGTTGTTGTTTTGGTTGTAAAAGTGATTCATATCTAGCTTTACAATCTTTTTTTATTTATGCAAACAATCTTGGTGCTTTTTAATGTCATTTTTCTGTTGTTGCGAGGAACCAGGAAATGGCTGCCGAGTGGGGGTATTGCTAATGCTGTGGTGTAGGTGACCAACGCCCTTAGGATGGGTGAGGTTCGGGGCATCGTGATACAGGTCGACCCCCAGTGTGAACGAGTTTGTTTCAGCTGTTACTTACATCTGACTTTGATCTTTTACGTTCTGCAGGCTGTACAGTGAGACAGAGAGACGTATACACTTGCTGTGTTGATATATATGCCAATGGCGTGTATAAATATTCAGTCGACACAAACTGGACCACGGATAAACTTCACAGTGAGGAATGGGACAGTGAGGTAAGTGCTGAGGTAACACCATTAAGGCAGGACACAAGGATGGGTGAAGGATTACAGTCACGTGTTCAAGAAATGTAGGCGTTTTCATAATCGTGTGAACCTGGGGCACGAAATTCAAACAATCCTTTTTCCAAAAATAGGAAGATTCCGTTTGAAGAGAATCAGTCAATCAGACAGTTTAGTCCTCGTAAGCCTGTCATAACAAACCACTGTGACCTTCCTGTCGTCTTACAGGAAATCCTTCTGGCGTGTATTGAATACGACCCCTACTTAAGTAACTTGACCGCTGACGTAGAACAGGTCCTCTCTGGCAGCATCCACCTCAAACGGTGTCTTAACCTGAATTACTCTGCTACTGATGACAAGTTTAAGGTAGGCTCTCCTATCTCGCCGTAGCTTGTGACAATGGCAAAAATATTGTACATGTTTTCAACCATAATTTTACATTTCTTTTTTTAAATTTAAGGAAATTCATATCCACTTCATCGTCACGGGTAAGGGTTAACACCTTAGTGGTAGTTTTGTCTTGTGTAAATCATTCTAGAAACTTTCTAGATCCAAATCTTACACTGTAGATTACATGTGCAGAGAATTTCAAATCAACGAGGTTGTTCTGCTGTTTTATGCCAGGATGTACTGAAGCAGAACAGAATAATGCATCTAAAGTTACATCTAACTTACATCACTTGGCTGTTTTGGGTGAGTGTCTCTTTGATTCTAAATAAAATCTAGCATGTTCTCTAGGTACTGCTACGGTGCGGATGCATCACCACCACAAACAACAATAATAATAATAATAATAATAATAATAATGTGTTTGTACCTTTACAGTTCCCATCACTGGGCTTGTGTCTATTTGGATATAGTGGAAAATCGGGTGAGTTTTAAAATGTAATTACACCCCATAGTATAACTGGTATTGATTTCCAGAACATTATTCCACATATTCCAGGTGATGCTGTGCTCACTGGATTGTATTGCAGCTGAGTTATTAATTAGACCTGACTAATTAAAATTGACTGGCTTTGCACATCTCTGATACTGCAGGCAAGTTGGGGTCCATTTTGTCAGAGATTTTAAACTCAAGGAGCTTTTCGTTTTTAAATGGGGCTTCTGCTGGTGAGAAATAATGAAACTGAACTCTCACTTTTGCTTTCAGCTGCCTCAGACGGTGGTGGAATGGGTGGAGGCAGCCTGCAGATGATCAGAATATGACCGGGGAGGACAGAGAGACATTTTGTTAGTTGAAATACCCAACCTGTCTCCTTCTGGTGTGAAATCAACTCATTTTTAGAAACAATTCGGTTTTGATTTCTAACAAAGGCCAGACGTAGTAAAAGATATTTTTATTAGACACAAACATTTTATACATGCATACATAGGTATAATTCCTTCTTTATTTTCACCAGCAGACGTCGCTTCTCTTATTTTTGTCTCAAACTACTCTTCCATTGTTCAAACACAGAGAAAGAATTGGTACCTTATAATAGTGAGCTAAGCACTGATTGGATGAATCTCGATTGATTGTAAACAGGGATACAATCAGACTATTGCCTGCATGCAGCGACAAACTGGTTGATGTTCTGTTGTTTAGGTACTCTCTTTCTTGGTAAAACATCAGTTTTTTCCTCCTTTCGCAGACTACAGTATAGTATAGTATAGTATAGTATAGTGCAGTGCAGTGCAGTGCAATATACTATAAAGCAATGGTCATCAATTCATTGACCATGAGCTACTAGGAGCCCACATGGATCCAGTGAGGCGGCCCAGATTCAATTTTAGTTCAGTCTACATGAGTCAGCCAGTTGGTGATCACTGGTATGGTATATATTATAGGGAATTAAAGATATGTGGCAGAAGATTCAGTAGCAAGATTGATTACTTTCTTTATAAGCTTTATATGTAGTTTATCCACATTATCAGCCCCTCGCATTGATAGAAAAGCAGCATTCAGCCGTGGACCTGCCGGGCTGGCTGTCCATTCCTGACGGACCTTGTCGGGCATTTCCGACACAGTGCGCGTGGCAGCTGTGCTGTGGATCCGCAGTACGCATGTCGGGCAGAATGGGGCTGGTGTGGGTCTTACGTCAGGGGCGGGGAGAGCGGGGCAGCCCTGTGGAAGGGTTACGTCACTGCTCACCCTTACAGGAGATTAATGCTAATATAATTTCTTATGATTAATTCAGTAAGTTATCAGAAAGTCTCTGCTTAAAACAGTGCAGGGCAAAATATAGTAAGAATAATAAATAATAATGAGGGTGATAATAATTATTATAATCATTATCATGATCACCTTATAATTTTTTAAATTATTGTTATTATATACAAAGATTCTTGCATACACCCACGTACATGTATAATATTCTATATTTCTATATTAAAAAACACTTAAATACATACATTTATATACATACATATATTTTATATGTTCCTCCCGGTACTCCGGTTTCTCCCCACAGTCCAAAAACATGCTGAGGCTAATTGGCGTCGCTGAATTGCCCATGGGTGTGCATGTGTGAGTGACTGGTGTGTGAGTGTGCCCTGCGATGGGCTGGCCCCCCATCCTGGGTTGTTCCCTGCCTCGTGCCCACTGCTTCCGGGATAGGCTCCGGACCCCCCGCGACCCAATGGGATAAGCGGTTTGGAAAATGGATGGATGGATGGATATTTTATATGACGAGGTACTTGGGTGTTTCTACGTTCTTACATGCGGTAAGGTGATTTACTTTATTTATTATATAATTTATTATATTAACTGCTAAAATGTTATATCTGGCTACATGTGTAACTGCCTTCACTGTAAACGGCCTGAGATTCACATGCACGGTTTAGCTGGATGGGCTTCGGCATGGAAACAAACACACAAATCTTCTGTAAAGTAACAAAGTACTTAAAGTACTTATAGTCGTTTTTCCTTTGTACGTTACTTGAGTATCGTAAGTTGGTAACTTTGCTACTTTTCTATATTTGGCGCGACCGTTATTACTTACCAAAGATTTAAAAAAATAACACTGACGGGCGATACAGAATTGTAGGTAAAATACGAAGATGGGTGTAGATTTGGGTGTGATTGTTTATAATTACCGTATGTTACCGCATTTTGTCAATTTGTTCAGTCCTGTCTTGAGTGAATTTAAAAAGATCGATTTCATTTCGTGAGATCAATAGAGCCGAATGTATGGTACTTTTTCCTTAGTCTATAAGCACTTTTAAAACCAGGTATTTTTTAGCAGTAGGCGATTTTAATATAGATGATTTTTACTTGAGTTCCAATTTGGTGTGGTTTCTCTACTTTTACTTAAATATGAAAATTGAGTAGTTTTTCCACCACTGCAAATCTTGTCCTACAATAACTGGGAAACAGTTTACTTGAAGGGGCACAAATATCATAGTATAATATTACTTCTACATTAATTAACCACAAACTAAGACTTAGCTACATACTGATCTCATGTTAATTCACCATTAATGAATTAAGACGCATGTTTTATCTCAAGCAATTACTATATTTCTTACTACAGCCTACCTGTTATTTTTGTAAACTTTTGTGAATTTCTGAAGGAACTAAAAAGGACCCACCATTAATGAATTATGACGTACCTTTTCTCAAGTATTTACTATATTTGTGACCCGTCGCCACGAAATGAGTCTTACGTCGCACTGGTAGAACTGCACCCATAAGACTCATTTCGTGGTGATGGGTCACATGTGTTCATGATTTGTACTTTAGAAGTGACTGAGTTATTACTAAATATAACTGCTCTTTCCGAACCAAAATTTAGAGACGCCAGATTAAGATGCTCGGACAACACAGAAAATAAATGCTAATAATCGCAATAGAATATCAGAAATATATGTTCCAACTTTGTATGTCACCAAATAACCAGTGATGAAGTGGGATATTATATTGTGTTTATTACCACAAGAAGTCGCGTTATTATTCTGAATATTTGGACAAGAAAGTTTGCTAAAATACAAACTTTTCCTGTTGTAACTCTTATTGTGTTGTATCTCCATAGGCGAAATATGTTTAAAACCGAACCGAAAGATACGCCTCTTGCTTTGGGCAAGGATGTATTAAGTACAAATATGAAACAGTAAAATACACAATAGGCCTACATACGAAAAAGAATGAAATCCTTTTCAAACCGTCTCGGACATAAACGACAGGGTTCCTAAATAAGAAGGTATAGGTAGATATATACTGTAAAGTGCAGAAAGTTTCTTTAGGGTGTATGTCACACGTACAACACAGACGAAAAACGGAGCCACGAACAATGACCCGAATCTAGCCAAATAATTTAGCAAATAATCCTGAATACTGCAGCTGGCGGTGACATTAAAACCTTGATAGTCCGCACAAATTAAGGTACCTTTTAAGTGTCAGAGATGCGCAGCTGCCCGCAAACACTCGGTGTGGGATTTACATTCACACAGACCGAGGCTCCACCTAGTGGCCAATTTACACTGGCGGCACTATAGGCAGCGCAAAGGGCGTAATTTGGGATTGAGCATTGGGGAGTGGGCAACGGGGAGGGTCCATGGGCCCCTGCGCGTGGAGGATGTGGATCTTATTTATCTGTTAGTTGAAATTTCGTTGCATTGCATTATGAACCGAAACCAAACGATATATGTCCGTTAAATGACTAGCAAATTAGTCTCGCTTACAATGTCCAATTTAAATTTCTTATTTTTTATGAAAAGGCCATAAAAGCACATATATTGTATATATTAAGGATATTTCAAAACGATCATGGTTCATCTCAGTGGTGGCAGGTGACCCCCCCCCCAACCCGGTCTAAAGTGTGTCCTTTAGTGTAACTGTCCAGATTAAAATTGTAATAACCTAAGTGTTTTCTAAATGTAAAAATTCTTACTAAAAATATAATTGAACACATAACTGTGCGAGTGATTGCAACAATATATAGAATAATAGGCTACAAACTATGTCTAAAAACATTTTAAAAATTGAATAGCTTTTGCCCTTCATCAATGTCATTGAGTATAACAAAGGTAAAATACCATATTACATGCTAATTGATGTGGGTAAATCTCAAATATTTGATGATTTTATGTTTCTACCTGCTAGTAACCACTGGAACAAAAACACACGGCCTTTAGCACAACACAGAATACATAATTTTAATGTTATGTTATTTAAAACTACAGTATATTGGATATGATAAGTTAGTATAAAACTAATAGGTGAAGCCTTGTTATCGCATATTTTACAACATTGCAATTCATGTTTACTGTCTTTTTTTAAGAGATATAAAGACTTTTAAAGCATTTCATTTTAAGGCATTTCGCGTTGTCTTTATACTGTAGATGTCGCTGTCTAATAAGGAGACGCTCGCATGGCGCAGACAGGAAACCTCAGCGCCGGCAGGAAAGATAATACGGGGAAAAGAGCCATAAACGGACGAACCTGCCAACAAAGGAGCCTTACTAACGAAACAAGGGGCAAGCTCAAGGACGAAATATTTACGTTTTTATTTATAGTATGATATATATAGAAATGAAAATGAAAGAAGTAGAAAGACTTGCTGAAAATCCGCATGGAAATGAACTTGGTTCGGTGGCGAAGTATAATTTCAAAGCGCTGTCAAGCTTTTTGGTCGTTTTGTTTGTTTGTCCGATCTTGGCTTTATAAAAACGTTGGTAACACTTTACCTGACGGGGCAGAAATACAGTGTAATCACGTGTGTCTGGGTGAAATTGATCAGTATGTTAGTGATCATTATAACTGTTTTTTTCTCAGGCGAATTACCATCTAGTTTGTATATGTATGACATGCATATAAGGTAATAAAATTGACAGCATCGCTATTTACTGAATTTTATTGACACTTTCAAAATAACAGTATTGTACAAATTAATTTACTGAGCTGTGTATAATTCCATCCATTTTCCAAACCGCTTATCCTACTGGGTCGCGGGGGTCCGGAGCCTATCCCGGTAGCAATGGGCACGAGGCAGGGAACAACCCAGGATTGGGGGCCAGCCCATCGCAGGGCACACTCACACACCTGCCACTCACGCATGCACAGCTACGGGCAATTTAGCAACTCTAATCAGCCTCAGCATGTCTTTGGACTGTGGGGGGAAACCGGAGTACCCTCCACACACATGTGAACCGGGCGGAGACTCGAACGGTGTCAGCACGGTGTCGAACGGTCCCAGCGGTGTGAGGCAACAGTGCTAACCACTGCACCACCCAGCCACCTCATAGGCCTATCAAAATATAGTAAGAAGAATTACCGTTGTTTTACTTTTCTCCATATGTATTAACATGTCATGTATTAACAAACCCAAAATGAACACTGTAAATGAACCTCGTGATTACTATAAGTGAATTATTTAAACATTATTTGTACAGGACTGATTCGGTCCCAGGTTTTTTTATAAATATAAGCGTTTGATCACTATCACCATGATCAGTACATGCGGTTTCCACTGTAATATAGTACTATACTGTTACTTATGTATTTGTTAACCCCAAGCTAAGTCTTAGGTACATGCTGATCTCATGTTAATTTCATGTGTGATGTAATATGGGGAAGAGTGGTGGCTCTGAGGCTGGGCATCTGTGCTGACAATCGGAAGGTTGCCAGTTTGAATCTGAACAGCAGGAGTGACTCTACTCCACTGGGCCCTTCATCAAGACCTTTAACCTGCAGGTGCTTTGTCCTGGGTATGACGTTAGCCTACATCCAGCCCTGTAAGGAGGTCCTCCAACTTACAGGGAAAATTTGGGGGTTGGTGGCAGGATTGGCACTGCAGAAAAACTCACACTCCTATTCAGACTGGTGTGGTGTTGAGGTATCACCTGCTGCATGGCTGCACTCAGGTTCTCATCCCTGAGGTGGGGTTGGGTGCAGCATAGTGCTGTAATCAGCACATGCTCCTTACCTCTCTCTCTCTCTCTCTCTCTCTCTCTCTCTCTCTGTCTCATGTTAATTCGCCATTAATGAATTGTGACACGTATTTTATCTTAAGCAGTAACTACATTTGTTACTATTGTTAATGTTGTAAACAACTGAACTACTGAAGGAACAAGTAATGAATGACACAAGTTAAATACTTCTCATGTTTCTTCATCATTAATGGATCATAATACATCTTTTATCTCAAGTAGCGACTATATTTGTTAATGATTTGTACTTAAGTAGTTATTACTACGCATTTGTGCCCCATCAAGTAAAGTGTTACCAAAAAGTTAGAAAATCAGCGTTTACCGTTCAAGGATGGGACCCATTATTAGAATCTTACGCCACTGCTGGCCAGCCCTTTTAACACCCACATCACCAAATCTGACCAATCTATATGATCCACCCCCCTCCCAGTTCAGAGGCTTTTTGTTCCGTGGGCTGATTAGCGGATTATTTACGTCAAATAATTTTTAATCCTCTCGTCGTTTTTCTTACGACCAGGGGACAAACCACAACCCCCTGGCCACCCCCAAAAATAGGAGCGCCCCCTGTTGGCCACCCCAATCTAAATTCTTTAATTTTCTGCAGGCACCGCCGACTCCACTCTAGACCGACACAAACAGACAGAAAGACAGGCGGCCAGTCATGGGTTGTATGGTGATCTTTTTATTAATATGTGTTGATACAGAGTTTGTCTTTAAAAGTCTGTGGTGATCTGCGCAGTCACAGAACTCTCTTCCCTTCAAAGCACTTGATATGAGAAAGCATCAAAAAAGCATCGTAACAAAATAATGAAATCATAATTACTTTTTAACATAAAATAAATTAGTAAATAAAAAGGGAGAACAAACAGTACTCCGAAATAAGTTGTTTAGAAGTGGTTCTCTGCATGTGATCCCATTGGCACAGAGTTCATTCTTTCACTCTTTGACCCTGGTCCCTCATCGGTCATCAGTGTGCAAATTTTGGCAGACTGCCGTCTTACAGCCTGTTCTTGCCGTCCCAGGACACCCACAGCCCCTGAAGACCAGGTCAGGTGTGATATGCTCCTTCTACCGTCCACACAGTCTTTTCTGCTGGAGAAAAACTGGGAAGACACACCTCCATTGTCCTGGCATTCCCTTGGCCCGTTCCCAGAAATCTAAAAGCCACTCTCCATCCTCCCCGGAACCGCAAGAGAGACACGCCCCCCTTCCTTGGGACCACAAGAGAAACGTTCTCTCTCCACCGAGATCCCCAGAAACACGCCCGCTCTCCCCTGGCATACCAACAGATATACCCACGCCCCTGCTCATTCACACCATTAATAATCCTGCTCCTTTCTCTTGGACCCTTGGAGATCTCAGCTTCTCGGAATACTCAGAGACACCCCCCTGCTTGGTTTCAGGGTGCGTGGGGCCGGAGGAAGGAATTCATACATAAATGGCGGCAAAAGCAGCGACTTCCACGTCTCCTGTAGCACACTACAGCTCCCCAGACCTGTGCCGCCAAGATCTGCTGTGTGATTTCCTGTGACCCTTACTGTGCATTTAGCTTCACCCCCATGTGCTTTGAAGCTGTCCCAGTCCACACTCAGCATGCCGCTAGCTCTATTTAAGAAACAGCTGCTGAGAATGAACACAGACCACACCCACAGACCACACCCACAGACCACACCGTGGATTCACAAAGGTACACGACTGTGGAGCATTTCAAACCACCTGCAGCCGCTAGGACACTGTAAGCAGCATACTGGCACTACGCATCTGTCGCAAATAATTCTACTGAAGAGTAGAGGAAATATCTAAATTCCTCACATATATTTGATGGTGTCGTCTCGTTTTTAAAGCCTTTCTAGAGAAGAAACGAGAATTACTGGCCTTAAGTGGTCATACGGTGATGGGAGTGCTATTAGGTCAACATGGCTGGTGAGTCCAATCACAAATAGTCACCCTCCAGTTCCATGAACGTGGTGACGCGATTCTCTGTTTGTCCACAAGAGGGCAGCAGCATCCCGATTTTACCCTCTAAATATGACCACCATGTCAGATTGTTCTGTTCCCAGGAACCGACAGCTGTCTGCCAAACACCTTCAATACAGTGGCGCGCTGTGCCAGTCACAGTGGGGGCCTAACCCAGGACAGTGCCTTTGCCAAGACGCGTGCAGTTGATGGGGGGAGGGGTCCAGTCAGTGAATAGATTCAGAGCTTCCTTCAACCATACAGACTGCTGGTGCTAAGGTGCTACTCCGAAAAAGAAATAATTATGAAAAAGATGGGGTCTGGGGTGGCCTGGGGGAGACAGTGGGGTGTGGAGCGAGAGAACGTGGGGAAATAGGAGAGTGGAATTGAATCAGACCAGCAAGCTGGAATCCGCATGACAGAAACAGCAACAAAAAGACCCAAATTTAACTCATTATGGACAGATGTGTGCAAAATTGTGCGAGTTAAATAATAGTCGCAGGATAACCACCCTGGATACTGAGGCAGAAGCCGTCAAACCGAAACAGGGGACAAAGACGCATCATTTGAGAGCAACGCGGTCTGACGGGGTGCAGCCTCCCCGGCCGCTGGTCTGGCCAGTGAAAAGCGCAGCGGCAGAGACTGCTGGGTGGACGGGCTGAATGCGGCTGTGTAACCACGGTTACCGTGTGCCACGCTACTTCAGAGCACTTCAGAGCGCAGGGGATGCGCCAGCAAGCCGAGAACAAAATGTGCCGCGGAAAAAAAAGCCCATCAGATCTCAGCGTCCGACGGCGATCGCCCGGGATTACATTCCGTGTTCTGGATGCATGGCAGCTAAACAGCTGGGGGAGACTGCCGCCCTATGGGAACCTGAACACGGAACCACCCCAGAACTGCATTCCAGGATCTGAGCTGGAACAGAACTTTGGTTTCTGTGCAGGAGAGAGAAGGTGCCAGAATCTCAGGATTCAACTTTGTCTTGGGCTGTGACTTTCAGTCACTTCAGACACGTGTGACACACGCCGTGACGGAGTCACGGAGCCCAAAGCAAGGAGCGAGGCCGCCTGCCCCCCACCCACATCGCCCCATTCGGTCAGAGGATCGAAAGCGTTCCAAATTTACAGCTCGCCCAGGAAAAGTGCATTTTCTGAAGCAGGAACAAATCCCAAACCAAAAAAAAATATATATATTCCCTTGTACATCCCAGGTTGGTCCAGATTACAGGCCAGAAAGGTACTCAGCACACAGCAGGAATAAACATGCGAAAAGATGTCGGAACACCCGGAGGCACGCCCGTTTCACGTATAGCGTAGACTGGGCTTTACATTTTCCTTTTGTCGGTATAACAGAAACAATAAAAAAAAAAAACACTGGAAGGCCAAATCTCAGCACCCCACCCGTGCTCCCCACCTTTCCCAGCAGCTGAGTGGAAATTACCAGACGTGAAAAATAAACCGCGTCTGGTTCACATCGGAACTTGAGAAATGGAAAAGAAGATGGCCGCCAGCCAACGCCGCTCACGTACCGCCTTGCGTAGAAATATAGGTGCGAGATCATCCGAATTATTTTCCTGATATGCTTTGACCTGACATCCAAAATGGCTCCCTGAAAGGATGCGCGCAACGAGTAACCGACGTTCTAGAATTACAACAAGTCCTATGGCAGATATATAAATACGGTGGAATTTAACGAAGATGATTTGACAGAATAATTCCTATTCAATATATTCTATGTATTCTATAAGGCTCAATTCCATTAAGGAAGCTCACTCAACAAGTGTAACAAATCTATTCGGTTTATGTCTATGATAATTCTCGCCAGAAAGGTGGGGCCGTTTTTTCAAAATGGCCCCCGCCTCCCAACACGAGTTATTTTCTGCAGCAACAGGAACATCCCCGTTCACAGCGAAGCCGCTGTAACACCCGCAGTGCCTGCAGCAGAAAACATGGAACGTCACATTAAAAATTGTGCCAGGAAGTTTCTGCATTTAAAATCTGTCACTCTCCTCCCTCACCCAGGCCCCAATACTGCCCCCTCTTAAACGTAGCCTTACCTAGTAGGCTTAGAAAACTGGGGAGTGAGTGAGTGAAAGCGAGCAGAGAGAGGAGTAGAATGAAAAGAGAAAGAAAGTGTGTCATTCAGGGTCACAAACTCCTACAATGTTTTTTTTTTATTGTTTTCTCTTTTGTCGTTAAGTTGCAATACAAGAAATTAGTCGTATATCTTCATATCTTAGTTACTTCCGTTGTTGCTTTTGTTAATTTGGTTCTTATTTACAACGATGGATTAGAGTTATAAGGGGACTAATCAGAAACCCCTCCACCTCAACAGCACTCAGCAATAGTGTCCAGCTTCACCTGAAAGTGTCCTGAAGGAGGACCTGGGCGTGGCTGCGGGGGGGCGGAGCCCCTCGTCCGCCCCGCAGAGGAATTATGGGAAAAGGTTTCCTTTATGTTCTATAGGTATCCAGAGCGGATAATAAAAAGGGAGAAAGACAGCTTCCTTTAAAGTTCTCCATCACTCCTGGCTGGAGTTTCTTCACCCCATGAACCCTGACCTTTGCCCCCGCCCCACTGACTGCCCAATCATGGCGCATCTGCATGCTTTTCCCCATTACAGGAGATTCGTTCTGGCACAGGGCGTAAGCACAGAGAGGGATAATCGTGGGTAATCGTGCTGTCCTCTCCCCTGTGCCACCGTCCGACTCATTCACAGGCTCCTTTCGCTGAACTTCCTCACTTTCCTCACTTTCCTCCGCTGCTCTGCTCTTCGTATCTGGGCCGGTTTTGCATTGAATTATTATTATTATTTTTTTGGCAACACCGAAGAGCATTCTGGGAACACTCAAAGCGTGACGTTGGCACATCGCAGGCCTCATGGAGCAAGGGGAACGAAACGGCAGAGGAGACTGTAGCGAGACTGAGGAGGAGGTCTGCGAGGAAGGGTCAAGGAGGACCCAGAACCGAGTGTGTGTGGGGGGGGGGTGGAGCCGCATTTGATGATGGGTGAGGGTCCAGACGTCTACAGGGATGCATGGAGGTGGGGCTTGTGGTGTGAGAAAAAGGGGAGCAGAACAGTCCAACGAAGGGGCACTGTGGAGAGAGAGGGAAGTAAGGACAGAAGGAAGGGAGGAAATAAGGACGAAAATCGAGGCGGATCGTTCTGCGTAGCCGTGGGTCTGTTCACATGTCTTCCAGATAAAATTAAGAAACGATAACGGGGATGAGAGGCGATGAACGGGAAGCAGTGAGGATGAGCGAGATAGGGAGGGTGGGCGGAACACCGGCCATCGGGATATCCCGGCCCCCCACTCCGCTCACCATCGTCTGAGTCACAGGCTGGTGACCAGCTGCATCTGCCCGTCGCCCTCACTGTGTGGGGGCTCCGCGGCCTGCGCAGGTGCCAGGTAGCCCTCCCCGCTGGGCCTCCTGGGGGCGCTCTGGTAGAAGGTCTGCATGGCAGTGCCGCGGGGGCCCAGAGCGGGCCGGCCCGAACTGTAGTAGAGCTCCTCGGGAGGCTGTGCGGAGCGCGGTGCCACTTCCAGGGGCTCGGGGCTGCTGTCGGGGTAGGGCGAGTCCCGTAGGGCGGGCGAGCGGCTGCTAGCTCCACCCCCGTCGGCCTCCAGGCTCTCAGTGAGGTCGGCGGCGTAGCTCTCGGATTCGTCGGGGTCGCTTTGGTAGAGCACGGACTGGGCGCGTTGCAGGAGCAGCGGTTCCTCCAGCGCTTTGTAGAGCCGCTCCACGTCCCGAGGAGGGAGGGGCTCCTCCTCCCCCGAGCCCACGTCCGCACCTCCCCGCGTAGCCCCTCCTCCGCGGGCCCTCGCCAGAGTGCCTGCCCGCTCCCCCTGAGCCCCGCCCCCAGCCCCGCCCCCACCACCTCGCAGGTTGTTGTGCACCAGCTCCGAAATGATCATCTTCTCGAAGGCAGCGGCGTCGGACAGGTTCCGTCGGATGCTGCATCCGCCGAGGGTCTCCGAGCCCCTGGCGTGCAGGAGCGGGGGGGAGCTGTCCGAGCCCCCGACCCCGCCCCCTAGAAAGTCCCCGGAGCCGATACTGCGTAGGGAGTAGCTGTTGTTAAAGTTCCCGTTGAGCGGTAGGGTCTCCATGCCGCAGGAGTCCCGACTCTTGGAGAGAGTGCCCTCTAGAGGGGGAGAGAGGACAAGAGCGGCTCTTAGGTCTGGCAGTCAGCCGAGATAGCGACTGCTGGTTTAATAAACAAATGAAAACTCTTACTTGGGTCTCGGAAGGTCCCTGGTCCACAGAGAGGAGTGAAAAAAAGGAGAAAAGAAACATGAATGATGGTGCAGGCTGGTCGCTTGCTCTCTCTCTCACTCCTCTGACACTCTCTCAGGCTGTCACCGTCTGTCTGACACCTTTCTGCTCCGTCTCCCTCCCTCCCTTCCTCGCCAACAGTCTCAGAGGTCCCGACAGCTGTAAACTGTACACTCTGCCGACACATGACGGGAAATAGCACGCTGGCGTTACACGTACATGCACGCGTGCCCGTCGCCGACAACCGCATGTGCAGAGAACGGCGGGAGGCATGGATCGGCCCCGGCGACAAGCACAGCTGTCTCCTCCGCGTCCGTCAGCCGTGACTGAACAGCGTCTCTAAAATAAAAAATCCTGCTTTTTTTTTTTTTTTTTAAATGACTATAGACGGATTAGCAAAGAGCATCAAACCGGGAATGAAAAGTATGCTGATTTAAATTTTAATGCCTAATACGATTTTAATCAACATTCATCACCCGTGACGAGAGCAATTAGACATTCTAATGAAGTCGGCCTCCTGCTTCCTGTAAAAATGTGTCACTTAGAAGCGTGGGATCATTCTGCTCATGCATTATGTCGAAGCTCTTTCAATTATTCAACAGAAATAGCATCTGAAATCCACCCCCCCCCCTCGCCCCCCCCAGCAGGGGACACGGCTGCTGTTCTTCAAAACAGAACAGGGGCCCCATGCTACCCTCTACATACTGCTGACACTCAGACACACTCACCCTTACTAAGAGAACCACACACACACACACACACCACACACACACATACATATAACGTCGCGAATTAGGGGCATGCAGCTGCGGGTGACACATGGAGACGCGCACGCCGGAACGTGACCCACACTGCAGGAGACACGCAGCCAAACGATTGGGCAGGCGGAGAGACGAGCAGGCGGGCTGACCAGTGGAGTTGAAGACGCCGGGCGAGGGCGGGTTGAAGCTCTCGGCCAGTAGAGTGTTGTAGGGGGAGGTGCCAGAGCGAGTCTGCAGCACCGGATTGGTCAGGAGGTGGTTGCCCATGGTCGCTGGAGAAAGGCGGGGGGAGGAGGGGGGCGGGAAGCGGAAAGCGAGTCGAGGGGGAGCGTTAAGAAACATCTCACAGGTTCGGAAAGGTTCATCCAGGAAAACGCTCGGAGGGGAGGCCAGCGCTAGGTTTTTGTCATTCCTACACGCGAAAGCTTAGAGGGCTGAACAATGAAGCCACAGAGGATGCAGGCTATGGGAAAGCAGGCGCCTGTGAGGGCTTCAAACAGAGCAAGAGCACCTTGGCTTCAGCAGGAGATACGATCTCATGCGGGAATCACACGCAATCTAAAAGGCCCCATGCGAAGGGAGGGAAGGAGAGGCACCGACTGACGCCGCACCAGCGAATCGGGGCCGATTGCCATCATGGCGGAAGAACGGTTCATGGAAAACGCGAAGAGGCAAACTGGAAGAGATGAGAGCATGTTTGATTGATAACACCGGCTCTTCTCTCCGAGATAATGTCCGATTTAATTATTCTGCTTCGCCGTGAAATCGCTTTGTGCGCATCTCTCCGCAGCTGTTCTCCCTCGGCCAGTGAAGAACAAAAGAAAAGATTTTATTTTCAACAAGCCTGTTTGTCTTTCTACCTTTTTTTTTTCTTTGTTAAATCCCTCAAATTTCATTAACGCCCCCATCCCGGGCCGGCCCCCTTATTAAATCCCCTGAAACTGGCTATCAGCTTATCCCATCACATGCCACTGTCGCTCGCTGCAATTACGCTAATTGCCTCCTACTAGCCCACACAATAATTAGTTCATTAACAGTGAAAACGCGGGACGGAGGTCTAGAACGCGCCGGGTGATTTAACACGCAGCTATGTCTGCTGCCATGAAGCCACAGATCGCCACAATTACAGGCATCGCGGCAGGGAGGACGATGACCATTATGACGATGATGATGATGTCGATGATGATGATGATGAGAGCTGAGAACGACGCTGATCGGAGTGGTAGCCGGGAGCATTATTTCCATTACTGCCTTTTCGCTGAGCTTGGATGACAGGGGGAGGGAAAGGCAGCGGAGGACAGAGAGGGGGGGGACGCACGGGATCGCGAGCATCTCGCAGACGCGGGAGGCCTGGCGTCACGTAAAGCTCCCCCTGGCTCCTCGATGTCCTGCAGTGGGCAGCAGACTCACCGCGGTTCAGCGTGGGGGTGCTGTTTATGTCCCCCGCCATGAAAGAGGACTCCGTCTGCTTGCGGACCGTGTCGTTCCACATCCTGCGTATGCGACTCTGGGGGGCAGAGAGGGGCACGGGGGGCGAACGGGGCCCTTGTCAGTCACATGGGCAGCGCACAGCTGGGCCATCGCGGCGGATGGAGCCCGTTCGTCATTCAGAAAGGCCTGTCACATGAGGACGGCTGGGCCAGAGCTGCCTACCGAGCACAGAGGGGCCACAAAGCCCCGCAGGGTGTGCAGTGAGGCCATACGCATCACGCTCGTCAACTGCCTGTCTGTCACAGCTTAACAGCCCTCTTAAAGCCCACAGAGAACCATCACAGGACATTCTAATTCCTCACATGGCTATGTGTGTTTATGGACAGGCATGACTGCATGTGTCAGGTATGATAAGTTATTATTTATGTATTGTAAAGCATTATAGATGAAACATTTCGTTTTACGAGCACATTAATAATGAAGAGCGGAGAGTCACGGGAAGCTAAGTAATCGCAGACATAAACAGTCGGGGGAGATAAATAAGCGAAGAGAGGGGTTGACGTGTCTATCAGCGGAGGAGCCAGGCTGCAGCCCCGTGCGTCTCCAGGGGGCGCCCTCACCTGCCTGGTGGCGGAGGCGTGCCGTGCCTGGTTGCCTGTGTAGTAGCGGTTGTTTGCTCGCAGCGCTGAGGTCTTCAGCGAGCTGTGGGAGCTGGTGGTGGAAGAGCGGCTGCAGCAGTAGGAGTGGCGGAGACACTTACTGTACTCCTTATGGACCTGAGGACACACACAGGGGGTCATGTGTGCACACACACACACACACAGACGCACACACACACGCACACAGACAGATAGTGACCTTCTTCTGCAGGGCGCAGTGGAAGATGAAGATGAACATGCCCTGGAAGGCGTTGAAGGTGGTGAAGAGGTAGGCCATGATGACCGTGTTCTCATTGATGAAGAGGAGACCAAACGCCCAGGTCAGGCCCAGAAGGAAGAGCAAGGCAATGGCCCCCAGAGCCCAGGACCTGTTGGCAGACACGTCATCTCCTAACACACCTCCTCAGTCGTCCATTTTCCACGTTCACTACCCCTACCTCACCGCCTCGCCGCTACACATTCATCCTCTCCCCTCTATCCTGCCCCGCCCTTAACCCCTCGTATCCCAGCATCCCCTGTGCCCCGACAGCATGCCGGGCCTCACTTGATGTTGTCAAGGCGACTGGAGTCGGGTTTGAGAGCCGAGGAGCTGCGGATCATCTTGTGCAGGGTGATCAGTAGGAACATGAGGTTCAGCTGGAGCCGGAGGGAAAACCAGGCACTCTATAAGCATTAACCAGCAGGTGGCGCCGTGGCTAAAGACGAGGACTCTTAAGCCGGTTCAAGTAAAACATCCGTCCGTATGGTAAAAACTCAAAGCTTCTCCATATGTGCCTCATAACTGACAGATCAAGAGACTCACCACAATAACGAAAGAGACCGGCCCAATGAAGCTCCAGATGAAGTAGTTATCCACACGCAGCCAGCACCTGTGTGGGGTTGGCGTCATGTGGTCAGTCACTGGGTCACACATGCAAGCACATGCACGGGAGGGCGCCTGGGGGAATGGAGCGGGGTACGCACGCTTTTTTGGTGCCGTAGCTGCGGTAGTCGATGGCCGCCGAGATGCCCACCACCAGTGCGGGGAAGCAGTAGCCACACAGGTAGTAGTACTTCTTGCGGGAAGACTCGCCCTCGAAGACCTCCACCAGCATCAGGTAGAGCTGGACGCCCTCCAGGCACATCCAGGAGAAGGCAGCCAGGAAGAAGAAGTGCAGGAGGCCGGCAAAGATGGGGCAAGCGATCTGTATGCGGGGGGGGGGGGGGCGCAACAAAACAGGAACGGAGGAAGGAAATGATATGCAATCCCTGTAATTAGATCATCATTGTTGGATGCTGCTCTGTGAACCGGTACCTTCATCTCTGCACTCGTTTAATGTGGTCTGGGCCGTGTAGCATTATGCTGCACTCGGCTACTTTGGTCTGGATTCCATAGTCTCTCAGCGAGGTAAATTTCTATTTCTTTGGCAGATGCGTTTGTCCAGTGATGTGAAGTGAAGGAAGCTTGAGGTCAGAGAGCAGGGTCACCCAGCACCGCTAGAACAGCTGGGTTACGGGCCATTATCAAGAGCCCGACAGTGACTATATGCTGGCCGAGGGATTTGAACCCACAATCTTCTGGGGAGGGTTATATACCTAATGCACAGAGCTGGACACCGCCAAACTCACGTGGTACTGCGTCTTGTCGATGCCGATAAGGAAGAGGAGCTCAGCGATGAAGAGATTGATGCAGAGGTTCTTGTGGATGGTGTTGCGGTCGGTCTGCATGCCTCGCAGGCAACAGAAGGTGGAGATGCAGATGGCCAGGCACACCAGGGAGATGACGATTCCCACCCAGGTGATCACAAAGAGGATGATCTCGTGCATGTGGCCAGGGTACTGGCAGGGACAGAGAGTGCCAGTCAAATCACCCCGCTCCAGTAATGACCATGACAACACCTAATTCAACTGCTGCGAAGGCAACAGCCGAAACACGATAGCTAAACGATTTCTGAGTGACTCTGTGTCACTCTATCTGTCTCACAAATGATCAGACCGAACGGAATAGGAACAAAGCGAAGCCAAAGCGAAAAGACAACTCTAAGAATTCTGCTGGATGGAACCTGCATACTTGCCCCTAATTTAATTAATTTGCTAAAAATACTTTTCTATATTTCTCCACACATCTAACTAGATGAACGGTTACCTTTGTAATCTAACCATCTGTGACCGGTCAGTTTTTACATTTTTATATGAATAATTAGCAGCACATAAAACAGCTGGCTCTTCCTATTACATCTTGCTAATACTTTATTTAGCTACTTTTGCCGCATCCCCTCCAAGTCACGAATGCGGATTGTGTCATATGTGGGCTTATTCGACAGTTTTTCGGGCGGAGCGGAGCTTGGGCCGGCGCACGGGCACGTCTGCGCGTTCACGTCTCATTTCAGCACACTGACGCCACTGATTTTCTCTTCGACCCAAGTAATACTAAGGTTGGTGTCCCTATACCAATACGAAAATCGATACTGCCGGCAGATTAAGTTTGCCGAGCGGGGAGGGGGTTGATCGTATTATTTTAATTCAACGTTAAAATAACGTTTAAAATAATAAATCACGATAACATATTACTTTACCGATAGAATCGATTTTACCTTTACCGATGAAACATTCAGATCGAAAGAATCAACATTCAGAGTTGCCAACTTTGGTCAGCTGGCTTAAGTGAGATTTTCAAGTCTGTACACACATGGAGGATTCGGAAACTTCCCCAACGCTTTGGATACAGCTACTTCTAGGTTTATAATAGAATAAAATTAGATTTGCTGTGAGATTTCTTGCGTGATCTCGTGGGCGCGCAAAAGTATCTCGTGAGCATGAGAAAGTAAGAGCATTTTATTTTCATTTTTTGCACAGGTCCCTTCAGGGGCTCCGTATGAAAGTGTGAGTTGGCAAGCCATAATATTTCAACCAATACATACATCTTTATCTATCTGTGTTCTGGAGCGAGCATGAGAAGCAATGCGCGTCCACGTAAACTGTCCAGCAGAGTTGCCAGGTCGCCAGTTTGGTTATTTAGGAAATACAGTTACGAGTAAATATTAGCGGATTGCGGGTTTTTCGGCTGCTTTCATAATGTTCCGCTGCAGCGGACTGTAAGGGGGAGGGGATTAATTATTATAAATGTAAGTGACTCTTAATCCTGAGTAATACCTGAATCGCAAGAAATCCTACGGAATATTCATTATAAACCTAAAATTAGGTTAATCAGAAGCGTTGGGGGTAGTTTGCAAGCCCTACCCACTATTCACAAGGTAACAAAACTGTTACATACATATAAATACGTGTGCAAACTAGTCAATAATTAAAAATCTCACTCAGCAACCCAGAAAGAGTGCGTTCGTCTGCATGACGTCATTGTGTTTAACTGTGATTTTAAAATGTTGAACATTTAAATGTGATCAGCATTCAAAATACTGGTTTATTTCTCTGAGATACAGTATACTAGGATTTCAAATACTGGGCTAGTTTTAGTTTCCCAGACCTTAGCCTGGAGATCTTTGCTGGATCTGGTAACACTGTTGTCCAGTTTGAATCCCGTTGTACGTTTCACGTATGAATGCGTGTATGCATGTCCGGTACAACTTCATGTCTGCATGCATGGCGTGTCTCCCGGTGCGCAGAGCGCGCGCGCCCGCGGCACCTACAGCTGGCTCGCGGTGCGCCATCAGTACGGCGAAGTTGGTGAGGTGGCTGCAGGAGCAGGTGGTGTGCGTGCCGTTGGTGTCCAGCAGCTTGCAGCCCTGCGAGGACCACTGGCCCGTCATGGTGCGCTCCGAGTAGTTCCAGAAAGAGCAATTCGGGCTGAAGTGGTTCTCCAACTGCGGAAACACACGTGCACTTCTATCACAGACATGCGCCTTCTGTGTGCAGATGCGGGACCCACTTTAGACGCCTCTAATTTTCATGTTACTAGTGTACGCGTGGTTTCCTTGCGTAGTTAAAAACTAATGTACATAAATTAAACGTAGATTAACTAAATGCGCGTGTTTTACTAAGATAACACGCTCTTTTATAATGGGATTTTACTCCGTCCGTATAATCCGTTCTCTTCTGAGATTTCAGCGGCATAGTTTGTCTCCGATAAAGGTACATCTCCTACCTTTATCCAAAATTTATATTTTGTTCAAATATGGGCATTATCAAGCTTATTAAACTTCCACTTTCAGGGCGGCATTATCGCTGGTAACTATCTTGGAAAGACCCATAATGCTTTGCAAGGGAAACGGAGTTACATTTAGGCGTCCTACAATTTTACACTTTTTGCAGAGGACGTGTTAAAGGCATCTATACGCTTTTGTACTGACATAAGCAGTCTCTTCCTACGATAACATCTTAAACCAAACGCAATTAAAAAAAAAAGGCGGCTTGTCTTAGGGTGTGGGAGAGTACCTTTTTGACAATGTTTTTGCAGATAAATCGTGAGAAATAGACACCGCAGAGACGGGTCCCTTCTTCTCCATAACTAAAGTTTATGAGCTGTACTGAAAAGAGTTTAATGTAGTGACTGACAGCCGAGAAACAGTGACGCCTGCGTGTCAGAGAATGCGTTTCTGTAATTACATAGCGGAGACCAGATTTCTCCGCACTCTGATAAAAACCTGTTACTTAATTTTTACCTCTTGGGGACATTTTTTTGGTGCCCACAAGGATAACTTCAATTAGATTTAAAAGAAATGCAACAATAATAATTAAAAACTAAAAATGACAAAAGACTTTTGTTTGGTTACTTATGGTTAATATTGGGGCTGGATAGGGATTGAGGTTATTTAAATTGGGATTAGGATTATGCCGATAGAACTGAATTATGAGTCCCCATAAAGATGAATACTTGCACTGTGCATGTGTGTTTGTGTATCTCGGCCCATGCATCTGAGCAGCAAGCCCACCTGCAAGTGCCTCATGGTGTACACCACAGGCTCGGTCAGAAAAACCCGGCTCGACTCCTTGTTGATGGATGCGGCGATAACGTGCGAATTCACCACCAGGCTCCGTCCACCAGACCCCAGCTCCGCCTCCATCTTGACGGTGGCGTTTTCCGTGGAGAGGAAAGACCCCAGGTTCTTGTAAAGCATGAAGACCACCTTCACCTGACCTGCTGGCCAAGAGAGAACCCACGGGGAAGCACGTCATCCCCGAAATAGTTTTAATGAGCGCATTCCTGCACCCGGCATCACGATCTCCGCCTGACTGCATAGGAAGAATAAATAAATGAGAAGAAATAAAGGATGAGACAGATATGTGGGGGAAATGATGAGATGGAGCGATCAGGAATGGTCATCACAACCTTGTGAATGTGAAAAGGGGTTAGCATTAAACGCCTACCCAGCAAATTTAACATGAAGAATGTCAAGTTAATTTAGTTCATCACTGAGCAATTTCTGATGTGTCCAAGGGAAATTGTATTACACGCCCTGTGAGCAGTGAACTTGGTCTCCGCTTCTGGAAAAGCTTAACCCGTCGGTATCAGCGGGTGATATCTGTACCGGCTAGGTCTTTGAACGAGAGCAATTTGCGTTCTCCAGATCAAATTTTCCGATCACAGTGTCAGGTTTTCCCGATGATCTTCTGTATGGTTGAGTTCACCGCGCTAGAACAATAACCTTTTGTCGTGATATTTATATTTAAAAGATGCATCCTACTGCCCTTTTCCCGTTTTAATGCTCAAATTATGCTTTAATCATTTGATTCCCAAGAGCCTTTGGTGCTATGAAAAGGACAATCAAGGTTAGAGTGAAATTCTCACTGGGAACGGTAGGAAAATGCCAAGTGCTGACTGTGATGGTCACATCTAGAACACAAATTCTAAAAAGGCACAATAATCGGGTATAATGAAATAAGAGCCATTTGCTGTTGATTCCTAATACATCGTGACAATATTTTCTGTTTTTTTTTTTTTTTTTTAAATTCAGTTCATTGCTAAATTAATGTCCACTAATTTTAAATCTATTTTCCCAAAAATGAATTTACTGTGAACTCCTGTACACTCATTTACATCAAAAACTGACTTTATTTTTTAGGGGACATGAACCGCTCTCGACAGGAAGCAGATGCCAGGATGCCCGGGTAAATGGATCGCGGCCAACAAGAGAGCAGGCCGACCTCGCCATGCGGCCGAGCGAGACGCCACTGACCGTTGCGGCTGTACTGCTTGATCGTGGAGGCGGAGAGCTGTATGCTGCTGTCGCTGGCATGGGACTTTGGGAAGGACAGGTCCTGGAAATCCATCTCCGTGTTCAGCACGTACACTTCCAACTCTGAGACACACGCACAAGGGTTTTCGTTTACGTTCTTAGATACTGGAAGTCACACTGGAACCACACACACACACACACACACACACACACACACACAGCCTCACCGATGTTGGCGCCGCGGTCCGAGAAGCGCCCGTCATACAGGTTGTTGGCCAGCAGGAAGGCGCCCTTCTCCATGACATCCAGCAGCATGGTAGCCGTGTGTGCCTGCTCCGTGCTGTTCATGTCCTGCCATGACTCCAACGCCTCAGACCGGAGCAGGTTGTCCACTGTCTGAACTACAGCCTGAAGAGAGAGAGGTGGAGAGAGAGCATGGAAGAGGAGAGAAACCAGAAAGAGAGAGTGTGGGGTCACTATATACCCTAACCAAGACCCACACGCAATGAAGTGAGGCTAAAGCTAAAAGTCATGAGAGATGTCATGGCTTGGAGGGACGGGCGAACATCCTCCGCCTCTAGCGCAAATTAAGCATTGTGCAAGCAATGCAGCCCGTTCGGTTCTCACCCACAGAGAATTCCACATTATTCAATTACCCATCGCCACCTGTAGATGGAGCTTTGGAGTTACTCTGTGATTTACTGTCACACTTTGTGCTAACTAGGTAAATCACCACGGTGACGAGCCAGTTCCCCTTCGCTGGTCTGCTCGGTGGAGGCTTAAATGTGGCTCAGTTCAGGGCTCTGGGACTGTCATGTCCAGAATAAGGAAGCGTGTGTTTCTTAGTGACATTTTGTCAGGCCTAAGCTGATAGATGCCAGAACTGCATTTTCACCCTCTGCAGTGTATTAAAAGCATTAATATTTCAGAGAAAATGTAAAATGAAAGGAGGGCGAGATATTAAGTGAATTAAAATGAACAAAAAACGAAATAAAAACCAATTCTAGTTCCTCAACTGATGAGTCTAGCTGCATGACGATTTCATCCAATTAAAAAAGGGCATGTATGATAGTCAGCCAATCAGGGTACAGCTATTCAGAAAGCAGCTATTTTCGTTTCCTCTTGTTTCCTCAATGCTACCCGCAATAACAGGCTCCCACTTCAAAACCTGCAGTGTTCAGCAGATTCCAGGTCACATACAGGTTTTTCCTCACAACGTGCCGAGATGTCACATGGCCCAATGTTGCGTGTGGAAAAAAAACTCAAAGCGTAACATTTCAACAAAAAAAGACACTCGCAAAGTGTTATCATCCTCTCCTGTCAGTCAGGGCATAGATCAATAATAGTTTAAATGCAGATACCAGTGAACTGATTTCGGGGTGTAATTACACCTTCGATTATGGAATTTACACAGGCACAGAAAACAGCCCCCCCCCGCCCCCCATTTCATTCAGCAGTATTCTGAGCTTTTTCTCCACCGGCTCTCCTGAGACCATCCCAGCCACTTGTCATTATATGTAGCTAATGAGATTTCTGCAGTATAAATCCCGCGCAAGTTATTTATGGCTAATTGTGCGTTACTAAGTCGGCAAAGGGGGAATGGCGCCCTCTATCCCAAAGTAAGGGGTTTGCGTTATCTTACCGACTGCTAATTGGATACTAATTAGTCATCTCATTAAAGGCACGTTTTCGGCAATTATTTCTGATAAGAACTGCTAAACACCGAAATTACACAATTAACATGCTGGCGTATGTGTGGTTAGGAGCCGGAAGTGGGACACTGGAGGAGAGCTGATGGGGGGGCAGAGGGTACCTGGATGTAGGCCCGGCAAGTTCTCTCCCTCTTCTGCAGCTGGAAGGAAAAAAGCAGGATGAGTGGCAGGGAGGACGAGTGCGTCGTAGTGTTTCCGTGACTCGTAGGAGTCGGCGTGTCTCTCGGGGAATTGCGAGCGTTTGCGAGTGCATGCGTGGGCGGCCGTCGAACCTTGTTGTAGTTGCGCGCGGCCGACTCCTTGTTTCCAGGTCGCAGTGCTTGCAGCTGGGCATCCAGGATGTCCAGTAGCTGCTCCATGAGGCGCACGGACGAGCTGACGTCGCCGGCGTGGATGCGCCCCCGCGTGTGGTTCACCAACTCGCCTGCGATGTTCGCTGCGTTCTCCCCGCTCTTGATCTGCGGGGACCACAGACGTCACCTTCAGTGCTGGATCTAGGCTGCCTAGGGCCCGGATGACAGAAGGGGGCCTGGCAAAAGTGTACAAAGGGGACCCCCTCCCCATTTGGGCCTGTGAAATGGTAGACCCGGCCCTGGCCATCGTTAACCCATACCACCAATAAAAAAGAAGGGGGAAGGGATTTACATGCATCCCCCAAAAGCTGATTGGCTTAGCAATATGATGGGGGTTAGGTTTCTTTCTAAGCCACTCCCACATGTCACATTCAATTGGTTATTTACTAAAGAGGGAGGTGAGATACTATATATATAATTCTTGGCAGCAGAGGATATTAGTGACGCAGAAGATGACCGCAATGTGCTGGAGACCCTGGGCAGGGCCGGATGCACGTCTGGCTGGTACCTTCTGGGCCACCTGGCTGACCCAGGGCGAGGTGCAGTTGCTGAGGTCGGGGCCGCGGGGGCTCCACATAGCCGGGGAGACCAAGCACTGGAAGGAGGCGATGCCTGGATGCAGCGAGAGGGAGGGACGAAGGAGCTGGTTGAGACGGAGAGCAGGGATAGCGCCGTGGAGAGTTTTGTGGGAGGGGAAGGAGAGGGAATGCAGGCTGGCTGAGAAAAAATCTGAGGAAAAATGAGAGCAGGCGCCGCGGCCAAATAACAAGCTAATCACACAGCGGCGTGACACAGAGAAAGCACCCGAGGGAGGCCGCGTCCCACCACACTGCATCCTCCGGAAAGTTCCGCGTTTACGCAGGTGAGTTCAGAGAGAGGACACAGGCCCGGGATCTGACGGTCCTGAGCCGGCGTGCGGCTCCATGCACACAAATAAAACCAGCAGACGGGAGGCTTCCAGCAGAGCCGGCGAGAGAGGGAGGGAGTGGGGGAAGGGGGAGAGAGGGGGTGCTGGGAGAAGAGTGGGGAGAGGGGAAGGAGAAGTTAGACAGAGAGAGAGAGGAAGAGGATGGGCAGAGGACGATGTGGGGGGGGGATTTGAGCTGGTGAATCAGAGCGGAAGCCGTGGTGTTTTACTGGCACTGTTCCTGCTCCCCCCCCTTCACCTGCGTTGTCACGAGCCTGGAGCTGATGCCAACGGGTGCCAATTAAGGCAGCAGCTAACGGCGCCCTGGCAGCACTTCAAGGGGTGGCGGGGGGGCTTGGTAGAAACTTGGGGGGGGGGTGAAGTGCTTTCAAAACCAGGTTTCTGTCACTGAAAATCAGGTCTTCTGCCCCCATGTGGTGCTTAGAGAGAACCGCATGGCTGACTGCTGTAGAAATAAGGGCGGTATGCAGGCATGCCAGGAACACGCCCCTTACCCAGAGAGCCCTTGGGACAGGGCCGTTCCACCATCTCCCCCTTCTGCGTGGGGGGCCACTGGACCCCACGGGCCACGCGGGCCTCGCAGGTATGTGGCTCAGGGCCCTGGGGGGGGCGCGGCAGGCGAGGTGGCCGGCCGGTGACGGGCACGGTGGCGGTGATGGGTCTCAGGTCGGGGGCCTTGTTGATGGCCCCAATGGGGTGCGAGGTGGGGGGCAGGGGGCGTGGCGTGGAGGGCCCGGAGCTGTGGGCGATGGTGGGCTTGAAGGGCGACAGAGTGGTGCTGGTCATCTGGGTCGTGGTGACGGGGTCTGGGAGGAGCACAGAGAATAGCGGGCAGAGTCCGGTTAACCTGCAGTTAACTAGAAGATTAACAGCTACCTCAGCAGGACATGAACGTCTGAAAGTATCCGGATAAAATGGATATACTGATCAGTACAAAAATGAAATATCTTCGATTATTATTACCCAGGGTTCCAATTACATAGGAGCTTTTGGGGGGGGGGGGCTATTTTTCAGCGTGTACCACGACCCCCTCAAGTCACATGCACACGCATACATAGGTGTGCGGCAGCCCGGTCAGTGACAGAGTTACTGAGGAAAACATTCTGCTATTACTGCAGGCAGTTAGAACCGTCAGTAACATATGATACAGGCACAATAATAACATCAGAATCATGCAAGAAGTTTAATAGAATAATATTAATATTAATACTATTATTCCATGAACCTTAATGTACGGAACATAAAACATAACCTATAACAAAAAAGTGGACACATTTTTAGAGCCCTCCCCAACGGTCTCAGGGGAAGCTTTCCTGTCCTTCCCTGGGGGGCGGAGATTCCCCCTTAATACGCACCATAATATTATATTTATGCATTTCATATTATCAGTTTTGTTTACTGGGTGTCAACAATTAAATGGGAATACTTCTGGCGCTTGCTGAAAGATCGCAGAAATTTGTGCAAATCCTGAAAACGATTTGGATCACATAAAGTCATATAGTGTGTATATATATAAGTAATACATAATATTTACTATATAAATGCGTAATATATCTTCAGTATTAAATGTCCTGGCTTGATTCCGCAGCACATCATCCTCTCGGTTTCCACCCTCAGTCACATGTTAGCTGTCTTTGTGATCATGTGACGTTTAAACTTTTCAGTGCTGGTAATTTTGCATTTTTAACAATGGGTCTAAAACGCAGTGCTCACAGCGCGTACAGCAGTGACTTTTGTACATACAGGGGTATAACTGATTTGTACGTTATATAAAAAGGTCTAAATAGGAAATGACAAAGTAATTTGGCACGCAAAGTGTACCGTTTGTTTAGACATTGGGAATAAATAGACGCGTTACGTTATCAGGCTAACAGACTCTTATGGGTGAAGGTTAAGGGAAGACAAGTATGATTCACAAATGTTCACATTTATGGGGATCTTCCGCCCCTGCAAATGTTAAGGGGTTACTGTAGACTCCTTTTATTATCGTTAAAGGGGCAGCACTGTGGTCGCACCCCATAGTGAGGCATTGGTTCAAATCCCACCTCCGCTTTGCGTGTATGGACTTTGCACGCTCTCTTTGTGTCGTGTGACAGCACGTTCCCCTGGGATCCGCGCGTTCGCTGCGCGCTCCCTACGCCCCTCCCTTGCGACACTGTCAGAATTTCCAAGCCTCACTGGAATGTTGTCGTTAAGTGGTTGATTTGAATCTTTCTGGAGTTTACGAGTTAATGAGCTAGCACTAAACACTTCATTTCCCCCCGAAAAGTTTGATTTGTCTTCACGTTTCGATGAGAGTAATTATTTCCGCGCTCCAGTCAGTTGCTTTTTTTGCTCTTCATGTTCCCGGCCTCCCGCTGGCCCTGAGATCCCAGTGACTGGCGGGATTCGCACCCCCAAGGGTGGAGGATGGCCTCATGCCCGAGGTCTCCCTCTGTCCGACGACCCCAACTCAACACGACGCGTGATCAAGCCGCGAAGCAGCCTGGAGTCAGTCCCCACTGAGAATGTTTACACGCTGCTGCTGATCTCCGCTACATAAATACCAGCTGCGAGATCGATGAAGGACCCTTTTAAATCAGTGTTCTCCCTCTCTTACTCGTACCAGCTGCTAAATGGCAATAAACAACAAATCAATGTTTCATATATGCATTTTTGGATATTTATATATGACCTATTTACTCCTCATTGTTCTTTTAAATGTTTTTTTCTTTTGTTTTGTTAATGGTGACTCGTTTTGCCACAGCAAAGATGGGCTAGACTGTGGACTAGTTCAATGGTTCTAGAAAGATACACAGGAACGTACCATTGGTGGGATCAGGGGGGCCAAATTCCAGTGGGTATCTCAGCACATTGTAGTTGTTCCACACGTAGAGCTGGTTGTCGCGAGGGTTGTAGTCGATGGAGGAGACATACTGGTAGGGGTTGGGGAAGGGGATATGCACAGGCTCTTCACGCCCGCGGTTGGTGTTGTAGGCATACAGCACCAGGTCACCACCTGCCTCGCTGTCGTCGTCCTGGTAGACGGAGCGCACGGCGTACAGCACCCCACACGCCATGAAGGCATTGGACGCCAGCCGCTTGTCGAAGGTTGTCTCCCACGTGCCCTCGAAGCGCAGGGTATATGGGTTCACCTGCGGGGAGGGGTCAGGACGGTTGAATGATCAAATTACCCATAATCCCACGGGGGCGGCTGAGGTTGGGTACGTCTCCTTACCTGGCTGACCACCAGGCGCCCGTTGTTGGCCTCTGTGGCATAGATGACCCACAGGCCGTTCTCGTCCACGGCCAGGTCGATGTCAGACTTGCCGCCCCAGCGGTACGGAGACGTGTCGTGGTAGTTGGCGTTGGCGATGATGGCCTCCCCGCTCTTGATGCGCGTGCGCAGGTCGTACTTGACGATGTTGCGCGTGCGCTCCTTGTTGTAGAACACGGCTCCGTCATACACCACGAAGCCCGTCCCATCCACGCGATTTGGCAGCCTGTGGGGGGGGGGGGGGGGTCACATTTTCTCAGAGACATCAGTTCAGGTTGAAGAATTGTTCTTATCGACCAATAAAGATTTGTATATTCTGATTCTTTCATTTCTCCTTTAAGCAATAGGGGGCGCTCACTTGTAGGTCGTAGTGGCACGGTTCTGTCGGAAGTCTTCCCAGGACATATATTCGTACAGCATGTCTGTGCGGTAAGGTGTCCAGGGCATGACGTAGAGCCTGTCCCCCGACTGCAGGGGGTCTTTGCACCATGCCCCCGCCTGGTGCTCTGCTTCCTGCAGTGAGCTGGCCGGCTGGACCCTCAGGAGAGTGCCCGGACAAACGAAGACTGGAGGAAGAGATGGAGGGAGGAAAGAAGGAGCGAGGGGTCGAGAGAGGGAGGGCAGTGGGGTTAAGAAGGGGAATCCGGGAGGGGAAAGGAGGAAGAAGGGAATGAGGAAGGAAAAGGAGAAGAAGAGCGGGAGGAAATGAAGTAGATGGAGGAAGGAGAAGATGAACCACAGGAGGCAGAGAGGGAGGAGAGAGAAGAGGGAAGGGAGGAATGGAAGAGGAATGGAGGGTGGATGGAGGTGGGAAATTGGGAGAGATTGGGTGGGGGGGGGGGGGAAAGAGTAACAGAGGAGCGTGAGATAAACCAGCAGGCTGGAAAACCATAAGAGCAGAACGACTGACCATGTGTTAAAGCTTGTTTAGTGCGGAGAAGGAGAGCTGGGCTCTCCGGATTGGCGGGGGGGGAGGGGGGGGGATCAAACTGCTGTTGCCCAAATACTGTCTCCAGGTTCACCTCTAAGGCTGCCCTAATTCAGCGCTGCCTTGCTTTCTATTTCGAGACATGAGTCGCTCATCTCCAGCTACACTCACTTATAGTGGGGTCTGCTTTAAATATTTATTTAGATAATAGACAAGGACAGTGTTAGCAGTGTCTGCCAGGGCCAGCTGTGTCACAACAGGAGGAGGAAAGGGTGTATGTGTCACACACACACACGCACGCACACACACACAGATCATACACGCGTAAAAGCATACATACACAAATAAGAAGTGTATATGATAGAGATCAGCCCACATGTCTTCCTAAGAAAACTGACAGGCGAAAACAAAAGGATTACCTGCTGTGTGTGTTTATGCCTAAACAGAAACCTTCAGGGATCAGGAAATGTCTCCTATGGAAAAAAGCCATCAGCTCATCAACGTCATTAAGGGAGAGGGTTGTGTTTACTGGGGATATTTAAGAAAAACAAAAGCCAGACACCCTGCTCACTGACTCCCTGTAAGGAACACAGACACGTCCTGCTCACTGACTCCCTGTAAGGAACACAGACACGTCCTGCTCACTGACTCCCTGTTAGGAATACAGACACGTCCTGCTCACTGACTCCCTGTTAGGAACACAGACACGTCCTGCTCACTGACTCCCTGTAAGGAACACAGACACGTCCTGCTCACTGACTCCCTGTTAGGAACACAGACACGTCCTGCTCACTGACTCCCTGTTAGGAACACAGACACGTCCTGCTCACTGACTCCCTGTAAAAACACAGACACACGTCCTGCTCATTGACTCCCTGTAAGGAATACAGACACGTCCTGCTCACTGACTCCCTGTAAGGAATACAGACACGTCCTGCTCACTGACTCCCTGTAAGGAACACAGACACGTACTGCTCACTGACTCCCTGTAAGGAACACAGACACGTCCTGCTCACTGACTCCCTGTAAGGAACACAGACACGTCCTGCTCACTGACTCCCTGTAAGGAACACAGACACGTCCTGCTCACTGACTCCCTGTAAGGAACACAGACACACGTCCTGCTCACTGACTCCCTGTAAGGAACACAGATACTCAATACCACTTGCGGTACATCAGTGTCACTGTCCATGAGTCCATGTCAATACTCATGTTTACTTGGATGAGCGCCCTGAGAGTGAGCAGATGCGGTGCCCAAACAAACTGAAGTCCGTGACACACAGACATAGGTGACAGGGGTGTCCCTGTCCAGGAGTGTGAGGCCATGGAAGCAGAATGAGAAGAGGCTGTGTGTTTGTCTTAACACTGAATAACAAACAAGTGTCCCAGGGGCAGAGTAACAGAGTGATGAGCGGGAGTACGTAAACCCTGTCTCACCTTCAACATTCACCTGCCGCACGTGGACCCACCCCCTGTGACCCGTGGAGACACAAGACTATGACTCACGATGTAGCACAAAAGCAGAGTATAGCGCCACCATGGGGAGGGAGGGGGAAGCAGGCTACATGTTGTGCATGTAACGCTCCTTGCTGAGGTGTATTCAGCTGGCCATCGCTTAGGAACAACCTTCAACAGAAGTCCTGTTTTCCGAGTTGTGTGCTGGGGGTAAAAAAAATTCCAGGTTCCATTCAAAATGACTGTAGGTGAAGGCGGCTGTGCAGGGCTGATGGGGGGGGCTCATCCTGCATGCCTGTCACTCAGTACGCCGCAGTTTCCGTCACCGGCAGCCCCCCCTCTTGGGTGTGGGTGTGCTGCACGCCTTTCCCGTGGCGCCATTCCGCTCTCCGCGTGACTGTTCCCGCGGACGACGGGGAGAAGAGGACGTCACTCCGGGGGCTTCGTTATCTGCCGTGGAATCACGAGTCTGCGTTTCCGATTTCTGTCTGAGCATGGCTGCTTTGTCAGAACACGCCGGATGCCCGAGCCCTGGGACAGACCGCGTTGAATACCGGGCGCCTGAATTATATTGTGCTGGGTTGGCCTTTGGAAAACGGTGCAGGGGGGGGCAGTCACAGTTACAATGCCTTGTATGAGGTATGTGACACCCTTGTTTCCTTTTTTTAATATTTAAACAGCATTAGGTCCCTCCCTGACCCCCCATCACCACGGTGACTCTTTCACCTTGCCACTCATCCAAGGGACCCCAGCTGCTCGCGGCAGCGCCAATGCAGTTCAGATAGGTGGGAAGGGGCGGGCAGGGGGGGGGCCCTCGCTAGTTCACATTTGCCTGCTCATTAAACGAGACTCATGCTGGGCTTCATAGCAGGAGGAACAGAGGAGCCCCCCGAGCTCGGAGCGGGGGTTTAGGGGACTCTGACAGGAACATATTTATCTTGCACCTTTGTCACACGGGGGCCCCGTGCATCGCCGTGCCAGTGTTGATTTTCCACAGCCCTATTCCGAAACAAATACCGCCTGCTGATTCCGCTGCCCCCCTCTGCAGAATCAAGGATTTCAAACACACCTTAGGCGCGGAGATCGTTCCTGCAGCGGTAATTAAATTCAGTACACATTCTGACCTGAAAGGGGCGCCATAGAGCATAGTGTGTTTTCACGATGAAGACCTAATGGAAAACAGTTATGCATGTGTGAATTCGCGTCTATAGGAGAGAGGACATTTAATTAAGGGAAAGAGGGGGCACACAGAGGGGTCTCCATCCTGTAAAACGGGTTTGCGAGGGACACATTTCGGTGACAGGGACAGACAGAGGTATTGCGCTGTCACTCTCAGAGAGCTCAAGCCAAAGCACGACCACAGAGTATGACATCTGAACTCCCCCCCCCCCGCCCCCCTCCACTGCCTGAAACCATGGCAATATGATTCGAACACAAGCACACAAATAAACAAAACATGCAGAGACACACACATACACACGCTGGAGAAATGCAGGATGTCGCTTCTTCCATCTGTTGTTTCTGTCAAGACCGTGAGGACTAAATTAGGGTTATAACCTGTACGATGGCCCGTCAGACACGCTAGCTATGATCTGCTGAAGAAGCAGCTGTTTAAGGAGAAGCCTGCTTTCTGAACAGGACAGTGTGCTGGCAATGATGGCTCAGTAATGGACCTTAGAGCACTGTATTACAGTGCTGCTGACCGCATTGTGACCACCTGGTCGCCAGGATGAAGATGCTGCTGATGGCCTGGGCTGCTGGTGACAGGTGTCCTTGTTGGGAATACAGCAGACCAACACGGGATTATGGGTACTGAAGCATCTGTTTATAAAATGGTGCCGGAAACAGCCGGCTGAATTTACGGCCAATGGCTCCAGTCAGAAATCCCGATCGCTGAGTAATACCAGGCTCTCACTGGCTGAGCTCTAAACTGCCGACATCTCATTGGTCGACCTCCTGTTGTCTGAGCACCGACCGGGAATCGGTACTGCATACGGCCTGTCAGCTTCTCTCCTCTCATCTGTCACTGGCTGTCAAAATGTCTGTCAATCAGAGCCCAGTTCCTGAGCACAACAGCAAGAAGCGTGTCAACGGAAAGCGGGGGGGGGGGGGGGGGGGGGGGAAGGAAAATCTATCTGTCGATCCGTTAAGGAATCAACCTAACAATCGAGCAATCAATCAGCGTGAGTTATCAAAGACAGGGCCGACATGAAGCTGCGTTATCGTTCAGGAATGAACAGACAGAGGATATAATAGTTGTAAAGAGGATGGGGAGTGAGACAGAAGATGGTGTTTCAAAGGGATGCCTGCGTGCCATATGAATAGGCCCAGAAAGCGACGCGGCGTGGGGGTTGCTTTCTGCTAGGGGAGCGAGCACATTGGGGTAGTGTGATATGCATACATTAATATAGCCCAGGAGCTGGGTGGCATGGCTGTGAGCATGATTGGCAGGGCTGGGGTCGACAGGGCTAGAGCCACTCCCTTCCTGGATAGGACACGCCCTCTCTGGATAGGACACGCCCTCTCTGGGTAGGACACGCCCTCTCTGAGTAGGACACACCCTCTCTGAACAAACACGCCCTCTCTGGGCAGGCACCCCAACTCAAGCAAGAGTTAGAATGGTCAGAATTGCCTCAGGTGACCCACGCCGGAGCTGTGCACACCCACTGGGGGTGGAGGATACCCCTCAGGAGCAGGTGCTGTAGCCACTTGTAAGACCCCGCCCACCCCAGCCCTGGAAACTGCCCACTTCGGTGGGAAAGCAGGGAGGAAGCGAGGGGCAACAGACAGATGAGTACGGCAGGGGGGGGGACGGGAAAGGAACGCAACAGAGGAAGAGAGGATGGGCAAAGGGAAAGAAGGTGGAGAGTTTGGAGGTGTGTGTGGGGGGGAGGGTTCAGTGAACCGGCAGCTGCTTGCGATGAAGACATGAGATATTAGAGATACGTATCAAAATTTTTTAAATAAATAAGGAAGAGGAGGAAGAAAGGGGAGAGAAGCAGAGAGACGTTGGAGGTGAGAGTGTACACGGAAGCACCTGGAAATGGGAGGAACCACTCACGAGGTGGGGCACGGGAGCACGGGATTGGACGCACTGGGTCACATGATCCGGGGGAAAAACTCTCACTGTTACCGTTTCAGGAGATGTCGCGCTCAAAAATGAAGAGAGTGAACTCAAACGACAGAAAGAAAGCGAGGGATTCATCCTGAAGGAAGGAAAAGAAAAGGGGGGAGAGACCACAGCAAGACAGAAAGATCTAAAATAATGTATAGAGGAAGAGGACAGTCTCTTGGATCTAGAAGGACCAATTAAAGATATGGATAAATTAATGAGAAAAATAATAATAATAACAAATTAATTACATTGACTGGTAACTGCACAAATCAATAAAATCCAGGGTTATGAAGACGCTGAACACCTCCTCTGTGCTGGGGGGGTGATGCACCTCCATGTGTGGGGGAGAGACCACATGGCCTGCAATAACACAGGGGGTGTGTGTTTGCATGCAGCTGAGTGCATGGTTTCAATTAAGGGCCCTAATTAAATGACATTGCCAGTCTTTTTCAATTGGAGCCCCTGATTGTGCGGGTGTCTGCGTATGTGTGTGTGAAAGAACCCACATCCTGACTTATGTGTGTCTGTGAGCAGAGACAGGCTTGTTGTTTGTGAGGCCCCACTCAAAAAGTCACTTTGTGGCCCCTGCTAGTGTAGTAGCTGTTTGTGGCCAACAGGGGGCCCCCACACAAATACGTAGTTTGAGTCTTGGTAAACGCAGTCACTGGGCAGGCAATGCCGTACGGCAGGACTCAGGGAATCATGTGGAGAGGCTCCGGAGCGTTCGTTAGAAGAAAGGAAGAGAGACAGAGAGTGTGTGTGTGTGTGTGTGTTAGAAAGAGAGAAAAAGAGAGGGAGAGCGAAAGAAAGCATGAAAGAGAAAAGGGGGCACAGGGCTGGGTAGGATTAACATCAAACATGACCACAACACAAGGTGCTGGGTTAGGAGAGAGGGAGGAGGGCAGGGAGAGATGGAGGGAAGGGGAGGTAACGCAGGAGAAAGGAGAGAGGAGGGAGGATAGGAGGGGAGGGCGAGCTGTGGTGTTATGTTCATTGTGGTCTTTACCTTTCTGATCCACTTCTATTCAAGCATCGGAAAAGAAAGAGAGAAGGAGAGAGAGAAAGAGAGAGAGAGAAAGAGTGAAAGAAGAAAACAGGTGCAGGAAAAAAGAGAAAATTGATTAAATAAAAAGTCGTCCTTTTGTCGTTCGTTTTTCTCTTTTCAAATTCACGTTATTCGCCTGGGGTTCGGTTCACTGAGGAGCAGACAACGTTCAGGGGAAGGATGGACCCAGATGCAAAATGGAGCTAAATACAAAGGTAAGCGTTTCATGAAAAAGCATCAGCCCGTCCGAGCCCCCAAATCCGCACTTCCATTTCAGACTAGTCTGTCACCCCCACCCCAAGCACCCACCAACTGCGCCCATCGTCATCTCTCCACCCAAATGCCCCAAAAATCAACCCCCCATCCCATCCCATCCCGTCCGCCCTCTTGGTCCTCCATCTGGCTTCCTGTCAGGGAGTAAAACATTTAGCCTCCTCCTCCTCCGCGCTGTGAGGGAAAAGAGAATGAGAGAGAGGTATGTTAGGAACGGACAAATGGGAGGAAGAGGAGTAGGCGAGGCGAATTCCCAGCAGGCCTTGCTGTGAAGCCTGCCAGAGTCCGCTCTGATCCCTATCACACCTCACTCATGCTTGAATTTCAAAGAAACATTCTCCGCATTTCATTTTTAACATCTTCAGTGTGCGGCTCCAAATGTCAATATTTTACACCAGTTTTAGGCCAAAAAAAACAAGAGGTTGGCAGACGATATCGACGGTAAAGGCTCCTAGCGGCGAGCTGCACCCCAGGGCCCAGCTGCCAATCGCAGCAAACCGACTGCACTGCACATCTCCACCATGCGGAGTCACATTTGAATTTGATCTCTTTTTTTTGGCTCTAGGCCAGCTACCCTTTTCTTTCTCTCTTTTTTTTTTATAAAAAAAAAAAGACTTATTTTTGTACTTTTTTCTAATCATTTTCTGGTAATGTCATACATTTATTTAAAGCAGGCAGCTTTAATAGTTTAATATGCAAACATTTTATATAAATTATATGCCAGACTACAGTCCAGTCGTAATATTCATTAATTGTCATGTTCAAAATACTTAGAAGAACCACCTATATTGCGCTCAGGGTATACATCAGATGTAAATAAAGCTTTGAAATTATATATATATTTTTTTCATTTGCATATATTTGACACTTTTTAATGCTGAATTTTATGTACGTTTTGTTGTTTTTCGTGTATTATTCTTCTGAAAACATCTGAAATACGAGTAAAACCGAACACAGCAAATGCTTTCATATTTAATTGATCATTCTGCCTCTGCCTGCTTTATCATTAACACAAGGGAGCGCAGAACAGCAGTGAAAAGTAGCGTAATCACACTGTGTTTTTATCAAGTAATACAAAAGCCCGGAAGGCGAGGTGCTAACGCTTCGCAAACGCTACAGACTTCTTACTCTTAAACCCAGAATGAGAACAACGGGTCACTAAACCGGCCGACAGAGGTCCGATTGGGGCAAGCCACGCAGTTAAGGAATCTCGATTCCATACACAGACCAGAAGCCGCTGCGCCCACAGCTAATCGTAGTGCCGGGCCACCGCTAAAGGCGTGACGACCAATCAGAGGCCGGGCCAGCCTCGTCAGCTCGATTCCCTCGTTACGCCTCATCTTTTCAAGCCCCCTCAGCCCCCCTCCCCGTAACTGCCGTCGCAGGAGCGAGGCTGTCTGCTGGTGCCGCTTTTTCATGGCCAGTATTTCTCCGCTATATTCTGCTCTCGGTTTAACCAGCCAGCTACAGCTGTTCCTACCAGTGGGTCAGTCTTGAATCTGCCTGGGGGGGGGGGGGGTTGGATGGGAGGGGGGCTTAAATCTGTATACTAAATAGGGCCGCCAGCTCATCCTGGTGTCGATCCATTTCGAGGGCGACTGTGCGGTGACCAGCGCTCTATGGAAACAGATGTTTGCCCGATCCTCCCAAACCAGCCCAGGACACCTGGGGCGCGGAAATATGTCCGTCTCACGCTGAGATGGAGCGCGCCCAGGAAAGCCTCCCCTCCACCCCCTCCCTCCGTCGCCCTCCGAGGTGGGCGTGTGTGGAAATGACGGCACCGCCCCTCGTGACCGAAAATATCCGTTATTCATTACAGGTTTCATACAATTAAGGGGTGCTGCTGTGCAGTACAAGCGAGCCCCCCCATCCAGGCATGCCTACCCCCCCCCCCAAAGCAGGTGGGTGAAGGGGTGTTTTAATGGTACCACCACGACTCGAGTGATTCATTAAATCAGCCACGGCTGAAAGAATTGCGACCGCAACCATCGCATTCAGGAGTGAATCATTTTCTGATTGCACCGATTTCCAGGCAGCGTCTGATCTCCTACTAGGAAAAGCCTAGTCACGTTACCGTCGTCGGCGACGAGTTTAATCAATCCGCCCGAAAGCCAGGGCACAACAAAGACCCCGCAGGTTCCCCCTTCCCCCCCCCCCCCCCTCCCGAGCACCCGTCACTGGTGTACAGAAAGGTGACAAGCACACTAATGTTTCACGAGCGGGGAGAACAATGATTGACGTCCCGCTTTCGCTCCATCTGCCGGCCGCTCGGAGCAAATCCGGGGCGCATTCAGACCTATGAAAGGGGACAAAGAAAATGGACAGCGACGGGTAGCGATGGAGGAGGTGGGAGAGAGAAACAGAGGTCGCCATCTGCAAAGGTGTGGCGGGGAGAAGGAGAGAGAAAGACAGTAAGGCTGTTAGCAAGGAAAAGGGAGTATTAAAGATGCTCTCATCCACTCCCAGGCGGGGTGGGAGTGAGTCGGGGTCCCTCCTCCAGGATCTGCGGGCCTGATCCACTCGCTCACCTTGATGCTGGGCCCCCCTTCCCGCACTCACACATCCAAGTCCCTCTGCTCAGCGGCTTGACAAATCCAATTAATCACCGGGGTGGTAATTAGCATGGCTAGCATAGAGAGATGGGAGACCCCACCGACATCGTGCCAGGCTGACTGCGTGTGTGTGTTTGCAAAGACTGATGGTTTCTTCTCCTTTTCCCCTCTTCCATCCCTCTACATTACAGTACGACTGAGGCAGTTTGTAAACATGCCGCGGAAGTCGCTTTATCTGCGATGTTTATTATATCCCGCGTCCCGTCGTAAGGTGAAGCGCAGGGTGAAGGACAGCGACTCACAAGCTCTACCGTGTCCTTCCATTTCTCACCAGTCCAAGCTCTGCTCCGCGCACCGCCGCACCCGCAAAACACGGCTTTCCTGCCCGACACCAAGCGCCCAATTCCTGCGCTCCTGGCCCTGTGAAATTGGTTTCCCGGTTATCTCCGAAAACGCAAGAGACGGGGACCCACGTCTTAGATGCAAGCATTTCAAACGAACGAATTCAGGTTAAAACGAACTAAAGCTGGAGATCTTTACGCTAAAATACCCTGTTTGTTTCTGTTCCTAATCTCCCAGTCACAGGTAAATACCGCATCCCCTCCTTTGGGTAAGTGTCAGTCTTTCACTCTGGAAACGCCATGCTTACTATCTTTGCTGACTTTCCTTGTACCCAATAAATTTTTTAGAAACGCTTTACATCTGTGAAATACATACAAGAACCTGGTCGCATTCCAACTATTTCAATTAATTTCCATCTAGGCCTACAAGGTCACGTAAAACTTAATTACTTGAAAATAAATAACGTACACACGTAGCAAACCACATATCGTTCGCGTTAAAATTAACTTAAATATTAGGCCATGTCCGATCCATTTGTTCGCGGAATATATTGGCCTATACATGCAACGCACAATATAAAAGCCGAATTTGTTTTCGTGCTACCAGGTAACACGGACTACCAAATTTGCTTTAAGATATTGATCCTGATAATTAATTTTCCTTTTAACGCCAAAAGAATGTGGGTGCGGTGCGGCGGCGCGACAGAGCGCGCCCACGATATTCATTTGTCCCGCGGTAACAAAAAAGCGGCAGCGGAAATTCCTCTTTAATGCCTAAATTATAGGTACATTTACGGACTAAAGTAATGATTTAATAAAGAATTATTTATAAGTGGATTACGAGATAGAGCAATAATTTTAAAACCTAATATAAATAATGGATCGCTTACGATTCTACCTTTTTTTCTAAATGGAAGGTGGGTTTTTCTTTCTTTAGGTTGGTAATCATATTTCATTGGGGGAAAAACACAGTTTTGCACCGGCACTGTAATAGCTATAACTCAATATAAAAGCACTTTAGTTTTTTAAAACGCCATGATAAGAACGTGAATATGCAAGCTGTGGTGTTTTATTTTCTGGATGGAATAACAATTCTGGAAAAAAAAACATAGGGTTCATCAGCTATTGCATTAGTCGTTGTATAATACAATTTTTCTCCTCTGTGTTCACAGCTGGCAATGCAACAGGGCTCTGCTACCTGAAACGATTTATTGTCTGTAAGGACAATCCGCCTTAAGCAGTAATTAAATCATCCGCACCGCAAGGAAAAGGGAAAAGTCAATGATATTGGCGAATGATAACCTTAATGTTTGACAACTGTCAAGTGAGCGATGTGACTAATGAAACAAATCGCCAGTTTTAGTTTTTACTTTTCATTCTGAGTAACTCATTTAGGCTTACGAGTTTGAAACACACTTTAAAATCTCCTGAAAAGGTAGTGGCTGTTATTTAAACGCTTTGACTCGGGGCTTTTTAAAATCTCGCTATTGTTTTTTTCCCCCTTGGCTTTGGGCTGTTCCAGACGGCGCGATAAACTCGGGAACGAGCCCAAACCCGGCAGTCTTTGAGACCGCGCACACCGGTGGCTGTTTAGCGTTATTTCCATCTGTCACTCTAGAAATAAAAGAAAGAAAAAAAAAACCAAGGAATCAAACAAGCAAGTACGTTTCATTAAATACTCCAGATGAAGTGTGGTAACAACAAGGCGACGGAGACGGGGCAGTATGCGAGCGTTTAGTTGCGCGAAATTTAATTAATGTGGAGAAATCTCCGGGGAGGCCAAGCCGGGGCCACCCACTCCACTCCATCTCTGTAATTAAACTCCGATGAGCTGTCTCTCTCACACCATTTAGTTTTGGGACCAGGCTTTCTGCATATGCTCCTAATTGAGTCTGGTTTCTATTTATCCCGCTCTCTCCCCCCCCCCCCCGTTCCAAAGTAGATGCGGGGAAAAGCTGGCCGCCCCGGGCGGATCCCCGAGGGAGCGCCGGCGGACCCAGAGCGGGGTAATTGGCTCGATCTGCCGTTCCAGCCCGGGAGGACTTTTCATCACGAAAGAATCGGGCCCCGTTTTTCCTGTCCGAGCAATCCTTCAAACGCAGCAGCTCAGCTATAGCGTGAGAAGAACTGGCAACTCAGCAGCTATTTTTACTTATTATAAATTTATATGTTTGGCCCCCAGGAAGGCGAGAAGGGGCGGCAGGGGGGGCATACATATATAAAATAAGTGAGCTAGGGTTCCTGTGATGAGTAGCCGCGAGATACCGTGTGAAATAAAACATGGAGTTAAGCATCTGGTTTGAGTCGAGCGTCAAACTCGCTGCTCGCTTGAAAGGATCTATTGACTAGTCGCGGCTTTTCCGATGTGACTGTCGGCGGAGCGATCCGATGAATCGGGCCCCCCGTGGGAGCGACGCCGCACTGGCTGGCGCAGACGTACCCTGCAGAACACGTATGCGCAGGAAGCGCCCCCACCCCCCGCCTCCGGCGCCGCCCTAACACGCGGCTATGAACACCGTCCTCGACATCACACGCTATGCATCTAAATGACGCCACCTGCTTTCCGGAGAGAAACAGTGAAGGGGGGAGGGGGTGCATGGCCTGGGTTCCTCCATTATGTCCACCCCTGTGCGGGGGGGGGGGGGGGGGGGGGGGGGAATTAGGGGGTCAGGTATGATAACCAACTTCAAACAGATGAAGATGTGTGTGTGTGTTTGGTTCCTCCAGTAACCTACAAAAAGGAAGAGGAGGTAAAATGACTGGCAGAGCGAGATAATGACAGAAGGTATAACGATTTAGAGCGAAACAGTGATTTACGGAGCGAGAGAGACGGAGTGAGATGGAGTGAGAGGGAGACAAAGAGACGCAGCAGAGCTGAGGCAGAGGAGAGAGAGAGAGATGCCTGGTCTCCCTTATTATTAGTGCTAATGAAGGAGGTAAAGGGTGGTGGAGAAGAGTGGAAGGCTGGGGATGAGCAGAGGAGAGGAGGGAAAAAAGAGAGAGAGAATGAGGACGGTTATTGCGTAAGACGTTGAGGATCATCTTGGCACCTTCTAGAAGAAAAAGAGCTGTAAAATTGATTCAGTCCTCCAGGACACTCGTCCAGACTCCCAGCCATTTCAGCTACAGTATATGCCGCTCCCTCCCCAGCCTTCCTGTTTGACATCCCCCCCCCCATCCACACCACCCTGTCTCCCTCTCAGCCCCTCCCTCCACCCATGTCGGAGGGCTGTTCGGGTCCCGTGGGGGGAGACGGCTGCACAGTGAGGGGATTAATGTACGCCATGAAGGGGTTGGGGGGGGGAGTTGGCTGATAGGAGATTTTCACGCAGGGTGGGGCTCTCGTGTCACGAGAGTGCCTCTGCCATGTCGCCTCCTGCATGCCGGGGCGCATCTGTGCGTGCGGGCGTCATGCTCTGTGGATCAAGGGCCCGTGTGCGTGCCTATTCCAGCATGTTCCGCCTGGCCTGTGTGTGGGGCGGAGAGCCCACCCTCCCGCTCCGGAGCCGAGAATCGGTGTTGCCATGGGGATATTAAAATGCACATGACTTTGGGTCATTTCCACTAAAATAAGCAGTGTGCTGTTTGTGTTAACATGGACCCCATGATCTGTTTCACTCTCAGAAGCCCTGACTGCCCAATTTACATTTTCATGGGAGGCGGAGGCTTTTGGTTTTTGGTACTAGATAAATCTGCGGTTGCACTGAGCATGCTCAGTAGAGTTGGGGTTGTCTGTGGGGGTTTGGGTGGAGAGGAGATCACCTCCCCCCCCCCGCCCCCCGGCCAAGCAGCTGTTTTTCACTATGCTTTTGAAACAGAGCATCTACCACCCCCAGCCCCCCAGCCCCAAGCGTGAAAACCTCCCTCGGCTCCTACAGCGCCTCACTGTGGATGGAGGAAAAAGAGCGGTTTAGCAGCATCCGTGAGACTGCAGGTCAGCCCGTCCTGCCCTGTGTGAGTGTGTGCGTGCGAGAGGAAGACGTGGGGGGAAGAAGCAGTGCGGGGGTGGGGGGGCAGGGGGGGGGGGTGTCCTTGCGTGTGTGTGTGTGGCACCAGGGTGACTGCGAGTGTCTGTCAGCTGGTTGTTGAAAGCTGGGGGTCAGGTGAGGAGAAGGAGACAGATGAAGGGGTGAAGAGGAAGAGGAGGGACAGTGAGGAAGGGCGCGGGCTGCGCAGGTACTCACTGTAGGGAACACACTCGTACTGGATCTCCAGGTACTTGTAGGTTCCGGGGCAGGGGTCGGGGAAGACGTCGGAGCCGGCCACCACCACACACTGCGTGCGGTTGTTACACCTGAGAGATGGAGGGAGAGAGAGAGAGGAAGAGGGGCGGGGTTATGTCACACGGAGGCCGGTGCGGGGAGCGTGTGCTGACGTCAGCCCGCGTCCTTATTGGTCTGCCCTTGGAGGTGTCAGCGGGAAGGGACTCAGAATACCAGCCAGGGACGGCGTCTGCGGCAGGAAACATCACCCCCTCGCTCTCCCTGAACCTCTCACCTCCTCTTCACCTCTTCATTCTCCTCCACGCCCCAGACTTTACTCTCTCCCCCCGCCGGCTCCGCTTCCGCCCTCCGTTTCTCACCCTACGGTTCCCTTTCTCTGCCTCCCACCCATCCCTCCATCCCTCCACCCCCGAGTGACATGCGACTCCTGTTAATGGAGGACTGACACGCAGCTCTGAGTCAGTGATAAACACACAGAAATTAAATGCAGGCTATAAAACACCCCATAAAACGGTACCATGCTTTAGCACTGGGCTCATACACACGCATATACCAGCAGTCACCCACCCCCTCCTCCTCTGGAACAAATGGGCGGAACCACCACTACGGGTGGGACCATTGTGTGCTGTCAATCACTGACTCAACTCTCAACCCATTGGCTGGTTTAACAAACCTAGCTCCCTATGATTGGTGTAACCAACGAACCTCTGTGACATTATCTTGAAGGCGTCGGGCAGGTAGCACTGCACGTTCTCCATCTGGAAGGGGTCGGCGTCGCAGATCTTGTCGTCGGTGCGGCCGTAGTTGGCCGTCTCGATCATGATGACATCGCTGCCCGGGCATCGTAGCTCGATGGGGTAGCCCTCGCAGGCCAGCTCCCTCCGCAGGAGGCCAAAGGGCATCGCGGAGCGGCTCAGGGCTGCCGGGAGATAACGGGAGGTGCTGATTGGCTGAATGGCATGGAGTATGGTAATATATTCCCACTTTGGAAACGGCCACTCTGTACTATCCACTGTAAAACTGAGAATACGCCTCTGCTTACGAAAGTCAAACATGTAGGAGAAGCAGGCTGAGGCACCTAACGTCAGGCCCTTTGAACATTGCCCCCCCCCTCATGTTTGTCCAAGCAGGGGTTGCACCCCGCTGGCTATTCTGAACGGCACTGCCCCCTAACCCGCCTGCAGAAACCTTTTGGTCTGTATGGTGCCATCGGCCATGAGGTGCCACCAACGACTACAGAGGAGCAGGGAAGGGCTCACAGGTTACACCAACCCTGATCATGAAGCAGAGAGCAGGCGACTGATGCTGTCTGTGGGCCTGAGAGTCACTGCGCGTCACTGATACCGTCCATGGGGCTGAGAGTCACTGTGTGTCACTGATACCATCCATGGGGCCAAGAGTCGCTGTGTGTCAGTGATGCTGTACGTGGTCCCGAGAGTCACTGCGCGTCACTGATACCGTCCATGGGGCTGAGAGTCACTGCGCGTCACTGATACCGTCCATGGGGCTGAGAGTCACTGCGCGTCACTGATACCGTCCATGGAGCCGAGAGTCACTATGTGTCACTCATACCGTCCATGGGGCTGAGAGTCACTGTGTGTCACTGATGCTGTATGTGGTCCTGATAGAAATATTCTTCATTACAGACATTGTCCGTGGTCCTGAGAGGCACTGTGGGTCACTGACGCTGTCCTTGGTCCTGAGAGTCACTGTGGGTCACTGACGCTGTCCATGGTCCTGAGAGTCACTGTGGGTCACTGACGCTGTCCATGGTCCTGAGAGTCACTGTGCATCACTGACGCTGTCCATGGTTCTGAGAGAGACATTCTGCGTTATTGACGCTGTCCATGGTACTGAAATGCTGCGCACATTGTGCTGGATAGAAGGATGTTTCCAGGACAAAATTAACGGGGTAACGGGGCAGTTACATCAAAAAGCAGCATTTGGAGTCGCTGTGCCCATTACCCATGATCATCACAGCCACATGGGGGCGACACACACACAGACACACGTGCGTTGCTCAAAGCCCACGACAGCGGGCAGACAGCAACGCAGCGAGGCTCGCCGGCACCTCCCGGCTCCCCCGCAGTGCCGACGCGCAGCTCGTACGGCAGCTTGCTAATTAAATCATTAAACAGTGGGAAAACGTAAAAAAAAAAACAGAAAACGAGAGGCAGCCGACAGCAGGTGCCCGGCGCAATCCCTGCACGCTGGCGGTGGCCATTTCCGCGGCGATGGGCCTGCTGGCGGCCAACTGATCCCGTGACGGCCGTTTGGACCCCCGCCGACAAGCAGTTGGTCCCCCCGTCGTCTGTCAGGCGACGCCCACCTGCCTGCCCATGCTTGGTAACACCCCCGCCCCCATAGCTGATTTGCCTCCGAGCATCCGGGGCGATGCCTAGGCCTGAGCCTCTTCCGAAAACGAGGGATACATGCAGAGAGGGCCGACCCATCTTCCCTGCGAGGAAAACTTCCCGACAAAGCAGCCAGTCAGCGAGAGCCGCCTGTCTGACAGAACTGGCCCAGCTGACTCTCCGCTGTCTCCCAGCGCATCCCGATGACGGTTCACCACGCAAAGTGGGGACCGTGCTTCCTACACGGGATGATTCTGCTTGACACACAGGGGGGGCTGCGTTTGAAGACAGGAAGCTGCCGTCAGTCTCCCCCCCCCCCTCAGTGACGCGGGAATGGCAATGAACCCGAGTCCATGGCGGAAACGCACGGCTGTTTAGCCAACGCACGAGGGACAGAGAAGGGGAAAAAGAGAAAAAAGGAAGGGATTGTAGAAGAAAAGGGCCAGAGACGGAGGAGAGGACAGAGGCAGGGTTGTCACGGGGACGAGCGCAGCCATGGCGATCTGTGGCCACAGCCCGGGCGGAGTCGCGTCCTGCTGACTCACACGCACATGGAGACAGACACGTGTGGAAGCCACACGGAACACGACGCGGATTTACACACACAGACACAACGGGCCACACGAATGGAAAGTGCAGGCTTCACAGACACGCTTGCATGCACAGGTGTACGCACAGGCAGGTGCAGTGCGCACACACACATGCAGACGCACAGAGGCCGGCTTCAAAGCCTGGCGTGAGAGCGCACTGTGCCGTCCCCTCGCGATGGGTGCTCAAAGCACCTCCATTAACCTTTCCGCACATTCGCACCCCGGCCCGGCCTGCTGCTCTCGGCCCGAGAGCTTTGAAGTGAACACAGAGATGGAGTGGTGGGGAGGGTCACCCGATGGTGGCGGGGGGCACGGAGTGAGGGGGTGGAGAAGTAGACGGGTGAGGAGTAGAGAGAGTGGGAGAAGGAAGAGAAGGCAATGGGGGGGAGGTAGTCAGGGGAGGTAAGGCGGTGGGAGGGGACAGTACAAGGTGACTGACAGAGGCACAGAGGTGGGGGGGGACAGTACAAGGTGACTGACAGAGGCACAGAGGTGGGGGGGACAGTACAAGGTGACTGACAGAGGCACAGAGGTGGGGGGGAGGCAGCCACCGGCATCCTGTTAAGCCAGGATCACACCCAGACCTACATCATTCTGACAGCAGCACACACTGAAATGGCATATAGCGTGTGTGTGGATTAGGTCTATATTACCCTCTGGGGGGGGGACCCTGCAGAAAATAAAAGGGATAAAACCCCCACATCGATCCCCAGTTTATGCCTGCCGTCTAACATCTGTTTTCACAAGAATTAAAAAATAAAATATTATTTACTTTAATTAACAAATGCACCTTGCTTCAGAACCAAATTGTTTGTTTTCTGTGACAAAACTAATTGAAAATACTGTACAGAATTAGTTACAAATTATTTCTGTGCCCGTTTTAATTACGTCTTACCCCCCCCCCCCCCCCCCCCCCGAAATTCAGAACAAATCCGTACATTTGTGTAATGGATTTATTCATCATTAACCTCCAACATTAATTACTGAATCCAACAATCCAATTATCCAAATAGTCCCCCCCTCCCTTATCACAATGCTGCGCACAGGAAGGATATTAATCATATTTTTTTTGAAAAGTAAATATGATTAAAAAAAGTAGCTCCAAGGACATGGAGGAGAAGAGAGGAGAGAGGATGGCATTAATAAGCAGGCGCTCTCCGCCCTCAGAAACCCATGTCTCCCCCTGCCTCCCCGGAGGTGTTATTGCATGCGCTGGCATTTACCAAACCCCATTCCCACCTTCCGCCCATCCTGGGCTTAATTGTCCTGGTTAATTTTTTTAAAAAATATCCACGATACCAAACCTGTGACCCCCCAAGCTGGGTCTGCCTGTGATCTACACACAAGACCTTCCCTACCTCTCCATTATATTTTACCTTCTTATACTTTATATTAATGATACTTCTGCTGTTTATCATCTTCCCCTTACTATTCCCGTGTACCTCAGAATATCGCTGGGGAATCACAGATGTTGACTTTCATGAAAACTTCTTACAATGACAATAAAGCCAGAGTCTATCAGGAAAACGTAGAGCAGAAGCCTGCTCCAAATTAAAGGTACCTTCCAAATACGCCCCCCCCTCCCCCACATTACTCCACAGTATTATTTATTCAGCATTACACGCACCCTGCAATTATAGCACATTATTACAAATTACAGTTTAATCTTCTTATCCCCGTCCACCAACTCTATGCAATTTCCCCGGGGTCCTCTAGGGGTCAGCCATCCCAGATCGGTGACGCCTGTTCCCGGCTCGCACCAAGCGCCCACGCACAAATCACGGCCCCGGCGACGTGCACGGCGGGTCCGTATTTCTGGAACTACCAGTTTAAAATAAGTAAATAAAGCAGTGGATAAAGCAGAGGGTAAGTAAACGGTGAATAATCGCGGCCTGACTGCAGCTTCTTCCCGGATCGGTGGGCTTTTACGCCGGACAGCTGGGGACACAGTCGCAAGCTGGCTACTTTCACAGCCCCCCCACATTCTTTTTTCAAGTCATCCAGCCCCACCTCACCGCTACAGGAGTGTAGCACACCGGGAGGCTACGAACATATAACTCAAAAAGTTAAATATAAAACAGAGTGCGATGTTCATATTTGAAGTGCTTACAGGACAGAGCAGACCTGCTCTCTCTGCCCCGTTCCTGTCTCACGTACAGATTCGGCTCTAAATCAGCTTTGCTTGCAAAAAGCCGGTGCTCATTTCCCCGGAAAATACAGCAAATAAATTAAAACAGCTAACAAATGCAACGCATAAAAAGACAAAGAACTAAATGACAGAGGACTCTGAGTTCTCTCTTTCTCTTCATCTCTCTCTTCGTCTCTCTCTCTTTCTCCTTGTCTGTTCCTGTCTCCCTCATCATCCCTGTTTCTCTTTATTTCTCTCAAGTTCTTTCAAGTTTGAGTTCCCAACCCCCCCCCCCCCCCCCCCCCCCCACCTATCTCCAGTGTGCGGCTGGCTGCCAGTGAGTCAGCGAGCACAGCAGATGGCGGACGTGAGGTCCAGTGTTGGCATCGCCCCTCCCTCGGGGCTGCCACAGCCTCCCAAGCAGGTCACCTGCCACTGGGATAGACCCCATCACTGGCACACACACACACACACACACACAGACACACAGACACAGATTCACAGACACACACAGATTCACACACACACACACACAGATTCAGATACACACACACAGATTCACACACACACACAGACTCACAGACACACACACAGATTCAGAGACACACACACAGATTCACAGAAACACACACACAGATTCACATGCACAGATTCACACACACACACACACACAGATTCAAACACACACACAGATTCACACACACACAGATTCACACACACACACACAGATTCAAACACACACACAGATTCACACACACACAGATTCACAGACACACACACAGATTCACAGACACACACACACACAGATTCACAGACACACACACAGATTCACAGACACACACACATATTCACAGACGCAATCCCACGCCGGCGCACAAATGGAGCCCTGAAAATCCATTTCTCATTCACAGACGCATCCCCTACATGCCGGAGAAGGTGACACTTCTGAGACACTCCCATAAACACCCGGATACAAACACGGAATCCCCGCATGCATCCGGGGCGGTACCCGCTTCCTCAGTCTCTTTTTTGCTCCATTGCTCCTTTTACCTCCTACTTCCGTGACATATTTCTTAATTTTTTTGGAGGAATTCAAAACGGATGTGGAGAACGACGAACCCAACATTGCAGTACCAACCTTGAGCAGAGGGGGCGATGTTGCCAAGCGTGACAGCGCACGTGCAGAGGATCCAAATGGGCAGGGCCATGCTCGTGGCGCTGGGTCGGGGTGCAGGCGTGGTCGGCTGTCTCGGCTGGGCGGGGCCCGGGATTTGGGAGCTCCTCCCCCTTCCCGCTTAATCCCTCTCTCTGGCAGACCCTGGAAAGAGGAAAAGATTGGACAGAGGGAGGTGTTCATTGAGTAGGGGCAGTGAGGAGTGTATCCTATCAGAGAGCATCAGGATGGAGGAGGCGCCTAGCTCCCCCTGCAGGTCTGTTCGGTAACGCACGTGCGACGGCACCGCCTGCTGCAGCACCTGAAGATCCGACCGAGCCACTCAGAGAGTCTGATCTTCTCAGCAGAGGACTCTCAGGGAATTCCCCGCGTGTATATCCACCGCAGTCCTAACAAACCGGTGGAATTAAAAGTGGCCTCGACTGACAAAGGCTGTGAGTTTCCAAGCAACAGAACTACATTTGGATTGGTGGCTGGGGGAGGGGGGGGGGGTTCACGCTTAGAGAATCTGTAATGCGCTGTGTCAGTGGGACCCTTAAGCTGCTATGCGTGTGCAGGGTGGGGGGACAGGGGGGGGGGGGGTTGCTCAGCAGGCAGTGGTGACTCAGAACCTCCCAGCCAAGGGCTCACACACCTAATTTGCCTAATTAAATACACCGCGAGCTGGAGGCCTGACCACCGCCCAGCCAAACACTGTCAGAAGCCGCTCTCATCTTCAAACGGCCTCCCCGGTCTCACCCGGGGGCTCGGAAGCATCGGAACAATGGAATCCCCGTCTCACCGGAGGCGGGCAGGTGTCGGTGTGTGTGTGCGCGACTCTGTGTCTCTGTGTGTATATGTGTGTGTGTGTGCGCGCGTCGCTGAATTCAGGTGGGAGGAAAGGCCACGGAATTAAACTGCTCTCTCTGTTAGAAAAAATACACCAGGGCAAGGTGGAACTCGCGTGCCTTAGAATACATACATATATTATCAGCACAAGCGTACTCCCCAGCCGCAAAGCATGGGACTCGGTCACTCGACGTCTACATTTCTCTTAGCGGCTGATCTAGCTCTGTCGCACCATTGCCCTTAGTTAAGATGGCGAAGATGCGCATGGCTGCCCTTAGTTATGATGGCAGCCTCAAAACAAAACGAAGACTTCCCTCTTCCGACGCCCGGTGATACTGCTTCTTTGGGCCCCTGGAGTCCACTTCCTCCTCCTGACCTTCAGTGATATTTATCATTCTCCCGTTGGGGCCCCACCTGCCTCAGAGCTACCCAGGGGCCACAGACACAGTGTGTGTGTGTGTGTGTGTTGACTGAGAACCTCTCATTTACTTCCTCTTCCTTTGTCGGGCTTTCTAATCCTGGAGGGCAGGGCAAGAGCCCTAGCTGGTGCCCACACACGCAGCAACACCCACGCATGTACAATCCCACGCGGTCATGCATGCACTCGCTCTCTCATTTATAATTCTAAACACCTCCAGCCCTGAGGCCTCTCCAAACCTACCCCTGCCTCTCCTTTGTCTTCTTCGTGACATGCCTGTGTACAAGTAAACTGCACCCCCCCCCCCCCACCCCGTATCTGCCTTCGCTTTTGGGGAAAAAAAAATAAAAGACAAGAGGGTTACGTTTAAGAACTCCTGCGCAATCTCCCCACCTCTGACCTTCGACCCCCGGCCCTCGGCGGGGCAATCTCCGCTTCTGCAATTACAGAAATGGCTGATTGCCACATTCTGCATGGAGGCTGGAGTGGGGAGATAAGAGGGGTGGAGATACCGTAGTGTGTGGGGGTGGGGGGGGATACACAGTGAGTGAGTGGGAGAGGGAGAGAAAGAGAGAGAGAGAGACGGCAAGACAGCAGAAGTCAGCCTGAGAATTAAAATGGCTTTTATCTCTCGTTCCACTTTCTGTCCGCTCCATCTGCACCTTGATCTCCAGTTAGTGCCTTAGTTATGCCCCCATCTCACAGCTGTCTCCTTATTGTCCTGATTATTGCGATTCTTATCTGAAACTCTGCTTTAACTGAGTCCTGGGGTTTTTTTTCCGCAAATGTCCCCCACCCTCTCTAAGTGAATACCAGTGCCAGTCGAAGCCCTTCTGCCTTCACCACCAGCCCACCCCCCCCTCCCTTTGTCCTACACAAAGTGAAACTGACTTGCCAAGTTGACGCCCCCCCCCCGACCCCCGAGGATGGTGCCCTGGGCAGTTGCCTGTGCTGCCTATTGGGCTGACCGGCTTTGTCAAACATTCTGCTTTTGTTTGGCACGAAATGCCCCCTCCCCCCATCCTTCTACAGCTTTGAGTAAAAGTGCCACGATACCCACTGATACCGAAGCAAGCTCATCCTGGTGAATCCACATTATCGCTGGGTAACTGTATTGAAGTCTCATGTTATTCACTCCTACACCAGGAACCAGAGGTAAATGTACTGATTTTGCATTAAATGTGTTAAAATGCACTGCGGCTGTGACTGGGCTTGCAGTGAAATTTATGCAGTGACAGAACCCTCATTGCTTGTTTGTTTGTCATTATTCTCTCCCTGGAAGTCGGACTGCCAACGCACAGGGCCGACAGCCGGTTATAAAATCTTTAAAACCTCCCGTGAAAACAAAGGACAGCGATCGATCCGCTCTCGGCGACAGGCTATTAATCAACAATCAGTTATTTACTTTTTAAAATTATTAAGTGCGGAGCGATTCATTCCGGGTTTGTTCGCTCCATTGGCTTACAAGTACTTAGGAAAACGATCATGGGTAATTCGCAAAGAAAAACGCACAGCTGAAGAGCAGGAATTTTGGGGTGGGGGGGGGGGCGGGGGGGTGGCCTCGCAGCCCCAGCGAGTGACTGGGAGCGTGTGACTGGCACCAGCCCACCCTTGCTCTCTAACAGTCCTGCCAGATCCTGACAGATTCATCTTCATTATGAGGGGAGACAAGCTGAGCTGTGTGTGTTTTTATCAATCTCCATTAATCTCTGGGCTCAATCAGGCCTCGGTATCGGCCTCCACACACATACCCCCATCTCGCCTTCCCAGGACATATAATCGGTGATGCAGGTACAGCGAGAGATGCTAAATTCTTAACACGTGTCGGAAACACGGGCAAGGGGGGGGAGGCGTGATTCACAGGAATATGCTTTGGCGCTACCTACTTCAGAAACAGGCGCATATGCCTGGTGACGTGCCCATACCGACACGCTGCTTCACTCACGTTCGGACTCATTTAAACGGTGGCCGCAAATCTAAAGGCTGATTTATTCTTCTGCGTAGAATCTGAGCCGCAGGTAGCTATGTACGCGACGTCGTAGCCTGACGCCGGTAGCTACGTCTGGGGAGACGTGTGTCCGGCTACGGTTTAGGGCTGCCGGACGCAGAAGCATAAATTAGCCTTAAGTTGCGCGAGCTCCACTCCCGGTCCGCCGCGCTCATCAGAGATCCTCCCGTATCTACTTTCAGTTTGTTTATCATCAAAGCCGCTGGCCGATATTCTGGTACAGAAAACACCTCCTGCAGGCCAACCTCGCCGCCCCCCTTTCCAAAAAAAGAACTCAGAGGACCGAAAAAGCAAAAAAAGGAGGCGACAGCCCGCAATGCCTGGCCGAAGGTTTTCCACACGTCAGCCTTCACCTATTTTTCTCTCTATCACCCCCCTCGCTATCCCCGCACCCCCCCCCCCCCCCCCCAACACACACATCACAAGGGCGGGTGGCATCGGATAAATAATTAAGGGGCGTCGAGTCGAAGCAGCATCATCAGCCAATGAGGGGCCCCAATAGATTCTTGGGGGGGGTTGCGGCCCACCAATCACGGAGGAGCTCACATCTTCGGCGGGCGGGGTGAACCGATTGGCTCATTCACAGTCGGCACTGATCTCATCTGAAGCTGGAGTGAATTATTTACACTGTGGGTTAGAGTGTGCGAAGTTACTCCACTTGCTCTGCCCGCCCCCCCCACACTCCACAAACACCACCCCCCCCCAGCCACACTCCCAAAAGAACCCAGCAGTACTTACCCCCCCCCCCCACTAACACTTACAGAACCATTTCTCCAGAGGTTGTGCAATTATGTTTTTTCTGACATCATTGAACCCCCCCCTCACCCCCCCCCACACACACAAAAACACACACTTTGCTGACCTGCACGACCCCCCCCCCCACGCCCAACACCCATACGATTAATGGATAAAGTATCCTCTCAGAGGATCCTCTTGGCCTGAGAACCCACCCCCCTCAGCTAGGCCTGGCCTCCAGGCTTGGTGAAGCAGATCAATTTCCCCCCACCTCTGTCGGCCAGAGTGGGGGTGGGGGGCTGGGAATACGCTTAAGATCATTTACAGCATGCATACAGTATGCAACACGACTTGTAATCCATTATAACCCTGCCAGGCTTGTCCTCCCCCACCCAGTCCACCCCATCCTCACTTACAGTACACCACACATCCCAGACCAGTTCCAGTTGCTGTGTCAGCTCCGGAACCCCGCCAGCCCGCTGGGTCCTCTCCCAGACAGCCCTGGGGTCCTTCACCTCCCACTGTGACATGGCCTATAGATGTCCGTGAAGTGCCCGTGTGCTTTTCATCACCTCTCTTCAGGTTTTTGGGCCACCTATCCTCCCCAGAGAGCAGCAGCTTCCCCACTCCTTATATACTAATGCAAGCAACCGCAGATTCGAGTCCCGGGGGAGGGCACCCCCTGCTGCACGGCACTGAAACGTGCAACCCGAATCACTGCAAAAAAAAACATCAGGCTATAGAAAGCGAGTGGAGCTTTGGATAATAAGCATCGGCTAATGCTATCGAGAAATTCAAATTTTAACATATCAAAGGACTCCATTCGACTACAGAAACTGGTCAGGACAGGCTTAGGAAGAGGAGCCCTCAGGGTCTGAGGGACAGCAATCCACGCTGTGATATGTCAACTCCGGAGAGAGGGCCACTGAACTCGCTTACGCAAGAGCTGACGTAGTCGGCAAACTCCAGACCAAATGCAAGTCTTACACGTTTTGCCAGAAGCGTCGTAATGAATGTTCGGACAGACTCCACTGAGGCACGGAACCCTCTATTTCTGACGCCCATGTTTCCCCAGGGAAACAAATGAGTGCAATGCAGCATGATTTTCCAGTAAAGGACAAACAAGGCTCTTGTCTTGCAGTCAGCATTTCTGTCAGTTTTCATTTTTTCCCTGCACTGTCTACAGATCAACCTCGTCTTTCTCAAAATCAGTGCAGAGCGAAGCTGCGGTGTTGTGGTGGGGGATGGGCTTGGGGAGGGGAGTGGAACATTACCCAGATGGTATGACTTCCATACAGGGCACAAAAATAAAAGTGTGTAATGGGCAGACCAGCAGCACAGTGCAGCTGATACACAGGCGAGCAGCAAATCCATGGAAATGCAATAACTCTCAGTCTCTCCAGGGGGCAGCACTTTATGGCAAAGAAACACCACAGTGTAGCTTAACTTGTGCAGGACCAGGCCAGGAAAACACCGCTAACACGATTCCAAGGGATATTTTAATTTGATGCTAATTAAATTTTTAATGTTTAAAATTTTTCATTCTATTCTAATTAATTTCCTACCCAAAATGACAATCATATTAATATTAATATTATAATAATAGTTATTGTTAATAATAGTGCTATTGTTTTTACCCAGAACCAAATCGGAATCTCCGGGTGCCGATGGAACCCTGAGCATTATGACATCACAACCAAGTCAGGTGACCAGCTCCAGGCTGACAGACGCCTGTCCTGATTGTGACCAGGGTTGGCTCCAGTAATGAGTCAGCATCCCGCTGGCCTGGGCCGCCTACCCCCCCCCAACCAACCCCCGCCCCCACCCTATAAAAACCCTTGCATATTGACTTTAGAACCTCCTTAACAATGCTTATGGCTCTCTTAAATCAAAGTGTGCTGCCTTAACACGATCCCAACAGCCATTCCTCATGCCAGTATTGGTTTAGAGACTGTCTAAATCCCTTTCTCTTTTCTTGTTCCCACATGCACACAAACATACTCAGTCACTCCTAGCATTTGGCAGAGGACAGAGACCACATGCGCACACACACACACACACAGGGCTTTTGGGTAGGTCCACCATGTTGCCAATCCAGCATGCTTTGAGGTAATGGCAATCCCAAATTCACCCCGCATGCCCTCCAAATCCGCATCCCAATCGTGCAGGGGAGCAGCTGTCCACGCCATTTTACAGACACGCATTCAGGGCTGCTGCTGAGTAGCTCTTCGTGCTCATATATACATACCACAGTCCCTGGCCTGCTGATATAGCCTCTGTCCTTAGACTGAGTGCATCATTTAACCTACAAAACAGAGCCCCTGGGCTATATGCAAAGCCTGCAGCTCACACAGTTAGCCTGTAGCCAGCACCGAAAACATCCCCAGCGCCTCACAGAGGCCGGTGAAATGAAAGCGAATCCGTTGCATCTATTCCCATTTGCACAATAAAGGGGCCGCTGTCATCTCCCGGACAGGCGCAGAGAAACGTCTCCCGGCGCTTTTGGAATCTTCCGCGAAGGCGCGGCGGATCGGCAGAGCGGCAGCCGGAACGCTGCTCTCGAGGCGACAGAGAGGAGGAATTTACAGCAGATCTGGGGAGGCGATGGCAAGGGGACACGGGCAACCGATGGCGGAGCCGCACAGCATAGGCGCGTATCTGTGTGCCGTTTGCGTGTGCATGCCCCACGCATCCCGGGATCAGATCCAGGGTGGAAATGCGAGGGACGCATCACCATTCGTGGCTCAGCACTGCGACTCCTTAGGGCTGTTTTCCATAAAGGGCCCCTCAGCCCACTTACCCTCGGTCTTCCGCAGCCCTCTCTCAGGAAACACTCAGGAAAGCGTTTCTGTGCCCCCCGCAGAAGGATTAGAATGCGGTAAATCTACAACCAAGGCTCCGCCCATACATGCAGCATGCGGCTTTTCACATGACCCCCGGGGCTCCCTCTTTCAGCACATGAAATATGCACAGGCGGTGATATACAGGACTGCCCCCCGCCCCCCCTCCACCCAGTTGAGATGAAGTGGGCCGTGTTGGCTGGGATCGGAGACCGGTATGAGCTGCAGCCATCCTGCCCCCCACCCCGTGCCCCCATGTGGTTGCACCTTGCGGCAGGGGAGCTAGCAACTCAAGGATGGGGGGGGGGGGGGCACCTTTGAGGCCAGCAGGATTCCACAGCACTTAGAGGGGGGCGTGTGAGGAAGCGTGAACTAGTGGGGAGGGGGGGGGCACAGGGTAAAGGAGAGAGTGATAAAATGGAGCCTAAAAAATGAAAGGAAGAATAAAATGTGTGAAACACTAACATCAGAAAGGAAAACTAATGGAAAAAAAACATCTGGAGGACAGAATGGAAGGTGAACTGAGAACCTGACCAGTAGGGGGCAGTAATGCTTTAATGACTCATCTTCCCGTTAATACCGAAACGCTAATGGGCCACTCGTGTCCCAGCATGCCGATAATTCTCCAGACAAAACTCCTGTCCCCAGAGTGTCAGGTCACCACCACTAAAGGACAGGGAGGGAACCACTCCTCCACCGCAGTCTGACCACCCGTCCTCAGAGGTGCCGTATCACCTAACAGGAAAGTGATCACATGACCTGGGACTGACCCCCCCCCCCCCCACCCCACCCCCAATACGGGTAGGGGATCGTAAAAGCCGGATCACATGACATGCAGGAGCTCACATGGCTTGGGAAGGAGGCCACTGTCTGGAGAAAACCCAATAGTCAGTTAAAGCGAGGGGATTCGGAGGTCAGGGTGGAGAACAAGGTGTCGCTCTAGAGCTTTCTAGAGGTTTACCACAGGCGACCTGAGCTTGTCCTCGACCTAGGCCATCTCAAGGAGCTCTCTGAAAGGCTTGTTTATGGCCGAGCAGATCGACCGGTTTGTTAATTATAATTAAGACTGGCGGAGGCTCTCCGGAGCCTGATTTTAAAAGTTAATCTGTTTTTAATTCCCTTGTCCTAAATCCATTCAGCATTTCTCTCTGAAATTTCCCCCAACTCGCCGGTGATTCCGTGCAAGAATGTGGGGAATCTGGACCACTCACACATCAATAATGTTAATCATTTCAAACAGGGGCCTGCCTTAATTATCACCAATTAACAGGCAAATCCATGCCTCCGGGAAGAAGCGTGTGAGACGCCCCCCAGCCAGCAAGCTCACCGCGTTGACCCACAGAAGGACACGACACTCGTGTGTCCGTCTGGCTCTCCATCACTCCCACCTTACCATCCACGACGGCCTGCAAACGTCATGCTGCACATGCACGATTCACAAGCGTGTGTTGAATGCGACTGCAGACTCCCAGGCATGTGCGTGAACCAACGCTGATTTGGCATGACTGGTTGCCAGTCAGGAGGTGTCCGGCGCCCCCACATGGTGACTGCATGACTGGGCTCTCTCACCATTGACCCTTAACCTCGCGTCTCCATATGCATAAGAAGGATGTATACCATCTCTCGCTCCTCTCATCAGACTTCTCTACTTCCTTCAATCCTCCACTCCTCTTCTCACAGCCAGATTCACCCCTGTCCTCCGCTCTCTCCATCTCTCCCTCCCTTCCTTCCTCCCCCAACACACTCACACACTCGTTCTCGTATCCCTCTGTGAATGGGGAACATTTCCTTGTTTTTCCAGGCTAATGTGTTTGCTGGGGACCAGCTAACCGGGGGCCAGCTAACCGGGGGCCCGCTAACCGGGGGCCCGCTAACCGGGGGCCCGCTAACCGGTCCATCTGTGTTAGATGACACAGTATACTTATCAGGTCTGATGGGACACACCAATCCTACACACGCCTCTTCTCCACTGAAACCCAGTGCATGTAGGACCCCCCCCAGGAGTTGCGGGAGACTTGGGTGCACATTGACCCCACTGCAGAGAAACGCAAAAGCTCCGGGGCCGAGGGATCCGCAGTATTTTCCGAACAGCTCGGCTCTCCGCCGGCGGATCAATTGCATCTGCCGGATCCGCTCACACCCCAAGCCCCGGCATTCTGGGAGGAGGCAGATGTGGGAAACCGCTTAAGCCAGAAGCAAGGAGTGTAAACATAGGAATAAGGTTTGGGGGGGGGGGGGGGGGGGGGGGGGTGCAGGGAGCATCAGGCACAGGGCTGTTATTCTTTCCTCTGATACTCTCATTCTTGCTGATGCTGACTAATATTTAAAATATGCAAATCATTTTCTTAAAAAATAAAAGCAGAACTACAGCAATAAGAAACCCGAACGGTGTGCGTATCACAGAGGAACTCAGCTCTTCCCACAGTGCCAGTCTCTCTCTCTTTCCACCTCCCTTATTCCCTTCCTTCCTGCCTTGCGTCCCGCCACCCCCGCCTAGCCCCGCCCCTCAGCTCTCTGCAGCAGGCCTGACGGCGGTGAGCTCGGCCCCCCCGGCACAGTAATAACAGCTGAGGGGACACGGAGAGGGAAGGATGTGACATTTCGCTGGCTGGCACGTCATTGGCTGAAGGCGACAGATTACGGAAACGCGACAAATCTTGGATCCCCCCGCGGCGAGCCCGGATGAGGCCGTGGACACACAGTCTCCCGGCCCCACCCACCCACCCACACACACACACACACACACACCTGCGGCACTCAGTGTGGTCCAGTCCATGCAAACATGCATGTTCCTTGCCCATGATCCTCGCCAAACCCTGCAAAATCCACCTGGAAAATTCATCTTTCCGGAATAAACGCTCGTTCATTCATTCATTCATTCATTCATTCATTCATTCATTCGTTCACGTAATCCCAGAGGATTACTAGTTCGCTTTTAAATATTTAGCGTGTGGAATATTTACCACACGGCCGGGAAACAGGCAGGCAGCCGCAGCTGAAGCTCACTGTCCCGGGGCTACGCCATGATGCAGGGTGGTCACTGCACAGCCCAGACCTCAATATGACCCCCCCCCCCCCATGCCAAGCTCCCGCCAGAGAGACGCCAGCGCACTCTATCTTACTCCCGCCCGCCCGCCCGCACACGGCCCTGAGACTAATCACGAGCCCCGCGCCACCCCCCCCCCCCCCCCCCCACCCCACCCCAGGCTCTCCCGTCTCCCTGGAGCGTCTGCAAGGCAGACGGGCTTCGGAGTCAGAGAGACGGAGATGGTGAAAATTAAATTCCATTTAAGCCTAATCCCATTTAAAACCTGTATGGGCCCCCGCTGCTATTGTGACAGCCTGGGAGATCCATCACCATCGTTACTTTGTAGCAATCAATGGCGAAACGTGATACAATGTAAATAATGGACCTTCTGGCATACCATTGGCGTGTGCGTGTTTGGGTGCGTATGCGTGTTCTGGGCCGTGTGCGTGTGTGTAGCGATGGGGGGATGTGTATGTATGTCTGTGGGTCATGTTTATATTACATCGGGGGAGCAAATGTCCCCACAATGTGATAAAAACCTGTTATTCTGACATTGTGGGGACCATTTTTTTAAATCAATCTTTATTGAAAAACTAATGAAAAAACTAAAAATGTCTTGTCTTGTGTCTTTATGTTTTACTAATGGTTAAGGTCAGGGCTGGGTAGGGGATAAGGTTGTCATTGCTGGGATTAGGGTTTTACCCATAGAACTAAATGGAGAGTCCCTTTAGAGATATGAATATGTAGACTGTGTGTGTGTGTGTGAGTGTTTAGGGGTAGGAAGCTGATTCACAGTCAGCTCCGAGGACGCCCCCATCCCTGGAGATCTCCGCGGTGATGCGAGCACACGGCACTCAGGGTCGTGTCTTGTTTTACGTGCGGCTCTCTCGCCCCTGTCCCGTGAGCGCGTAGCTCTCTCCGTCACCACTATACGGCGTCACTTGTCTCCGGTGTTGCTATGGTAGTAAAGGGCTCTCCTCACGACTCATGTGCCTGGCGATAAGGCTTCCTGACTCTCCACGGTCGGCATGACAGGGAGAGGCTGCGTTCCATCTTGTCACGGGGCGGCGGGAAGCTCGAGGGTTCCTCGGCTTTCCGGCGGCGCGGCGACATTTCTCGGCGCCCGATCTTTGCCACGCCCGTTGGCACGCCTCCATTCCCATGTTTCACTGAAGGCTTTTACCAACACCAAAGCGTGAGAAGGGAGACCTCAGAGGTGCTCCAAAACCTTCCAATTTAATACCGGCGGTTTAATTTTATTGCTTCCCGGAGGCAGTTTGCAAATAAAAAGGAGCCAAATGTGACCCCTGCATAGTGGGTCAGCCGGGCTGCTCCCTGTCATCCTCGCAGAGCCGGAAACACAGCCCCGCTCGGCCTAATTACGGAGCTGCTGTGCTCAGGGTCTGGATTTCCCCAGAAGCTCGCTCCCACACCCCCAGCCGCCTCCTCCACCGTCCCACTTGTTTCCACACGCGCCAGTCACTGGTCCGCTCATCACATCCGCCACTGAGACACCTAAACCGAGATGTACAGCCCACATTTGGGCACTAGGGGGCCTCCGATATGCTCTCCATCCCTCTCCTGCCATCTTCTTCTCCTCTCCTCCACCCCCCCCCCTCCCACCCCCCGGGTGCTAATCAAGTCGTCAGCCATGCGTCCAGAATCGGCCCAATAAATAAATACTCAGCGCGAGCTCCCCTGTTGGAACCGGCGCTTCAATAAATGATGTTGGGGCGAATTCCAAATGCCTGAGATCGATCCATACACCTCCGAGGTTTTTTCCCGGCCCCCTGCTGGACACTACTGGACTGGCCGCTTCCTGTGAGAGACCTGGCTTCCCCCCCCCCCACCCCCCCACGGCCCATTTCATCAGTTGCCTGACTCGGTGGAGCGGCGAGACCCTGCAATCTGTCGTCCGATCCCCGTGCCACCCTCGGCGGGCGAAATCGACGGCGCCGCATTATCTGTGCCAACGCAGACACGTCGCCATTGGCAACGAGCGGCCTGTCGACGCGCCACAGCCCCCGGCCAACGTGTCGCCGGTTGTGCCAAAAGTAGAGTCGACAACGCGCCCCGACCCACCCTGACACGGAGACAAACCGCAGCGGATTATTGGTTCTGACCCAGAGATGGTGACACTGTGTCCCACCTCCCCACGGCTGGTCTATGGCCAAAAGTAACACTACGGGTCACCTGTGCTTCCTGGACTCTGGCTGAAACCTCCTGTATTTTTAATACACGAATCATACGCCACGTACAGATGTGCCAGCGTTTGAAGGAGGCATCGACGCCAACGCCGACGTTCTGCACGACACCCCCTCCAGTGGACTTTGTCACATCTTGCGCCATGTGTAGAAACTCACAACTCAAGAAAAACGCACAATAAACTCACCCCCAGAAGGTGCGCCGGTCACACCTCACGGTTGGCAGCGTTCACACTATTGACGCGCTATTTACGCATTATTGACGCATCGAACCCAAGCTGACCGCCCAAGCCTGCGGTCACCCGCACTGCAGTGGCAACAACGACCCACGGCTTGGCGTAACTATGTTAAGTGCACCGCAGCGCGCGTGCGAGCCGAGCACACGCCGGGGAGTGCACCGTGCTCGAGCAGCAGTGCTCCGCATTAATCCTTCATCCGCCGTCCGTGGAGGTGGGCTGCTCGGCTCTGGGTCATCCATCACTTCACCCGTCCATCCTGTCAATGGCATCATCCTCCAATCCATCTTCTGTGGGGTGGGGAATAGTGTAGGGGGGGTCGGAGGGGTTTCGGGAGAGGGATTCGGAGGCTTTTAGCTATCTGCCTCTCCCTTCGCTGCACCCTCAACACAGTGACAAGCCGCCTCAACACGCTTAGCGCCCATGAAGTATGTTGCCTCGCCTCTGTAACGCAGCCAGTCGGAGAGGACGGGACGAGGAGGGGGGAATAAAGCCTGTAAACAACCACCGCCCCCCCACCCCACCATGACTCCCTGACTGTGGGGAAGATGGATCGCGGGTCGTGAGCATCCCTCTCGCCTCCACTCTCCGACACGCTCCGCGCTCTTCTTCAGCGTCTGACCCGCCCAGGTTTCAGTCCATCCCGTTCGCTGCGTGCTGCCTGTCGGAGGGGCTTTGCTCCGCACCTGAGCTCCCGGAAGCCATTTCCCGAGCTGTCATTTTCACTTTCACTTTCAAAACAGCTTCACATTTAATGGGAACGATCGCATATGCTGCGGTCCTGTCTAATGACAGCAATGGGATTAATGCACTGACGCTGTGCTGATGTATGTGTGTGTGGGGGGGGGGGGGGGGCTTGCATAGATCACATTTGAGGACCAAATTGTCCCCAAAGGGCAGTAAAACCTGAAATGTCCTTACTTTTGGGGACACTTCTTCAGGTCCCCATTAGGATAACCTCAATTTTATAAAAATCTGTGAATGCAATCAAAGTAAAAATGCCAAAAGTCTTATATTTTGGTTGGTTACTCATGGTTAAGGTCAGGGCTGGGTGGGGGTGATTGGGATTAAGGTTTTTCCCATAGAAAAGAATGGACGGTCCCCATTTAGATAGGTACACCGACTTGTGTGTGTGTGTGCGCGTGTGTGTGTGTGCGCATGTGAGTGTGCACGTGTGTGTGTGTGCATGTGAGTGTGTGTGTGCATGTGAGTGTGTGTGTGCATGTGAGTGTGTGTGTGTGTGTGTATGTGCATGTGAGTGTGCGTGTGTGTGTGTGTGTGTGTGCATGTATCCCTCTTCCCTCCCTTATACAGACACACTGCGGGCCTTACAGCTCCCTGCTCGGTCTCTGTGCGCCGCCGGCCGTCTTTACAGACCCCCGAAGGAGAATGACTGACACTAATATAATCTCACTTTGCACTTTTATTTAACCATAAAAGCGACATTTTACTGCAGCTCTGTTTCTGTTTCTCACTTTGTTCTTCTTAATTGAATTAACAAACTGATTGCGTCGCTGATGCTGTTGTGACCTTAGCTTTTGTTACCAATAATAATAATAATAATAATAATAATAATAATAATAATAATAATAATAATAATAAACGCACCATTCTGCGCATTAAACCCTCCACCCCACTCAGGCAGGCTTTTACATGCTGCACCACTGTGTAGATACCACATGCATGGCATTTCGCATTTCCTGCGCCTGTACAGCCAGTGCTCTACATCCTATAATATGCAGCTATCCTTCCCATCCACTGCAAAAAGCCGGCATCTACACAAGTGTCTCCACTTTGGGGCCGAGCTGTGTGCATGTTTTGCGTATCTGTGTGTGTGTGAGTGTGTGTGTGTGTGTGTGTTCATGAGTGTGAGCAAGCTCTGCCACTTACATGCCTGTTCTCTCTTTGAATTTAAATGTAAAGTCTGACATTTATTGCATTAATCCTACATGCCTCCTGAACCACTAGAGACACTCCAAATGCTTCCTCCCCCCTCCCACTAGACACACACACACACACACACACACACACACACACGTTTGTATTCATATCTTTGTGGGGACTCTCCATTCATGTCTATAGGCATAACCCTAATCCCAGCAATAACGACCTGAACCCCCCACCCAGCCCCGACCTGAACCATAAGTAACCAAACTAAATATGAGACTACTGGCATTTTTAGTTTTTTGACTGCATTCACAGATCTTTGTGGGGACCTGAAAAATAACAGGTTTATATTACACTGTGGGGGACATTTCATTCCTACAATGTAATAAAAACATAATCCACACACACACATGCAGGTGTGCTGGATACACACATCAGTGCCTATATATATATATATATATTCATCCATCCATCCATGTGCCATAACTGCTTACCCAGCTCTGAGGCAGATTGAACCTGCAGTCCGTCTACAGGGGGCGCCATTCGTGTCACAGGACACACCCTCACACACTATGGAGATTATAGGGACACCAAGCTAACTACGTGTCTTTGGAGGACAAGAGGAAACCCGCGCGAACACGCGGCGAACATGCAAACTCCCCGCGCTCACACGCGGCGGCCCCTCGACGCTGCACGATCAGTGAGAAAGAGGCACGCCTAAAACTTCTAATTACCCACCGGCCTTTGCTGGTGCGGCCTCCGGGCTGCAAAAGGACAGCGGCGAGGGACGCCACGCGACAGAGCAGGCGCGGTGCCGTCCACGGCGGTCACCTTGAGGTCGAGGTCAGCGGTGGCTCTGTGCCGGTCGCTGCCACGTGGTACCATAGCCAGGAGTGACTGCGTTTCCACTGGAGGGACACGGGATAGGAGGCGACGGAGAGGCGACAGCGGCCGGTCAGAGGAGAAAAGGCTAAAGTCCCACCTTAATTATCACTCTTAATTAATCCACTCTGGACCAGGCGCCATCCATCCCCCTCTCTCCCTCTCTTTCTCTCTCTGCACTGTTCCCTCTCAATCTCCCTCTCAAATTCAAATCGAAATGAATAATTCCGCACGTGCGGCGATGCAACAAAAGCGTTGCTAAATTTAAAACGTCCATAATAAAACATAAAAAAAGATAAAGTAAAGCCAATACTTTCCTCTCCACTGAGGGTCTTAAATGAGAGATATTTGGGCCCAGAAATAAGGCCCCCATATTCTCCTAGTCATGCTCCTTCTTCCATTCTTCCATTTTTCCATGTTGAAATAAATAAAACAAAGTAATAACTAAGATGACAGTCACCTAGGAAGCAGGGGGCCCAGCCGGGGTGAGCTGTAACGTCGGCATTTGTCGTTTAATCCTCGCCCAGCTGAAATGCACATAATTACATAATTACGTCGGCCAAATTCATTTCTCCACCGCGGTTGTAATATTTTCCTTATCATTGTTTCTAATTCCGTGCCTCAGGGCCGTCCGTCTCGGGGGGGGGTGGGTGAGGTGTTTCTGGGTACGGCTGATTAGGCTCGGGGGACCTGAACCCCAACAGACACCTGGATCTCACCGCCTCAGAGGATATCCGTGTATCTTCTTGCCGTGTGGGCAGCCTAATTCCGCCCATATTTGGGCCTTGTGAAAGACGTCTCCAAATTCGAGGTGGGGAACCGGAATGTTCAAATTGGCATTCAGCTTCACTTTTTTTTTCATCCTGGAGGAGGTACCTTCCTCACTCTCTCTCTCTCCCCCTCTCCATTGTTTTTCTCCCCTCTCTCTGCTTTTCCATCCATCTCTTCCTCCTCTTTGGAGTCGTCTCTTTCCATCCCCCCCCCCCCCCCCCCACCGATCGCTCCATCTCTGTGAAGATTAGTGAGTGAGTAAGCAGGCCGCTTGTCTGTGTCCCAGGGCAGGCCTCCCTGCGGTATCTCCCCTTCCTGCCCTTTACCCCGGGACACAGAGGACTCCGGAGGGGGACCTGCTGTCACAAATAACTGCTCCCCCTCCCCCCCGCTGCTGCAGCACAGGGCTTGCCTGAACAGAAGTTTCCAACGGGGCTCCCCCCGGCGGACCGAGCTGCACGTAGACAGGAGCCGAGAGAAACAAGCGATGGTGGGTGGGACAAACGAGGCCAGATGGAGTGAGTGTAGAATGGCAGGCAAACAAAGAGGGGCAGGTCAAATAAAGATAGCAGAGCGAAGAATGGCCGGGCAAATAAAAACAGGTTGGCAAAAAAAAACAACATGGAAAAGTATTAAAGTATTAAGTGGTCAATGAATGGTGGGTGGGACAATTGATGGAGGTGTGGTTAACATTGGTGGGTGGGGCATGTGATGGGCGTGGTTAACATTGGTGGGTGGGGCATGTGATGGGCGTGGTTAATATTGGTGGGAGGGACAAAAAAACCTCAAGGGTCCCGCCCAGAGTGGCCTTAAACACAGGGTAAAAAATGTTTCTTACATCAGAGGAACTTCCACACCCCCCCCACCTCATCCCTGCCTTATCTGATGTTAAAAATACATCACAGAATCAGGATGACTCATCCTTAACAGCTCAAATACCCCCCGCCCATAATCCCCCACTTCCTCCATTCTTCTTTACATCATTCATCCACATCCGCCCCTCGGTCCCAATTTCTCTCCTCGTATCCCTTTCTTGCCATCTCCATCCCTCGCTCCCTTCTCTCTCTTCCACTTCTTCCCGCATTCTTTACTCACCCCCTCCCCAAAGTTCAGATGTATTCCTTATCGCCATTCACCGTTTCCTCGATGGCTCCCTCCGTCTCTGCCTGCATCCACCGCCTCCCGCTCCATCTCTCCCCACATCGGTCTCGCCCGCTGCTGCCCTGCCTCCCTTTCATCTCCCTCTCCCACCGTCTCTTTGGCAGCGGAGAGCACCATTAAAGGCTCGAGTGGCTGCCCCCCTCTGGTCCTATGGCCGCTGGAGGCTATGTGGGGCCGCGCTTACTGGGCTCTGATCGCCATCCAAGCTCACCGGGCCACACAGCAGGACCATCCACCCACGCCCACAGCAAACAGCGACTAGGCCTGTCACGATAACCATTTTTGCTGGACGATAAATTGTCGCAGGAATTATTGCGATAAACAATAATACTGTCATTGTGAGACCATTTTCAACTGATGTAACTATAATTGCATATTAATGCAAGTACACCCTTTCAACGATCAATAAACTTTAATTTCTAAAGAACATTTAACACTGGGACTGGAAGACATTTTTAATATCCAAAATAAACATACAAAACAACCAAAAACAATAAATAAAATGTATTATGAAGTTATGAAAATCGCCCTTAAAATATTAAACATTAGGCTCAGGCAGGGAAAACAGACAAAGCTGCCAGTCTTGCGTTCCATGCACACTTCTGGGAAATTCAGCAAATCCAACATATTTATACTCACATTTCATATAATTTATTGCCACATTTTACTTTACCTCTTATAGTGAACATGTCTGCCTGGGCGAAATTGATCATTATAACCGATTTTTTCTTCTTCATGTCTCAGTCTAACGCCAGCCACAAAGTTGAACGAATAAGACCCCCCTTCGTATCCGTGGAGGCATGCATCTTAAAGCCCTTCTCTGATTTCCTCGTTGGTGCTTTGGAAGAGGATTTACAAAGTCGAAGTGCGTCATTGATCACAAGTTTGGGCAGGTCCTGTAAACAGCATGTACAGACCAGTGCCGTCTCTCACAGACCGGAAATGAGCGAGCCGCATTTCCATGAACGCGGAAGCTGACATGCAAAGACCCCACTCACACGAGAGTTCACACTTCATTACTAGTGATGTGTCGTTGAGCCGACTCTTTTTAGTGAATGATGGCAGCCGGCTCCTGTTCAAGAGCCATTTTATTAATGTTTATAGAATTTTCTGGGTTTTTGAGCTGCCTAAACATTAAGGACGACAGTGGCCGGAACACATAATCTACCGAAAAAGCCCGCTCACTAGACGGCGTCTTATTTTTAACAAGCTCAAATCAGGTCACGTTAATCAACATCGCGTTAAACGTAGAGAGGGGCGGGTTTTTTAAAAAGAGCCGTTTAGGAGCCGAAAGAGTCCGCTCATCTTGGTGAGCTGAACCAAATGAGCCGGTTTGCTAAAAAGAGCCGATATTCCCGTTTGGTAGAGAGAGACACGAGGAAAACAAACAAGCATGCAAATGAAAATTATTGCAGCCGGAAAAATTATCGACCTCATTTTACTTATCGTGCAATTAATTGATTTATCGCTTATCGCGACAGGCCTAAACAGCGTTCCCGTGTGGTATACTTTTCAGAGCACTGCTGCTCCAGCATGCTTCACAGACCCCTCCTACCCTACAGTTACACTACCCCCCTCACAGTTACAATGACCCCTCCCCCACTCAGTTCACAGACCGCTCCACACACAGTTACACTGACCCCCCAATTCAAATAACTAGGTTGACCTCTTGCCCCACCCCACCCCACACACACCTGTTGCACAGTTACACCAACTGCAGATCCACACGGTTACAACACATGCGCAGAAACCCCCCCAATGCAGCTCACAATCCCCCAGTTACCGCTAAACACAAGGGCCATTTCTGCGTAACACTGCAGCGCATCATTATAAAATCATTCCTGAGGCCAGTACTGCATTCCTGAAAATTAACAGCAGTGTTATCTGTGGTGTAGGTAACAATAGTTCCAGAACCAGTAGTACAGTTTCCCAGCACTTTCTACTAATAAGTAAAATATTACAAATATGGTTTCAAGACCCAAGGTGAGTGGGATTAGCGCGTGCTGTCAATCACTCCCTGCAACCTGTGGGTTTCACCAATGAGAAGTCGATAATTCCTCCCACTGCTGCTTTGTAAACCCAATTCCTCCTTTTGTTATCATCTACCCTCATGTCAAGTGTTCATTGGAACACTGAAATATAAAGGTTATAATGTTATAGGTTATAATGCTGCTGTCTTCATGTGGCTGGTGGAAAGTTTAAGGGAGCTTCACTCTCCGATTCTGCTCTGTAATTGGGAATGAGCAGGTGAGAGGTGTGATCTGCCTTCTGTTGACTGAACAGGAACTGAAACATATCTTCATAACTAAAGCATGGCTTCACCCCAAGATATCTGAACAATGACCCTGCCCACTTATAACTGAAACTTGATTCCTCCCTCACAACACTCCCAAAAACAATTAAGCATGGCTCCACCCCCAACTGGACTGAAGCATGGCTTCACCTTTACAACACCCCCAAAAGGAGTGAAGCATGGCTTCACCTTTACAACACCCCCAAAAGGACTGAAGCATGGCTTCACCTTTACAACACGCCCAAAAGGACTGAAGCATGGCTTCACCTTTACAACACCCCCAAAAGGACTGAAGCATGGCTTCACCTTTACAACACGCCCAAAAGGACTGAAGCATGGCTTCACCTTTACAACACCCCCAAAAGGACTGAAGCATGGCTTCAGCTTTACAACACGCCCAAAAGGACTGAAGCATGGCTTCACCTTTACAACACGCCCAAAAGGACTGAAGCATGGCTTCAGCTTTACAACACGCCCAAAAGGACTGAAGCATGGCTTCACCTTTACAACACCCCCAAAAGGACTGAAGCATGGCTTCAGCTTTACAACACGCCCAAAAGGACTGAAGCATGGCTTCACCTTTACAACACCCCCAAAAGGACTGAAGCATGGCTTCAGCTTTACAACACGCCCAAAAGGACTGAAGCATGGCTTCAGCTTTACAACACGCCCAAAAGGACTGAAGCATGGCTTCATGATCACAATCCACCCCCCCAAGCCTTCAAGGCATCAGCTTAACCGCTCTTCTGGATGCCTCTATCCTCGCCCGCCTTCACGTTTACATCCATCCTGAGCCTGTCGAATCCTCTCCATCTGATTTTTAATTTTGTGCTTGGCCTTCTTTGGTTCTGGTCCATCGCCGGGTACTAAGACAGAAATCGCACGGTCGCCCGAACAGAATTTTCCGGGCTAACGCTTTACCACAAAGCCACGTCTGGGAATAAAATAAGTGCCGTCATTAAGGGCGCCTTTCAGCAACCTGAACAATCACCGCCTTTTTCACACTACTTACCGTTCTAATAATGTCTAGGTTACGGGAGGAAGCAAAACAGCCCTTATCTGCAGGCCCATTTATTAAAAACACCCTCATTCGACAAGCTACAAACAGCCGACAGCAGCCAAGCCACCAGGAGCCGTATGCAGTCGGAGGAGAAATGGAGCGATGCAAAATAAATATTACTATATATCATACATGTACAGCCTGGCCTAGTATTTATTTGCACAACACATACAACCATAAACACGCACTCACATTTGCAAACGAACCAACACTGCAGTATTAAATTAAAAAAACACCAACACCTACAGGCTTTGTGCTTGTAAGGTGCATTTTTTTCTAGGCTTCAGCTAGAAATGAATAAGTGAATTGAGATAGTTATCTGTAACTTGTCGCCAATGCATTTCTCAATGGCATACAGATTCCGGTATACAAACTAGTAAATGATTTCACGGTTTTGGTACAGCCATGCCTATCTGGGTTCCTCATATTGTTACGTGGATAATACCTCTGTTATCTAATTTTTTGTTCATCCGTTGTCTGACCGCTTATCTAGTCCAGGGTCACGGGGAGCTTGGAACCTGTCCCAGGAAGGACAGGGCAGAAGGCGGGAAACACCGAGAGCGGGATGCCAGTCCGGTGCAGGGCTCTCTCTCACACACACACACACACACACACATCTAGTCTTCCCCCTCAAAGACTGGTCCACCCTTCACCAAGGTCCATTTAACCAGAAAGGAACAGCACCAATGCGTGTAGCAGTTACAGACACCCGCAGCTTTGAGACAAGAGGGAGGCATTTGCTGTCATATCCTTAGGATAGATACCCAGTCTCGCTGTAGAAATGGATGAGGTGTAAAATTTGGAATTGCTGAGAATGGAGGCTGTCTGTTAAAGTAAGCAAACTCGTTGGAAATGAGGGGCGTTTAATGGCCCGTTCACAACCCACTGGTAAATGTTTGCTCAATCCATTAAAACACTTTTTTTGGGTGATGTTTCAAATAGCTTTTTTCATACTTCCCACAATCAACAAGTAGATACTGTGACTAACACAGTGCGTAACCCCGCCCCCCCACCCCCCCCCCCCCCCACCCCCATCTCCACCATCTCTTTCCATCAACTGGACAACCAGCCTCAGACGTCTCAGGTCCTTTTATTTTTACCCACGGCAGAGATGTAGATCGTAATGGGCCCAATAAAAATAGTAATGAACACAGCTCATCCGACACATGTCCCCGCCTGTGTAATAGACGCACTCCGATGAAAATAAGCTTTCACCGTCCATTCATTTGGTAATGTGACAGAGCATATAACCGACGTCTTTTTTTCATTCATGCTGCCACCATACTACGATGTCTAGTGTGGGTTGGGCATCATGCTACGGCTTGGAAAAAGAATCGATTATTTGTGCATCGATAGCAGTGGCTTTTGTAATGACTACCATGAAAATATGTTTGAGATAGTCGGGGAGACACGCCGCCATGCCGGTCAAGTCAAGCACATTGCGGTCAGTGTGTGTGTGTGTATATATATATATCTCAAACATATATATATATATGGCCCATATATACACACAACACACACACAAACATACTGGAAGGCATCCGGTGCAGTACATCGCCCAAGCTATGCAACTGTCTTCTATTCCTTCTTTCAGAAAGTCAAAATCTTTATCATCGTATTACTGCCATAAAGAAAAACTGCTTCTCGGGAAAACTCAGGACATTCGGCTCTCCAAGTCCGAAAGTGAGACTTATCACACAACTATGTGCTTTTGGGCGCAGCTCCAATCTGTGTGTCCGCGCACCTCTTTTGGGGTCGCCGATTTAACGCCGCCCTCTGTAATAATAATTTTAAAAAAAGCGATACACTTTGAATATCCACTTCGTATATTGCGGAATTTCTCACACAGCACACAACGATCCACCCAGAGATAAAGAGGTGGACATTGTGAAAAGGGGGTTGGATGCGCTGGCAATCACTGGGTCCCCCCTCCATCCTCCCAACCTCACTCGGGTACCTTAGAGGCGCTTTGACGCTCAACCCGCGGCTGTTACTTTGCCAGCCTGACCATTAGTTCAGGGATGACCATTATGGGACTTCATTACCCGCTCGTTTATATGTATTGCACAAAAACACAGCCGCCCTTGTCCGTCCCTTGACATTTCTGTACGCGCGGCTCCATGATCAATGGCGCCATAGCTTTCTGATTATCGGCGATAAGTGTCAGGCACATACAAGCAGACGCATAAAAGCCTGAGCACAGGCAAAAACGCCTAATGAAAAACGTGCCTGAGAAAGAATTAATTGCGGTTCATCCATCTACAGATCTACACATTTGACAATGCTGGCTTTCGTGCGACTCGCGGGCATTATGCAATAGCCCGGGAACGTGTGTGTGCGCGCATGTGTGTGTGTGTGCGTGCTTTGTGTGAATGAAATATGAGAATTAACCCCGATGATGCTTTATTTCCATCCGAACAAATGAGATGTATACATGTAAGAAGCGTTCTTCAAAAAAATGAGGGAAAGAGCACGAAGCAGATGTCATTAAAAATGACAGCCTGTAAATGGTGTCAAAAAATGACTTAGGCGCGCCGACGCCAGCCGCATCCTTATGTGCTCGTATAAATATGAGCGCGCCCGCGCGTGTCTGCATGTGCATGTGCATGTGTATGATATATACATATTAAAGAGGGCGGATCATGCGCTGTTGGCTCATTATTACATTTTCTTGCTCTGTGTATCTGTCCATCCAGGAGAAAAACAGTACATTAATCATGTTATACGCCTGTCCCCCCACTGTTATGAAGCCCACGGTGGCAGACGAGTCCCACGATCTTGTTCAGCGCAACATCCCGTATCTTGGAATAGCCTAGATAAAACCCCGATTCGTGTCCTACCTTGATTCCTCCAATCTCCTTCCACCGTGTCTCACTGCGTCTCATTCATTCTTTCTTCCCTCTCGTTTCACTCCGGCTCTTTCTTCCCTCCGGTTATCCGCTGTTTTCTCTTTTTCGACCTCTTCGTGCGGATGCATAAAGATTAAAAATTAATACACTGATATCTACAAGGCGGAACGCCGAGCCTGAACGCTCGAGAGTGGAAAAAACGCCCAGGCAAAATAAGACCGTAACGCTGGAATAATATCCCACATAGTAGGTTAATGTTCTCACAAATAAACACACGACGTATAAAACGTGTGACTAGCCGGCGACTTCTCTTCGCCGCCCTACCACGGTGAGGATTATTTACAGATTAACAACAACAATAATGCTTCGGGCAAATTAATGCATAATGCCCTCAAAATATATATATTTTTTCCGCAGTCCCTTTCAGTGCTATGCTCGTGACAGGTTCAGTGCAACAACGTACCGAAAAACATCTCCTGCGATCAGTTGGCCCATAATAAAGGGATATTATGCTGATAAAATGTCTACATGTACGTGAGGCAGTGCTGATGGTGATATCTGGGAACACCATAACCAGCAACCATGAGGCTGATGGTTTCACACACACAAAAGTCTCTTGTCTTCAGGAACCATTTAATATGTAAGAGGTCCGTTTTTTCGATCCATGTTCTGGCGCCAAGAAAAAAAATATGTCGATCTGTCGCTCTCCAGTCAAAAGGTAAAAATATTTGTTCCCGCAAATTTCTTACAAATTCTTCATATTTTTCATGAAGTATGGCAATCTTTTTCAGCAGGGATACAAACTAAGCAGAATAGTCAAATAATCGCCATGATCATGTGTTTTAATTTGCAAAAAAAAAAAAAAACAACGATTAGTCGAATGTAACTGATCTTGAATAAATAACAAGCGTTTAATAAGCATAAATTAATTAGCCACCTCTTTAAGTCCACAGCTGAAACATCCTCCTTCGCCTGAAAACACGAAAAGACATTTTTACTTATAGACTGACTGGTCGACTGATTGATTGACTGATTGATTGAGTGGACGATTATTGTTCAGTAGTAAGTGCCAAAGAGACAAAAAGCATACGAGGCGTTCCCAGGGTTCATCGTTTCTCCCCTCTACTAATACGCACACTTAATCGAAAAACGAGATCAATGCGGTGCAAAAACAAATGATCTAAAGTGTCTGATTGTGCGTCCTACAGTGCATAATAGTGAGCCGCGCTGCGCGGACGGAGCGGAAACTCGGGTCCGCACGGCGCGCTTTCCCGCTCGATATTCAGCCTGAGCATGAAGGTGTGTATTAAAAACCAGTCTATTTCAGGTGTAGCGCCGAGGTGATAATTAGATTCCCAAGCCAACGCTCAATCCCAGAAGACACGGGACCTCTTGCACAAAAACAGGTATCTTCGTCCCGAGTTTATCCTCTATACATTCATTAGTATTATTATTGTATTTGTTGTGGCTCTGACAGAAGCAGAAATAGCACCGAGCGAAATTGCCAGGAGGAAAAATGCAACAATTTATCGTAGCTGCTGTACTGAGAAGCCTGGCGCTTAAATTCAGTCTGTGCATCTAGCTTTTTTTTCCACGTATAACCTCCGTAGTTTGTGAGCTTCACCAGCGTCGATTCCAGATGAAACTGAGATCATGAAGGTGATGGGAGGGGCGGCTATCACCGCCGTCCAAACCCCGTGGCCTGACGACCTCAGATTTTGTACCGATTCCTAATAATTATTCAGTCAGCCTTTTCGAGTCCTTCATCTGATCTCCGTACTTTGCGCAATACTCCACTACAGCAGGGCTAATATTGCAGACGGCAATCCAACCGAACCCAGTGCGTAGACTTCCACTGAAAGGGGCTGTCTCTCTCTCTCTCTCTCTCTCTCTCTCTCTCTCTCTCTCTGTGTGTCTCTGCCTCTCTATTTCTCTCTCTTTTCTCTCTCTGGCACCAGTGCTCTGAAGCGCACAAAACACGGCATGGATTTCCCAATTTGTTCTACTCATATTCACCTCACACACACATGGGTAAGAATACAGTGGGACCGAGCTTTGCAAAAGGTTATTTCCAAGAAGATAACCTCATCATAGTTATAAATTCCATGTCACACAAAAAGCCACATTTCAATTAGCAGAACAGCTATAAGTCTACCCATTATTATTGTATGTATCTTCCAAGAAAGAGTCAAACAAAGGAGATTAAGTCCTGCATGTCATGCATGGATTCAAAACTTGCTAACCCACGATCATCACATTCTACGTCCTCTGCTGTAGACATTCTTCATGAACATCTGTGATCCTCCGGTCAAGGTTCCCTAAGAAAAAAATATTACATCAACTGAATATCCACCATAGCCATGTGGTGATCAATCACAGGGTGTCAGTACGATGGGGATATTGTGGTAGTGTATAGCAGGTTTTTATAATTCTTTACCAGTTCCTACAGATGCCTTTGATCAGGTTCAGGGACATGGAGTTCACCAACAGAACCTTTTTCTGACTAATCCCACTGAGGAGATTGAGATAAAGTGGCCAGAAGATTCCCTGCCATTGTTTTCCATGTGTGAAGGACGAAAGCCTTCAGATAGTCTGCGGTCACGCGGACAGCCTGAGAAGGACGGTGTCACTCGGGTCCAGCCTCATGGGAACGACGTGAGAATGACGACACCGCCGTGTCCATGCAAGGTCGAGAAGGCAGTGCCTCATCATTGAGAACCGCAGGGATTGTCTGTAAGGCTCGCCCAGAACATGAGTGAATCTCCTCAGATCCGTCTGCCGACCACCCAGTAATCTTTCACGAGATGCAGACGATCTCCGCATGACACTGGCCAGTTACTGGGTGCTCCAACACGGCCTCGGGCATTCGCTGGACGACTACGAGTGTCCCATTGGATGGTGGTACAGGAACTTCCGCACCTGCTAGCATGCAAAGTTCAGGCGGGGACATGGTAAGGGAGTTGGGGGGTGGGGGCTGATATCGATAAGCCAACCTGGGAAGATGAGGGGCAGGGAAGGGGGAGTTAAAAAAAAAACCAGGGAAACAGAGAGGAACGCTGATCAGGACAAGCAGACTGTGAAAGGACTAATTCAAATTCATTTCATCCAAATGAATAGGCCGACATCTGAATCTATTACCCGCAAACGCAAGAGCAGGGTCTTACATCTCCAATCCCATTTGAAGGCTCCCATCGTCTGGTTCCGACAGGAGACGTATCCCGCTCAAGGACGCAGCGATGGCACCCCGCTCCCCCAACCCCCCCGCCTGGACCACTGCACAGCTCTCTGTGGTTTTTATCTAGCCACGTCCTGCCCACACGCTGCCCCCCCCAGCAGTCAGGCAATTACAGTATTAAGCACGGCCTGGCTGCGCTGTGGGCCCACCCCAAGACGGTCATCTGCTGTGATTCGGCGCCGGGAGAAGAGCCAGTGCTCACAGCGCCCGGTGCCACCGCCCACTTCAGCGGTGATGCCAGGACGGCCCCTGGCGACAGGAAGCGCACACTAGTCGCTCTTGACAGGAAGCGTACAGGAAGTACAGTAGCTGCCACCCCAACCCCACCACTGCCACCATTATCCCAGCTTCTCCTCCAGCTCCTCCTGATTAAACTAGGAGCGGCTGACAATGGGAGTAATGGTCCTGCTTAAGGAAGTGTTACGATCCTGCTTGGCCAACCCACAGCCCAGGGTTAATTGGCTTCCAGCTCAGCTGCACAGGCTGAGAAACGCCTACAGTCCTCAGAACTTGTCACAAGTTACGGAGACGGGCCGGGACGGTGGTCGGGATCCTTGGAGAATTCCTCTGGAGACGGCAGGAAAGCGCGGCACGTCCGAGGAACAAAGCCAACCACTTTGTCCCTCATGACAACCTCTCCCTTCGGTGTCCTCACCTCCGAGAGATTACATTTCCAAGACAGGAACCCCTTCGCTTGGGGAAAGGGTGAGGGGGGGGGGGGGGGGGGGGGTTTCAGTGGATTACAGAAATTCAAGGCATTTTAAAAGGTCACCCTGTCAATGGCGGAGTTTGGTCCTGACATCACGATGATCCCGGGTATTAACCATACGTCTCCGATGTTAGTGATTTCATCTGCGGGCAGGGTGGGGCCACTGCTCAGGCTTACCCAAGGACTCACTTAAGTCATCTGTCAGTCACTAGTGAGGTTTTTCTCCGAGACGTGTTTTTAATGCCAACGTGCCGGGCGATGCCGCGGACTAAGAATCGACAACAGGAAAGCCGGCCCCCAAAAATGCAGGTGGCTGGCGACCAACAGCGAAGAAACTGGGAAGGCAGCAGGCCTCCAGGGCAGACGCTGTGCTCACAAACTTCAACACGACAGGCAAGGAAAACCTAATAAGGAACCTATTTATTAAGTATTGTCTCTCGGTGCCAGCTGACGCTCCCTAATTCTCCCATAAACTCTGCTCTTGCCCGGCGGAAGGAGATGGGGTACCGGAGACAATGAAGTTTGGGAAGTACAATATGACATCTTGGGCAAACAGACACACAGGATGTAGGAAGGACACAGAAAGTGAGGGGGGGGGGGGTTCAAAGTGATTTTGGGGCTTGAGTATTAACTGGGGGGGTCCTCCGCTCCATGTCTGAGCTCTGTTTTAATATCGCGACTCCCAACATTACACGGGGAAAAAAAAGAGAGAGTCATGTGAAAGCAAAGGGGAACCGTGACAATTTTCAAAATTAAATTTCCTGCCGGTGTCCTCGGACCATCACAAGCTGGGGAAAGTGTTTACCCTGCGGGGGGGGGGGGGCGGGAGGGGATGGGGGTCTTGACTCCCTTGCACAACCGGGCCTCTGTGATGTGACTCCGTTGCTGGCCATGAGGTTAAATCTCTCCAGTCATACGGGTTACTAGTGCCACGCAGAGTCAATAAGCAATTACGCCTCTGTGGGGGGGGGGGGGGGGGGCAGTCATGGACGTCACTCCTGCCGTGTATTCCTTGCGCGCCCATGTCAACGCACCTTGAGGCTGCATAGTTGCCTTTAGCACATATGTGGTCCTGGGTAAATAACACCCCCCCCCCCCCCCCGGACCATCAATCCACAGCCTCTCCATCGAAATGCCGTGGTGGGGGGGAGCAAGCGCATACAGGCCTCTCGTGCACAGGCCGCCGGCCTTTCATTTATAACATGGCATAGTCGCGACGCTCATGTAGGTCAGCCAAACGAATAAACTCTCATTTAAATGTAAATATAGAGTCTGGCAGCTCCTCGCCAGCCTGCTATAGTTCAGGCGCTCATTACAATCGCGGCCATATTTCTAACGGATCTGCATGACATCCGTTCTGATGTACTTCAGGGGTTCCCGTGCTCATATCGATGTTTCTGCGAAGCGGCCGTTGTTTATAATCTTCCGGCCCTTCTTGGCACGTTCGGACGTTTCTCTTCCTGAACTATATTTACGTTTTTCGCCAACAGGTTATAACTGTACCGGGGGTTATGTTAGTGCCGAGACCCTGCGAGACGCGATTCCTAGGTGGTGCTTTTTAAGTGCACAGCACACTCGCTTTCCGTTCGGTCACACATCGAACTTTATCATTTTTCCCCACCGAGCCTGAAGGATAGAAACTTCCAGAATGCACAGTGAGATTCTCTTTTTCTCTCTCTCATTTTTTCCCGCTCCTGTTATTTTCCCTTCTCCCTTTCCCTCTTAATCTCACTCTCCTTTTATTTATCCTTCACTCGTTTCATTCCTCCTCTCTCTCTCTCTTTCTCTCCCCTTCTTTCCCTTCTCCTCCTCTCAGTCTATTATCTGCCCGTTCGGCTAATTGGCGTATTAGCGGCATGCCGCGGGTGACAGGGAGGTCCGGGCAGGGCGGCCGACTGCCACGGCATACGGATGAGGAGGGACGAGAGAGGATGGAGGGAAGATGACAGGGAAGGAAAGGTGCAGGCAGACAGGGGAAAGGAAGAGGAGGGGAGAGAGAGAACCGCTAGGCTGCGAAAGCTGAAGCGGGACAAGGTGTGTTTTTGCACATACAAGTGGATGAGAGCAGGATGGCATGATTGTAAAAAAAAAAGCAAGTGGTGATGAAGAGAGAAAAAGCCAGTAATTGCCCTCTTTTTAAATGGCTTTCTCTCCCTCTTCTCTGTCCCCCTCCACCCTCCCCTTCGGTGTCCACATTCAGCCCAATTACCCACTCTCTCCCGCACCCCTGTCAGCATATGGAAATACAGATCACACACAGAAATGTTTCTCTTTTTTCTTTCTCTCACGCCGGTAGAAGGGAGGTGCCGTTCAAACAAAGGTGGGGCTGGAAGCTCAGAGGGAAAAGGGCCACAGGATGCAGATGCGGGGGCCTCTACTAAAGATTTTGAGCCCCATAAAAGCACATGAAATTGGGCCCCCGACTCAGACCAATCACAATTTTCCTAGGACCCCCCTGTCATGCAGAGACCCTTGGAATCATCCTGCATTTACCCCCCTTTGCGGAGCCCTTGTGCACATGCTGCAGTAAAAACGTAACGCCCACAGCCACGCACCGGAAGGGTGTCGGCTTGTACCCCGTGACAGCATAGCTGCCTGGTCCTGAGACGAAGGGACATTCGTTTTCCCCCTGACAGCTAACAGGTATCCGCCTTGTGTGATGTTGCATAACAGGCGACATATTTACTTCACGACAGCTAACAGACGACGTCGTTACAACGCAGTAGGTAGCATGTGCCTGCCTCACGCGTCGACGGGCATCGCGAGGCCGCCACCGCGCACAGGGCGAGCGTTCACAGCGCCGCGGTAATCGTCCGTGTCGATACTCTTGTATCTGTCACACAAAGGTACACATTTCCACTGTCTCAAGTCATTAGCCACATAAGGTTAAATAAATGGTGAAATGTCATCTTTTAAAATTAGCTTTTCCCAATGATGTTTCAGGAAACAAAACAAGTTCGTTTATTAACATTCCATGAATATAATTTAAACATTTTTGTTTTACTTTGTTTGTTTAAAAAGCTTGTGGGGGCTGCCTTGAGGGTTTATTGCTCCATCACTCTTAAAAAAAATGTAAAAATGTATATGTTTGTTAGAGTGTATAAATGTTTAAAATGTAATAGTCGGGGGTCAAAGGTCAACGACACCAAGATGTAATGAAACTGGAATTTTGTCAATGTGAACAAGGGTCATGTGACACTGACAGGAAGTACAAATAGCTTGGCGAGGGAAGCTTTGATGAGCCTCCAGTCCACTAGTAATCACGTGATTGGAGGGGGAAAAAAATCAGGAAGTTCTCACACCCTGGGGAGGATTCGAACCTGCATCCCTAAAGGCAGCAAATCCCATCCGCTCTTGCGACAGAGCTGTAGAATTTGCACATTAATTTGAGAGGAGCTTGCAAAAATGCTGTGTGGTGCCTGGGGTGAGACGGAGGAGAAGAAGACGCGAGACGGCGGGGGGGGGGGTGGGGGGGGGTGTTCTGGCAGAAGAAAGCGTCACAGAGGTGCTTTGGAGGACAGCGCCTGCCGTAGACGGCGATAATGAGGCCTGAACCGATGCCGGCGTCTCACGCGTTTCAACTGTCAGCCGGTGAGAGTTGCACTCATTGGCTGGTGGATCTTGGAAAAACGGTTGGTGTCAACCGTCGCCGCCCACACCGGGCCCCCGAAGCCTGCCTCCTACACCGGCATCAACCCGCCCGAGGACGTCCTGACATCGTTGTAAAGGCCTAATGAGTCATAATTGGGATGAGAACTTGACGCTCAGCACCTAATTATTTCTGATTACTATCGTTAGCAGGCTGACTGAAAATTAGTGGCAGGGAAGGTAGCGACGCGCAGAGAGCTGACTGGCTGTGGAGTCACCCGAGGGCCATCGTCAATAATGCTTGTTTTCTTCCCTTTAAAACGACACCTCCTTCTGGTACCTGTATTTCGGCATGTCAGGAGGCGTCTCACCAACCCACCCTCTATGGGCTCCGTTCTTCCAGAACACTTTTATTTTTTTTTTTATGCCGAATGATTCATCTGTTGAGTTTGCTAACAATAGTAGTAACCCACCCTACATGCCCCACCCCTCATTCCCTTGGGGTGTTACCCTACCAGGCACCCCCGTCATCTCCACTTCTGGGCAATCTGTGGAGGTCCGTGAGCCAATTGGGCCTTTCTCACACCTTACCCGACTCTGAGCCAATCAGGAAAGTGGAGGGCGGGACTCATGGTGCCGTCCATATATGAGAGTGTGAACCTAGAGGGCACTGCAAACCTCTGGTTGAACCTGCATGGGCATTTGCGTAATTGTAGAGCAGACAAAGTTATCAGCAGCGGAGGACAGTAATGAGGTCAATGAGTCGTCGGATGAAGGAATTCGGCTCAGTGGCTGAGTGGAGTGATATCAGAAAAATAAATGATAGTGGGGGGGGAACGACCTCTAAATAATTCATGAAAACAACAGACTTACACACACACACGAGCACACACGAGTTAAGAGAATCACATAAAGAGAAAGTTTGCAGATGGTTGCATAAGCATAAGGTTTGCATAAAGTTAGATTTCCTTCAATTTTAGGAATAACATTTTTTATTTTTTTTACATTACAGTCCTCATCTGACCAATCTTTTTTCCCTCTAATGATCTCTGAGGCCCCAAATATTAGCGCTGAATGTGCTTTACGTGCAGTTTGGGCTCCCTGGGCCTTCCTGAGCAGCTGTAAACGCGTTTCGCAAATTCACCAATTAGTCGTTAGTTATAATTAGTGTATTAACGAGCTAAATAGTCCATAAGCCCACATGCCCTGACTCCCTATCACTCACTCCCGGCTGCAGTCAGTACGGCGTTATTGAGACATCGCTCTCTGCTCTTCGTCGGCTGCCGTGGTGCCCGGAAAAAAACAAAAACAATCACGATTGCTTTCCCAGATTGCAGAGGTCAGATGTTTCCCCGAGAGCGTGTCATGTGGCGATAGCCCGCCTTAGGTTCAGATTTGATTGGGGTCATGTCGAGGAATTGATTAATGTAGTTTATTATTTATCTATTTATTATCTATTATTTATCTATTCGTAAATCACTATGTTTATTCCTTCCTGTTATACTGCTGCTGTATTGCTCATCGTTTACACACACATTGCACTATGTAAATAAGCTCTTGTGTAACATATATAACCCCTTGTGTCCAGCTCCCTGGTTTTGCCTGATTTCTGCAGAAACCCTCCCCCTGTCACTTGCTGCTTGCATGGTGCACCATGGTCCCGATGGAACGCTTTTTGGTGCCATTGAATACCTGTATATGGAGAGACGGACAATAGCCCACTTGACTTGTTAGGCCAGCAAATTGACAAGCGTAGGATTTAGAAAACCGTTAGGTGAGGTGGAGGCAACGATTTAGAGGCGCAGGAATCCTCCTGAATTATGCGCGCGTCGCATGGAACAAGGGGAGACCTCTTTGGATTTGGCGCGCTGCTTAGCATGCGGCTTAGCATGCGGCTTAGCATGCGGCCTGGTGACCACTTTGGCGACTCGCTGGCTCGTCTGGCCTCGGCGAGGTTGGCGGTAAAAATCGTCAGAGGAACTGAAGGGGAAGTGAATCGCATTTCTGTCTGCTCTAGCCAAGGTATTCCTTCTCTTTTTTTTTAGTTTCATTGCCTGTCAATCACAGAAACCTCCATTTCATAGAGAGGACTTGACAGTTTTATTATTTTTCCGGTCTTGACATTCTGCAGGAAGATCACGATAGCAGTATTACTTTTAAAATGATCACGTTATTGTTTTGGTTATTAATTTCTTAACAGAATTCTGTTTATGTTCCTCAGACATTTGGGTATCTACCGCCTCAAGTTCTGATAGGACAATAAATGGACTTTATATTCCAGGCAGTAGCTGTAAAAACTCTTCTTTTATTCATTTCCGAGGCAGCTACCAAAAAAGGAGGTTAAATCTCGATCCAGGAGTTCCCCAGGGACCAGTTCCGGGCTCCCCGCGGCTTTTGTCTAACGTCCTCCGTTTGGGGTAAATGGTTTTAGGTGCAAAGGAACAACAGAAAAGCAGGCTTTAACATTGCCTCAGATAATTCATACTTGAGAAAAATATTATAAAATATTCATATTCAAGTCCCTCCCTTTATTATTGGTCATTGCATGTTTGCCAGTGATTCTTCTCGCTGGGCATGTGTGGGTCCCTGAATAAGGACCTGCCGCTTTGTATATTTCATATGCACATGAGCAGGGAACATTTACATGAAATTGTGCCTTTCTCCTGCTATTTCCTCTTAGGGCTTTTCCCCCTCTATCCTCTCCATCGTTGTCGTTCTCCGATTTCCTCCCGCACAACACCCCCAAGGCGCCACTCCACCCTCCGCTTTTGTCCCGGTCCATCTCCGCCTCCCTCTGTTTTGTTGGTGGGCTCCCGGCTCTCTCAGCCCCCAACCTAGCTGCTAATGGATCGCCCTCCCCGTCGCCCATTGCCAGCCCACCCTACTCCTCTCCGTCTAATCTAAAATCAATTGAGAACACCTCGCTGCTGAACCCCCCTGGGCCTCCCCAGGCAAGACGACGAACCGCACGAAAAAAAAAAAAAATGCTTCCTGGTGTCCTCCCTGCCTCCCTCCTTATTTCTCATCCTCATCTCCCTCAGACACACTGCACTCCCTCAACCAGACACGTGAAAGCATCACCAGCTGGCCAGTTCTAGGATTTTTTTAAGGTGGGGGACATAAAAGTCTCCAGAATTCATATGGGGGGGCAACCGTATCAGTAGCCAATGATAGGTTTTGAATTGGTGAATGACAGGGGCGGGGAGCAATCAAATTTCAGGTGAGGCCAGTGACCGTGTGGCCCCGCTCATGATACTGATCACTAGCATAACTGGCTAAAACATTCCTTATTGGCAAAATAAATAAGTAATAGGACAATAGTAGCAGCAATGGTACTTGATGCTAAATTACCCGCGGCTGTCCTGGAGACTTCTCCGTCTCTGCCAGTCTGAGTCATTCAACACACTGCGGCACTCTGCCCGCACGTCAGGCCCCCGTCGAGCCCCCGTCGAGCCCCCGTCGAGCCAGGCCGGCCGCTTCGCACTCTGTTCTCTCTATTTTTTTACCTCCAGACACTAATCATTCTTAATTTGCTAGCTTCCACCAAACACGCGCCCTGTAGCCCGAGCACCCTGCTTTTCAGGGGACAGCGCCAGTGCTGTCCCCCCCCCCACCCGCCCCATTGCTTCTCCCTGAGGCTCCGCCCCCACCTCCGGCCTCCTGTCTAACTGGAAGTTCGCAACATGATTTACGAGAACCGTGGACTTTATTTATTTATTTCCACTGCCGCCACCCCCCCCCCCCACTCCACCCCTCCATCTTTTCATTTATTTATTGGATTTTTTTTCCCTTCCTCTCTTTCCCTCTCCCTCTCTCTCTCCTCCACCTCCTCCTCCCTGTCTCTTCTTGTCTCTCTTATTGAAGAAACGGAGGCGCAGCTTCGGGTGATGCGATTAGATGGCGCGTAGCGCATGGGCAGGCTGCCGAGCCAGCAGACGTGTATCAGATCTGTCCCTAAGTTAATATCATTACATCTTCACTGTCCTCAAACAGTGAGGGAGGGAGAGGGAGAGAGAGCAGGGAAAACAGGGGAGAGGGAGAACGGGATCGGGCCGAGACATGGGTGAAATGTAAAATGAGCCCTCAAAATAAGACATCGTTCTTCAGGAATTATCCCGGAGAGAAAGTGCAGGGGAACCGGTAGCTGGGTGGAAGGAGAACAAACGGCAAAGCAGACGGCTCCCGAAGAGAAAATAAAAAAAGAAAGGAAAGCTGGAGAGCAGAAGAAGGGCTTGAAATTAATAAATAAAAGAAAAAAATGGAGGGAAAAACTGAATAGGCTTAAAGCGTGACGCTCAAGAGGAAAATGTAGAATAAATACCTCGGAAGACAAGGCGGAAATGTTTCCACATGAACAGCCGCAATTCGGATGCCGAATCATGCCACGCTTCGGCTGATGAGAGGGGATCAGCCCCTGATAGCAATCCGACACCCTACTGGTGTCACTGAAGCAAGAAAAAAAAAAACATAAAAACTCGGAAAGGCCTCGCGGTAAGAGGCAGAGAGTCTTACTGCAGATGAGCCAGCTGAGGTGGACAGGTCCCCCCGAACGCAGCACGGCATCGGCCTGACGCACCGCCTCTCTGCGCGGTAAAACGGCGACGTTAAGGCAAGAGGGACTGCCACAGTGCGGAGACAGCGTGATTGATTCTGACAGGGCAAAATTCGACATCAAGGCACCTGTCACGATTCTGAGCAATTTCGTTTGCCCTGGGGCAGTTTGGGAACGATTTCAAGGTTCATAAAGGAGCTTTGAAAGGGAGAGAAGGGGGAGGGGGGGGGGCAAATCACAACTGGACTGGACCCAGAGAAGTGCCCCTTCGTCAGGCCGCTTTGTATCCCTAACTGCTCCTGCCAAACCTTCCCCCTGTTCACATTGCTGGTAATGTAGCTCATGTGATAGGGTGGTGAGCGCCGAGGAGGTAGAGACAGACGAGGAGCAGGGTCAGGGAAAAGATCAGATGCTGTCAGGAAACAGGGACACACGGGAGGATAGTGCAGCCGCAGAGGAAAGCCTGAGAGGTGGAGATGTGTGTTCAGAAACAGGAGGATGATCCTTCCCTCTTTCCCAATCCAGTCCTTGTGGACCTACAGTCCATGTTTTTGCTACTGGCAGCTGAGAGGGAGCAAAAATGTGGACCCCATGCATGTCCCTGAAGACCAGGTTGGGCAACACTGCTCTAAAGCATCATATTCCAGGCTGTACAGATACAATATATGTGCACCGCCCCCACCCTAATAAAATACACCCAAAGCACCAACTGATAAAAGAAAACATTCACCTGATTTACGGATTTCTGAAGTGTTTTAGCGCAGTCTATTGCACGGGGCTGTATTTCCGAAATGCTGTAGAGGGTAAAGTATACATCATTACGGGATTTATGGACTTGGGAATTTAAGTGCCATATTAAAACCGGGGCAAGCAAAGGAGGAGATTCATCCGTCCAAGGGCACGGACAGGCAGGCGCAGCCGGGGCCCGATCCGACGTTTCTCGCGGAGCTCGTCCACGAGGTCGGACCGTGGAGCAGGGGGATGCTTTACAACCCAGGCTGTCTCGTGCTGCGTGACAGCGAAATTAAATTACTGCCCGGAGCAGGCGACCTGGGCCCGCCACCTCCCGTGGAGCAGGGACCGGCAGCGGAGACTGTCAGCCATGAGGCAGCGCCGTTCGGCCTGCGCTCTCAAACTGGAGCGTTACTGTCAACGCCGAACCCTGGCTGCAAACACGGACAAAACAGCCTCGCTGACAGTTCAGGTAGCAGTCGGCTCCCGGGTTAATAAGTTCCCCTACGATGCTGGCAACGGATGCCTCCCACACCGTGAATTTGTCACCGATTCCTCCGGGATATCCGGAAACCGACAGGAGGGAGAGATTACGGCGTTATTCAGGGATTGATCGGGGCCGCAAATGATTGGGGTTTGGCAGCTAGTACATAAAAAGCTAAACGTTCAACCAAGATAGGCTCCCTTCCAGCTAGCGCTGGTGAAATGAGGGGACTTCTTCCCAAATTCCCTGACTCTGCTCCCTGCTTTAAATACCCCCGAGCTCTCGGTGCTCTGCTTAACAACGTAATAATAATAATAATTGTCACAAGTGAAGTCAGTCGTCATGCACAGCCCTAGTGCTGATGGGCCTGGAGAGCCAAGCCAGCATTACTGGACTCTATGACGAGATGCCAATAATGGCCGCCTAAAAAAAAACAAGCAAACAAAAGGGGAATGAATAGTATAAAATATTAGGTAAAGAAGCTGCCAACTCTCTGTGGTCTTCACACAAGACCTGGTGTACGAATCGTGCTCACTGTCATTTTACTACTCAGATTGTTCTTGGGATTTCTGAGATACGTCTTCTAATAAAGCTCTCAGATCTCCAGCTTATAGAAGCAGGGCTTTATGAAACAATTTTGACAATTACAATTCGGTTGAGAGCACTGGCGACTGCAATTCCCGACCACAGCACACGATTGGAGCTGGAGGCATTCCTGCAGTCACCGAGCACGTATCTGTCGAGAATTAAGCATGTGTGAATCTGTAAGGCCCAGCGCACACTAAAAGTAGCATTAAAATAGGGTAAACGTGAGTTAAATCTTGGTGAACCGAACGGCAGAGATACAGATTCATCTAGAGAATCATTCTAGTTGGATAGAGGAGCTCGCTTTCGGGTGTGGAAATCCCGAGAGCCTCAGCCGTCCCCCCTGAGTCAGCCGGGACGGATACCGGGCGGCCAGCTAAGCGCATGACGCGTGCAGTCCAGCGCCGCTAATGAGCTCCGAACGGGCACACGTCGGCGGCAACGCGGGGAAAAAAATCACCTCCAAAGCGAAGGGACTGGACAAGCGGGGCTACCCAGCGGGACAGCGGCGTGGGAAACACAAAGAGGAGCCGGCTCGCTTTCCCGGCCACAAAAGGGAGCGTGCGCAGCACGGATATCTTTCCCTCAGAGGCGGATACAAAGCGGAGCCATATGCTGACCAAGCGCTGGGTGGGCGTCCGTGGCCTGGCATTCGAGGAAAGATAACACGGGAAACTCGCCGCCTTTTGAAAATAACACCACCTTTGTGTCACGGCGAGATAGCGAGGATTAGCGCGGAGATGCACTTTCTGCTGCACTACAATAAGTAGGCATCCCTAATTCCCTGGAACGGAGACACAGAAAACCAAAAGGCTTTTTGTAAAGAGGGACAGACAGACATCTCGGCCATTATGCTGCGAGATCAGAGATATTTACGAGCGCTATTCTAGGTAGCATCGTGGGACCACCGACTCCCCTCCCCAACTGCAGGAAAACAGGAGCAACTGCAAGCTATGGATATTTCAATTAAAAAAAAAACAAGTGGCTTGAGTGTTAAGGTAGCCAACGCAGATTAGCCAGACCTGACCTCGACCCGGTAGATCATCCCTGGGATGAATCGGAAGGCAGAATTAGAGCAAGGCCGAGATGGCCTTCGCAGGCGGAGCTTATTAATGCTTTCAAAGAGAAGTAGAGCACAGCAGCCCTACCGGCCCTCCGCCTGAATCTAGCGAAGGCTCCTCCATGACATATTGAAGCAGTCATTAAGGCCAAAAGAGGACCAACGCACCATTAAATTTCTTTGACTGAAGACATGTTTTATTCATGAATGCGTGTGCTGCGATTATTTGTAGGGGGTTTTTCGTGAAGTCACAAAGGGTATTTATGCGAAGCGTTACGAAACATTACATCTAATAACTGGATCGTTTTTTTTTATATATATATATATATATATATATATATATATATGTATATATATATAGATGCATGAGCACAAAATCACTAGGGGATAAGCTAGCTAGTTTCTGCAGGCCCGTGGCAGTGGAGATATCGACACTGGAGGAAAGCCGGTCTTCTCTGCAGCAGCGAGGAAAAAGCTGCAGCCAGGATGGGTGAAGCCCAGCACTCTGTGAAATTCGGTCTTCTGGTGTAACGAGTGGACCATGCCAGCTCAACACCGGCGCATCATTATGGAAGTCCCAGGAGCTCCTCCTGTTGGATCCAGGCGAATGGGGGTGTAGACTCCCTCGGGCTGGAGCTCTCGCAGACATACACCTCCGTCGGGCCGAGGGAACGATTTCACAGCCATCTACCGCTTAATCGCCTGGCGCTCCTTGGACCAGCGAAGCCGCTAACAGGTGCCGCCAAGGTTTGCAAACAAATTGCAAATATTGATTGATCTCCTCTTCAGACTGCCGGCGCAAGACTCTCCAGCCCACGTCGTGCCCAGCACGCAGCTCGTATACCTCTCCCTTCTCCAGACCCGCGGCTGTACTTCAGGGATTTCCGTTCCGAGCAACTCCGCCCAGCCGCGGATCTTGAAGGACGCCATTCTCTCCCCCCTCGGGCGGCTGGGTTCCTCCGTGACAGCTCTCCATGACGAAATCCACCAGCCTTCAACCCAGCCACCTTCCAGAGGTACAGCGGCAATTACAGGTACGCTCAAAGCCCACCAGTGCCCCCCCCCACACACCATGTCCGCACCAGCAAACTCGTATACCACGCTCAGGACACTGCAGGCCTACAGAACAGGAGTACAGCTGGAAGAAGAGCGGGCTGTACCCCCCAGGCAGTCATGCCTGACATTTGAATTTCTGGTTCTAGTTGCCCTGTTGTTTTTGGACCATCCTTAAACATACAGCCAATGCCAGGGAATGAGCCCGTCCAGGACCAGGTCCGAGCCGGCCGACCATAACCTCGACAGACAACGAGAGACATAAACACTTCAAAGGACTGCATTGTTTGCTCTTTGACGTCTATTTCTGAATCCAAAACTGAGAAGAAGTCAGTGCTGAGTAGGGAAAGGAAAGGCTGGGCCTAACCCATGCACCCCCCCCCCACCCCCCCACCCCCCACCCCCCGCTTCCCCAGGGAGACGAAACACGGCTGCGGTATTGACCAAGCGGCATAATCGATGGCGGGAGCCCAAGCCCCTGCAGACTGATGACTGTCTGCTCACACACAGGAAAAGGTCAGTGGTCTGCGAGATGGTGTCTGTGAGCCGGTGACTGTGTATGTGTGTGTGTGTATGGATTAGGTTTATATTACATTGTGGGGACCAAATCTGTTCTTTTGACATTGTGGGGACCATTTTCAGGTCCCCAAAAAGATCTGTGAATGGAATAAAAAAAACGTAAAAATATTTAGTTTGGTTACTCAGGTCAGGGCTGAGTAGAGGTTAAGGTCTTCGTGTTCTGAGTAGTATTTTCCCCAAAGAAATGAATGGAGAGTCCCCACAAAGATAATTACAAACCTGTGTGTGTGTGTCTGTGTGTGTGGGGAGGGGGATGGGTGCTTGGATCCATGCCATTGTCAAAGGGGTCACCATCGTTACGCTGTCACCCCCAAACTCACTTAGTGTGTGTCTGAGGATAATCGTGCGTGTGTAGCGGTATTACCTACACCTGACATACACTAAGTGGATTCTGGGCTGGCAGTTATAGCATGACAATCGTGACGCCTTGACAGTGATGTGGGTCTGAGGCTGATTCTGTCACCAGAGACGTCCCGGCCGGGAGAGTAAATCTGGACCATAACAACTATTGCTAGGTGTTTTCCTGCCAATTACACCTCGCAGTTCGGCCACATGGAGACGCGCTGGCCGCCCATTTCCTGATTTAGCTCCGACCAGCATCTCTATATTAAGCTCGGCACTGCGCGGTCACTTCCTCTATTGGTCCACCGGCTGCTACCATCTCGCCCACCCCCCCCGTCTGCCGACTTCCTGCCGCGTCGCCCGTATCCCGTCTTATCTGCCGCGGCCGCAGCTCCTCCAGTGATCCCCTCAAATCTGAAAGGAGATGAAGGATCCCGGCTAGGAGGCGCGACTTCTCCGTGTAACGAAGCAGGCGTTTAGCCTTTATCTGAGCCGGCCCCCCTAGCAAACCCATCCTGACGTCGATGGGAAAAAGGGGGGAAAAGGAGCTTTAATCCGATTTATTGCCCTTTTAAAAGCTGATCTGCCTGGCCCTGTTGGCGAATTACGCCGAGCTCGTGCCGACAGCAATGAAACGTCCATCTTGGGAGAGCTTGGTGATTTGGCTCCGTTCAGCACAGATGAAAAGGGCCCCCATTTCGGGCTTCGTAGCGCCTGCTGCGCCGACCGGCATGCGACAGCAAGCACACGCACACACGCACGCACACACGCACGCACACACGCACCGGCATCAGACCCGCAGACACAAGCACACACAAGAGCAATTACACAAACGGCTCTGAAAAGCGGTGAAAGCTACAAGACACAATACACACACAAATGCACGCACACATAAGCTTACGAACGCACATACGCTCTCAAAAGCGACGATTCCAAACTAGTACATGTATACAAAACCTGCTACAGACAGACAGACATACACTGACACACACACACACAAGCATCGCCCTGCAGGAAAGGAGAACTGCTGCAGACATTGATCAAGCTGACTTCTACCGCGGAAGAAAATAATGTAGGGTCTCTTTCCTTAAATCCATACGCCGCTGTTCGCCCCAAAGCAGCGAAAAAATAAAAGGTCTCATTATCCACCCTGGGCTCACCTATTAATGGCGACACATTAACGCAAACACACACACACACACACACACACATCCAGCAAGTTCGCTGCGGTGGGGGTGGGACAGACGGGAGGTCAGCTCTGCTGAAGGAGCAGATTCTCCAGTGTTACGGTGATGATGTTATACGAGGCAGTTCAGGCCACGCAGTTAAGCTATGACAACAGACATGCCACACAAATATGTACAAATATATGTATATGTATATATATATATATATATATATATATATATAAAAATAAGGCATACGCCTGCACTGGCAGGTATTGCTGTCATCACAGTGCTCTTTAATGTAACCAAGTGTTTACTTTCTCATTCAGTACAACTCTGCAGATATTACAATTCACAGTCTGCTAAAGAAAATGCATAGTGTGTGTAAAGAGTGTGTTATATATAATGTAAGCAGTTTCCTTTCCTGGTCCCATTCGTAGGCATCTGCATGTATAATGGCAAAGTGGGCGAATACTAGAATGCATTTTCGAGCAAAAACACAGCTTGTGGATGAGTACTATGTATAATTGTTATTGTAAAGCAGTGGGGCGTAATCTGCCCTGTGAAATCGCAGCCACTAGGGGGAGCAATGCCTGCGAAGACTTTCTTTTTGGTTACGTTGATTCTTTTAATAACTTGAATAGGGAGTACGATAGAGGTGGGTGGAGGCCAACAGGAAGTGAAGGTGTGGGCTGGACTAAGAAGGGGGGGGGCAAAGAAATAGGTGAGAGAGCAAAACTCTGTGAGTCAGAATGGGGTTGTGAATAATGGATGAGGGGAAAATGAGGTTTTTGTTGACTTAAGCCCATTTCTGTTTTTTTGTTTAATTATTCTTCCCATCGTTCATTCGCTCCTGTGTTACTCCATCCCTCTCTCTGATTAATGATCTTTTTATCGAAGCACACGGCAGATCCGGGTATGGTTTCTCACTCAGGCAAATCCACCTCCCCACCCCCCCCACCACCACCCAGCCGAATGAAAAGTCACACATAGGGGAGGGGGAGGGTTAAGTGGGACAATTATTGCTGCTTTAGGGAGGCCGAGCCAACTCACTGCCACAGTGTCGGACGGGGTCTGTGATCGAACGCCGTTTTCTGGCGATATTTAATCGGAAGTAAATATGCTCACACACACACACACACACACATAAATATATTTAAAAATCTATAAACCTGTTTTTGTGTAGTTTATGTTTGTGTATGCTGGTGTAAGCACAAATATGTAGACATAAGTATATATCTAACATATACCTGTACTGTTTACTGTATACTTCATGTCTGTTCTTTGGTGTCTGTCTGTCTGCATGCATACGTGTCAGTGTGTGTGTGTATATCACACATTACATTGTGGGGACCAAATAACCCCACAATATGATAAAAACCTGTTATTCCGATGTTGTGGGGACCATAGCTTTTTGGTCCCCACAAGGGGAACTTTATAAAAATCTGTGACTGCAATCAAAAAACTAAAAATGCCAAAGGTGTTGTATTTTGTTCAGTTACTAATGGTTAAGGTCAGGGCTGGGTGGGGGTTAAGGTTGTCATTGTTGGGATTAGGGTTTTGCCCACAGAAGTGAATGGATGGATGGTTCCCACAAAGATAAGAATACAGGTCTGTATGTTTGTGTGTGTCTGTGTGCATATATATATATATATATATATATATATATATGTGTGTGTGTGTGTGTGTATGTGCCTCTGTCTGTGTGTATATCGGTATATGTGTATGTGTGTGTGTGTGTATGTGTGCCTCTGTCTGTGTGTATACCGGTATATGTGTATGTGTATGTGTATGTGTATGTGTGTGTGTGTGCGTGTGTGTGTCTGTGTGCATATATATATATATATATGTGTGTGTGTGTGTGTGTGTGCCTCTGTCTGTGTGTATATCGGTATATGTATATGTGTATGTGTGTGCGTGCACTCACATGTGCGTGTGCGTTTGTGTTTCTAAGCCTGTCCCTGTCGCTCTATGCACACACTTGCCGTCTGGCGGCGATCCCAGTAGCTCTCCTCCCCTCGCCAGGCTAAACCAGCCGAGATAATGCCAGTTCACCACCAGCCGTGCTCACGCGGATTCCGAGCCGCACTGGCCTGATCCGGGCTGATCTGGGCCGGGTTTCACCAAGCGTGACCAGCGCCAGACCCGGCCCTCGACGTCACCAGGTGAGGGGAGCTAGCCCGGAACAAAAAGAAAAGAAGAGAAAAGAAAGGAAAAGAAAAATCCCCATGTCTCCATGGAAACAGGGGGCTCACACTCCCCCCCCCCCCCCCCCCCGCGGCCTGCTGGGGACTGTCACTACGATACCCATAATCCCTTACACTTCAGTAAAGGCGCGCAAATGTGTGAGTGCCAAAGCACCGACGCGGCCGGCTGTGCTTCCTGTGTAGCATGCGCTGCAGTCAGGATGCAGGAAACCGGGGCGGCCTCCATGACGACAGCAGAACAGGAGCTCCAGACTGTTGCCGGCTGCCTGGATGCTCGCATCCACGTGAAACCAGCGGGCCTATCCATCAGGAGGCCTTGCAGTAGACAATAACACCCAGGTCCATCCAAATTCAATTACTGTAAGGTACATAAATAAGACTTCGGTTCGGGAAACTAGCAGTCGGGCCCAGATGCAAAGGAGGTGATCAATGGATGGTCGTGAGCAGAGACAGAAAGAGTGCATTTGCACGGACAGAATTGGAAACGGGGGGCTGAGAATGTGAGAGCATGAAAATAAAAGGCAGGTGAAAAAAGAAGAAGGGAAGGTCCCTCCATCTCTGCCAGCATGACCACTTGTATCTGCCAGTACCCAAATAACCAGAATTACCCAGGTATCAGCCAATACCCAAATAACCAGCGGTACCCGGGTATCAGCCAATACCCAAATAACCAGCGGTACCCGGGTATCAGCCAATACCCAAATAATCAGCGGTACCCAGGTATCAGCCAATACCCAAATAACCAGCGGTACCCGGGTATCAGCCAATACCCAAATAACCAGAATTACCCAGGTATCAGCCAATACCCAAATAATCAGCGGTACCTGGGTATCAGCCAATACCCAAATAACCAGCGGTACCCGGGTATCAGCCAATACCCAAATAATCAGCGGTACCCGGGTATCAGCCAATACCCAAATAACCAGCGGTACCTGGGTATCAGCCAATACCCAAATAACCAGCGGTACCCGGGTATCAGCCAATACCCAAATAACCAGCGGTACCCGGGTATCAGCCAATACCCAAATAACCAGCGGTACCCCGGGTATCAGCCAGTACCCAAATAACCAGAATTACCCAGGTATCAGCCAATACCCAAATAACCAGCGGTACCCGGGTATCTGCCAGTACCCAAATAACCAGCGGCACCCGGGTATCTCCCAGTACCCAAATAACCAGCGGTACCCGGGTATCTGCCAGTACCCAAATAACCAGAATTACCCGGGTATCTGCCAGTACCCAAATAACCAGCGGTACCCGGGTATCAGCCAGTACCCAAATAACCAGCGGTACCCGGGTATCAGCCAGTACCCCAAATAACCAGCGGTACCCGGGTATCTGCCAGTACCCAAATAACCAGAATTACCCGGGTATCTGCCAGTACCCAACCAGCGGTACCCGGGTATCTGCCAGTACCCAGACAACCAGAATTACCCGGGTATCTGCCAGTACCCAAATAACCAGCGGTACCCGGGTATCTGCCAGTACCCAAATAACCAGCGGTACCCAGGTATCTGCCAGTACCCAGACAACCAGAATTACCTGGGTATCTGCCAGTACCCAAATAACCAGCGGTACCCGGGTATCTGCCAGTACCCAAATAACCAGCGGTACCCGGGTATCTGCCAGTACCCAGACAACCAGAATTACCCGGGTATCTGCCAGTACCCAAATAACCAGCGGTACCCGGGTATCTGCCAGTACCCAGCAACCAGCGGTACCAGGGTATCTGCCAGTACCCAAATAACCAGAATTACCCGGGTATCTTACAGTACCCCAACATCCACAAGTAACCAGGTATCTGACAGTAGCCAAACATCCAGCAGTATCCAAGTATCTGACAGTAGCCAAACATCCAGCAGTATCCAAGTATCTGCAAGTATACAAATATCCAGCAATACCTGAGTACCTGACAGTACCTGAGTGCACACACAGCCACACTCACCCAATCTTACTGAGGGTGTTTATATCTGAGAAGATGATGTGGGTGTATGCATGTGCAAGGACAGTGACTTATTAAGCATCCCAGATACACAGCAATCATAACCACAGAGCTGACAGATGTGCAAGCTGTCATACAGAAAAGTAAGCGAGAGCATGACTCTGTCCTGTTAGATTGATTCTCACCTCATTCAGACTTTGTGTCTATAAATGACAGGCATACTTACATTATTATTATTAATTTTAAACCATTACAGGGCTATCCATAAATCACATTACTGCACCCATCATCACAATTCCTTCGCTCTTTCTTTTCCATTCATCTCTCACATCTCTCCATCAGGCCGCCGAATAACGCCACACGGGCCGCCTTCCCAGCACACCTCGAACCTCAGCCTTACAGCCTCAGTCGCTTCACAAACTTTATTTCAATTTTCCGGGTGACGTTAACCTTCAGCTTCACACAAGGTTTCAGCTTTACATAATCGCCTTTTTAAAGACGTATTTACATATTTACATCAGGTGAAGCCAGGCGAATATTAATTATCGCTTATAAATGGTTCGGAGTCAAACTCCTGTGCCAGTTTCGCGGGCCTGACTCGCACGCAAGTCGAACCCGAACATCTGGCCTACGGATGGATTTGGCAACCCCCGTCGGCGAGAATCGGACCAGATGAAGGGCCTGGATGAGCAGGCAGAGCCGGCGTGAGGCCGCGTTAGAAGTAGGGCGAGGAAGGGGGGGCGGTGGGAGGGGGCGGTGACAGCGCTGAGAGGGAGGAGCGACAGGGAGTGACACAGGGCGTTGGCTTAGGCCTCAGTGACCGCAGAGGCCCGGCTGCTACATTAACGGTGCCGATTCATCGCCGATCACAAAGACGGCTTCATATCCGGCATTCTGCTGATCTATAAATATATATATAGACAGACATAATCATGTCTTCATTTCTATTTATCTCGGCCATCCAGCGCTGATTGCCTCTCCCTCCTCCCACCCCACCCCCTCCCCAAACCGTCTTCTTTCTGAACAGAGATGTCAGGCACCAGAATGAAGCTTCCGGTAACGTGTAGCGACGACCACATCCTCCTCTGATTGGCTTGCGGGAGACAGCCCCCTGCAGCCATGCCGTACGCTCACCCCCATTCCCGAACACGGTGACGTGCCAAACGGGGGGCCGGCGTGGGGGTTGTTAAAAGGATGTCCATCTCCATTTCAGGTTTTTTCTAGTACACGTGCCATCGGTGATGATGGGGAACCGTAGCATGGCGCTTCTGGTTATCGATCGACGGAGAGATGGGGCCGAGGAATCCGCTCATCTGTGAGAAGGAGCGTGGACGGGCCGGCGGCCGGGGTATTGCACTGGCGGGAAAGGGTGTCTGGCGAAATGGGCAGGGCTTTCGCAAAGCGGCTTGGCAGCTGGACCAAAAAGCTTGGGGATTTAAGCTTCTGTGGGGAGGGTCTGGATGAGTGGCATGTTTAGTCTTCAGATCGAATTTGGTAAATAAACGACAAATAAATGGGGAAAGCACAGAAAAACTGGAGTTTTTGGAGTCGCTCCGGGTAAAAGTGCCGCTAAGTCGCTGTGCGTCACATAAATAAATGAAGCAGGTGAGACAAGAACACGATTCCGGAATTTCCTCCCCCACAGAAACCAGCGAGGAAAAACGCAAAATTCTTAGTAAAGCGAGGAGAGCTGCCCCCGCTCTCCCCCCCACCCCCCCATCTCAGCTTAAGGAAGATTTTTTTTTTTTTTTTTTTAAAGTTCTGGTCCGGACGGACCGGGGGGCCGAGGCCCAGGGACACAAATGAGCCGCAGCAGCAGTTAATGAGAGTTAATGAGCGATGCTATTCTTACATCGCGCCTCTGCCGCTCCCCACAAGCGCACGGGCCAGGGAATCGCAGGCTGCCCCCCCCCCCCCCCCACTGCACATTAAAAAGGCATTAGAGCGGTGACTAAGTGACTAAGAGTTTGTGCGTGTGTGTTAACGGCGAGAGCTGTACGTGTGTGTGTGTGTGTGTGCGTGTGTGTTTGTGTGTGTGTGCGCATGTTTTTGTGTGTGTGTATGTGTGTGTTTGTGTGTGTGTGTGTGCATGTGTGCGTGTGTTTGTGTGTGTGTGTGTTTGCGCGTGTTTGTGTGTGTGTGTGTGTGTGTGTGTGTGTGTGTGTGTGTTTCCAGTGACAGAACTGAAAATATATGTGTTAGTGTGTGGTGGCAGTAGCTGGAGTGTGTGTGTGAGCAGATGTAGGTGGAGAGATGAGGTGTGAGCACTCGTCAGAGACAGAGGTGTGTGTGTGTGTGTGTGTACAGCTGTTCATGTAGCAGTAGTGGTGGGCGTGTGTGTGTGTGTGTGTGTGCGTGTGTGTGTGTGTGCGTGTGTGTGTGTGTCTTCAGTGACAGAACTGAAAATATATTTGTTAGTGTGTGGTGGCAGTAACTGGAGTGTGTGTGTGTGAGCAGATGTAGGTGGAGAGAAGAGGTGTAAGCACTCGTCAGAGACAGAGGTGTGTGTGTGTCTGTGTGCGTGCATGTGTGTGTCCATTCTGCGGCTGATGCACGATTATTCTGTGACGGCAATGAGATTAAGTATGTGTACATGTGCATGCAGGCGTGTAAAGATGAGTGTGTTACACGGCATAGGGGGGGATAATCCGTGTTAGGCGAAAGCTGCCTGACAGCATGGTAACTACTCGCATGTCACAGGTCAAGCTGATCCATTTCGCTGGACGTAGAGTCTTGTCAGACTTTTCTTTACGCATAACGGAGACACGCGGTATCAGTGTCGCGAGCGCAGCGCAGGCAGTGACCCGGCACCCCGGCAGCTAAATCAAACAGGCCGTCCCCTCAGTGACGGCTGGAGGCTTCCGGAAGGTGTCGGGCAGCCTGTCGTTTCTCCAGAGAGGTAGTGTGACTGCCTTGCGTCCTGTCCCTCCGGGGCATGCACAGGGGCGGGGCCCCGAGCTGAAAGCTGACTGGTCCTCGGAGTGCCCCTTCAACTGTCACTCACTGATTCAAAACGTATGATTGGCTAATGAGGTCGGCCCCTCTGTATGAATTATGCCCCCTCTTATGCCCCATCCCACCTTTCAGAAATTCTAGAATCGGACCTTCCACCTGTCCCTTCGTCTCCCGGGCTGAGGGCCAAGAAACTTTGCTGAGAAAAACTGGAGAGAAAAGGCGGAGGAGGGAAAAATCCAGAGGGAAAAGAGAGGGAGGGAGAGAGGGAGGAAGAGGGAACTTAAAAGAGAAAGTGCGCAAGATCCTCCGCCGTTTAGAGTTTATCGGGGATGACAGTGTGAGGCAGCAGCACCTCGCTTCCGCGCTTAGTTACCACGCGACACACCTGCACACACACACACACACGCCCGCACGTGCACATACAGACAGGAAACTTAGTAACTTCCCCGCCCGCGGCTTCATCTGGTAGGCGGGGGGGGGCAGCGAGGTCACGGGCAGCGATATTAAACCATCAATCAAGCCGTAAATTAGCCGCTTTGCGTGGCGAGCGGGAGACTGTCTCTCCCACGGCTCGTAAGCTCCGCCAGGAGAGGGGAGAGACCTCACCCTCATCGGCAAGCAAAAAGTAACAGGGGCAACAGCACAACTGGTAATAATCGACACGGGGCTGTTAGTGTGGCGCCGCTGTGGGGGGCGCTGGGTGTGTGTGAAGTTATGCACGTGTGTCAGTCTGCTGTTCTGAGTGTATATGCATGTGGAATGTGGGCATGCATGTATATATGCACAGGGCCGGGTTTCTTGTATCCAGAGCCCAGCCCCACTGAAAAATTCACCTCACCCCCAGTGTAGTGACTGTTTATGGCCAACAGGGGGCTCCCACGCAAACATGAGGTAAACACCCCTGCTGGCTATGCACATGTGTAAAATATGTACATATAAGCTGTGTGAGTTTTGCGTGACGAGTGCACGTCAGTCCCCAAACTGGCAAGGGCTGAATGCTGAGGGATGCCCCCCCGTGCCGCAGCAGTCAGTGATTACCCCTCCGGGGCTCCTGTGATATTCCATTAATAAGACATTTGGACTGTGCATGAGCCGGAAGCCATCGGAGCGTGGGAAGGCGGGGCTAAACAGGGAGAGCCAATCAGAAGCAGGCAGAGACTCAATGCGGATGTGTTACTCCACATTACACAGCCTGCCCCACCCATCATTAGCAAACAGTGATGGTGCTGCTGATTTCCAGAGGCTGCTACAGCGTGACTACAGTGCGCCCCCTAGTGACAAATGGGGTAGAGTCAGCCATCCACAGCAGGGAGTTGGAGGTCAGTGCACTGTTAAGGGTGGAGCAGGGAGCAGCTGCACTGCTGCCATCAGTGTTGTCTGCAGACAGGAGGGTTAGGAGCATCTCACACACACACCAACACACACACCAACACACACACCAACACACACAAACACACGGATGCAGAAGCGCGTCTGCAGCTCCTCCCTCTTCCGCTCTAACTTGGCCTCTTTTTCTCCTCTTTAACTTCCATTTTCCCGGCCGCTGTCTGATCCCCCCCCCACCCGCCTCCGCAGCATGTGACCGGGAGAGTGAAATGAAGGGTCCTACTGTAAACTCTCTCCCCGCGGCCGAGATAAGGAAACGTAATTAAACCCGGATCTCGTCGGTCTCGCCGCCTTTCCGCACGGAGTAAAGGACAGAGCCATGTGTCAGGAGCCAGCCGGTCACCGGGCCGGGCTGGTGACAGGGGCCGCGAGTTCACACATGCGCATGCCGGCCACTCGGTGACACGGGCGGGGGGCAATTCTTTAGCCCAGTGAAAAATAAAACTCTGTTGACCGGCATTCCGTCTGGGGTACCCTCTCCCCTCCAGGCTTCCCGTGACCCCATACCAGATAAATGCTTCGAAAATGGATGGATGGGTTAAAAGTAAAAAAAAAAACCCATCGAAAACGCTCAGCTTATTTTTAAACTACTATAAAATAGAGACCATCAGGGAGGGAAAATGAGTAACAAGCCTTCTGTCAGGATTTCGTACACCTGCACTAGACCGAATCTCCTTACAGATGCAGCCACTCAAGGACAATTAAGAAATTATCCGAGGAGATATGATTATGTTGCTAGGCCACTGCTGCAGCAAAAATAGTCGACAACTTATTCAGGGCTCTGTACACTAACCGCAAACTTACACTGACAACACGACCCAGGTAAAGCAGATCAATCCGCATAACTAGGGCCTGAGCTCGCACCTCATCCACAGATTCCCTTCACGTTTGCGCTCACATCGAATTCAGGACAATCAGAGCAGTTCCTGAGAGTGACTGTCGACTTGCAGAATTTGGATTTGAAACGGCAACCCCCCCCCCCCCCCCCCACACACACACACACACACACACACACGCGTGTGTGCATTACCCATTCCCTGCTGGGCGGGGGCTTTAAATAGGAACACAGACTGACGTGAGTGAGTTCGGAATCATCCGGAAGCCTCGCAAGTTCGCCTGGACACGTAGAAAGAGAATTAGCTGTCAGCTAAATATAGCCAAAAAAATTTGGAAGACCCGGCAAAGCCAAAACCGTCGCAATATCACCGCTGTGCCTCCCCATGCTCAGCTGCTGTTGCCTCTCATGCATATTAACATCACACTGTCCCTATCCGTCCAGCACGCACTGCAGCACCCAGCTGCCAATTATATTCACAGGAGAAATGGGGGGCGGAGCTAACACGCAGGGGGTGGAGTTAACATCGGCTGTCAATCACCGGCATAGTAACCAATGGGAAGTGGATGACCGCTTCCCTTTAGTTATGGCTTTCAGAATCAAACTTAATTAGGGAAAGACAATGTTCCCTCAGCTCAGAATGGCGGCGGTACTTCAGTCAATTCATCAGCACTACTAAAGCTGGTGCGTATTATGGGGTGTACGGCCAGGCCTTGTTTGGCCACGCCCCTTACCGTTTGCCGTCCTTCCTGCCCAGCTCACGGTCCCGGAACTCATGCTTCTGGAAGTGCTTCCGATGGCTGAGGATCGAGGCGCGGTGACAGAGATAGGAAGCCCATTAATCACGGATCCATCCGGTCCCACGTGGCGGTCACACTCCCGCTTCGGGGAAACTGCGACCGTCGAGATTAACGGCGCTCGCAGCGCGTGTGATGTCAGTGCCCGCAAAGCACCGTCTGCCGCATGTTTGGGTGCCCTGAACCACAGAGCCGCACGGCCCGGAACACACATACATGCTTGTTCTCCAGGTGCATGCAGTCATGCCTGTCTTTGTGACCACTGTTTAAATCTGCCATGCAAATAATGATAATTTCAGTGCTCTGAAAACACATCGCAAAATATGCTAAACAAAAAGTTATACCGTCCTTAAAAAAATAAAGAGCTATTGTTCTTCCAAAGCCCCCACAGCGTCTGTTCTTCAGGAGTTGCGGTTTTGTTGGGACATTTTTCCTCTGTAGGACGACGACACCTGTACAAACACCTACAGGCACACACATGCACACGCGTGCGCACACACTCACCTCCTGTTTGTGAGGGAGATTCAGGATCCGTCAAGCCGCAGGTGAGCGATCAGGCACTGGGGGGGTCACTCCATCTGCGGGTCCTCATTGTGTCCCAGCGCTGGATTGATTAATTAAAGGTATCGTTCTGGGCGGGAGACGATTTGCTGATTGGGCCGTATTTTAGTCAGCAGCTGATTTTTACCCGGCAAAAGCCGAATTAAGCAATGGATTTAATTAATCTGTTGGGGGGGGCTAAAAGAATGCCCCACAGACACGGAAGTCCTCTGGGGAATCGTTAGCCGCTCCTGCTATTTAGGAAGGAGGAGGTGTCAGGGAATTGATGAGTGGCAGGTATACTTTGGAGAGGCAGGGTGGAGGCAAAGGGAGGACCCAAATAACAGGACAAGGCTTCAGGGAGGACAGTGCAGGGGTCTGCTGAGACTCTGAGGCACGAGCTTAATGGATGTGTACGGCACGGGAGCCCCAGGCCTGCCCCGTGTGGTCACGCTCAGCACCGCAAGAGCAGGCGGCGGCGGTACCGTCTGTCCGAGAGAAACGGCCCATCACCAGCCACGTCTGCGGCCTCCGCCTCGTTACCTGGCTGTCACCGGGGGGGGGGGGATGTGGACAGACAGGGCAGTGGGGAGTTTGCTCGGTGACTTTCACGCTAAATGGAGTGGCTCGTCTGTGTCGGTGTCTCTCTGGGCGCCCGCGGATTCCAGGGGAGGCGGCAAAACGGAGCGAGGGAGGTAAAGGGAGACAGTGACAGACAAAGAGAGTAAGACAGGGACAGAGGGGGGGGGCAGAAAGACGGGTGGAAAAGAGAGAGAGACAGACACTATACAGAGAGGGACAGAAGAGAGGGAGAGAAGGGGGGGATGACAGAGATACAACGAGAAAGATAACAGAGAGAGAATGAGGGGGAAGGGAGGAAGAGAGACACAAAGAGAAAAAAGATAGACGGAGAGACAGTAAGGGACAGAAGGAAATAGAGAGAGAGATGTAATGGAATCACAGCTAGCTGACCCTGAAGTGGCACGAATGCAATCGGCTGTCCAATTTCTATACGTTTAATCACACGCTGTCTGACGCCACACGTCGACACGCCTGGCAGCGTGTCATATGCAGCCTATTTATTTTAGCAAACACATACACCAACATATGAACGATATTGCAGTTTAAGCAAACATATTGAAATGCAGAATACTTGTTTATAACGTGTCGGCCGTTTGGAGTGCTGTTTTAAAAACACAGCCAGCTCAACTAAGAACACAAACACCTATTTCTGCCGAAACACCCACACCGACGCCGACTCCCCACGTACCACACGGCCCCCCAAACACACACGGGCGCGGATCTGACATGCCTACACAGAGACTAAAAGCAAAGTTTTAAATGAAAACTGCGCAGCATCCAAGCCAGGCTCGATATTAATATTGAGAGGTGTTACTTAACTTGAGTTTCAATTACATGGGTGAGAAAAAGCCTTGAAATGTCTTTGAGGATCTCCGCCTCTGCTTGGGTAACTCCTCTTCCTCAACCTGAGGCGGGCCTGGTGACATGTCTCCTGGGTCCCCTTATCGGGTCACCCAACAAAATAAATCAAAATTCAGAGGTGGAACGTTCCGGTCCAGAAAGTACAAATCCACACCTAGGCTTTGTTTCAACCTACCAGTTGAGTCCTCTGACTGAGACTCTTTGTACTAAACTGGTTGGTTGAAACAAATCCTTGGTCTGGATTTGTACTTTCTGGACCTGAACTTTCCAGCTCTGTCAAAATTGAAATGGAGCTGACAGCCCAACAGAAGAAAAATAAACAAATAATAAACAAAAGTGTTATTTTAGCCCCTCACCGCAGACACTACTGCACACAGGGTAGATTGGTCAACTCATCTGGCAATATAGGCAGCCAACTAGGGCCACCATCGTACGAGGTAATCTTCACTGCAGGACCCACCCCCTGTCACACCCCCGCTGGTGCCGGGAGGGAAGCTTACTCATGGCACCACATGGCTTTTGACCAGCCCTGATTGGACGTGCTGGAATTCTGTTGGCATTTCCATGTTTTTCAGTAAACATCCATCATGGCTTTGAGTTTACAGTTGGTCGAGATTCCCCTGTCCCTGCTCTGTGAAGGTCTACCACATTTTGCTGAGACCCATGCGGGGGTTAGTCCAAAATTAGGGTGGTAGAGGCTGGGGGAGAACACAGCAGGTGTTCCAGCTGGGGTAAGTGGGAATATGAAGCTTTCGATTGAAATCCCATGACCTGCAGACCCGACACCGCACTGGAAGGAAGGGCTCTGCCTGGTGAGAACCCATGACCTGCGGACCCGACACCGCACTGGAAGGAAGGGCTCTGCCTGGTGAGAACCCATGACCTGCAGACCCGACACCGCACTCGAAGGAAGGGGTCTGTCTGGTGAGAACCCATGACCTACAGACCCGACACCGCACTGGAAGGAAGGGCTCTGTCTGGTGAGAACCCATGACCTGCAGACCCGACACCGCACTGGAAGGAAGGGCTCTGCCTGGTGAGAACCCATGACCTGAGGACCCGACACCGCACTGGAAGGAAGGGCTCTGTCTGGTGAGAACCCATGACCTGCGGACCCGACACCGCACTCAAAGGAAGGGCTCTGTCTGGTGAGAACCCATGACCTGCGAACCCGACACCGCACTGGAAGGAAGGGCTCTGTCTGATGAGAACCCATGACCTGAGGACCCGACACCGCACTGGAAGGAAGGGCTCTGCCTGGTGAGAACCCATGACCTGCGGACCCGACACCGCACTGGAAGGAAGGGCTCTGCCTGATGAGAACCCATGACCTGCGGACCCGACACCGCACTCGAAGGAAGGGCTCTGTCTGGTGAGAACCCACGACCTGCGGACACGACACCGCACTGGAAGGAAGGGCTCTGTCTGGTGAGAACCCATGACTTGCGAACCTGACACCGCACTGGAAGGAAGGGCTCTGCTTGGTAAGAACCCATGACCTGCGGACCCGACACCGCACTGGAAGGAAGGGCTCTGTCTGGTGAGAACCCATGACTTGCGAACCCGACACCGCACTGGAAGGAAGGGCTCTGCCTGGTGAGAACCCATGACCTGCGGACCCGACACCGCACTGGAAGGAAGGGCTCTGCCTGGTGAGAACCCATGACCTGAGGACCCGACACCGCACTGGAAGGAAGGGCTCTGCCTGGTGAGAACCCATGACCTGCGGACCCAACACCGCACTGGAAGGAAGGGCTCTGCCTGGTGAGAACCCATGACCTGCGGACCCAACACCGCACTGGAAGGAAGGGCTCTGCCTGGTGAGAACCCATGACCTGAGGACCCGACACTGCACTGGAAGGAAGGGCTCTGCCTGGTGAGAACCCATGACCTGAGGACCCGACACCGCACTGGAAGGAAGGGCTCTGCCTGGTGAGAACCCATGACCTGCGGACCCGACACCGCACTGGAAGGAAGGGCTCTGCCTGGTGAGAACCCATGACCTGCAGACCCGACACCGCACTGGAAGGAAGGGCTCTGTCTGATGAGAAGAAGCTGTCTCAGAACATACTTCTGCTGGACACCTCGCCCCCCTCCTTGTTTCTGCATCACTGAAAATGCAAAATATGCAGGTGTTCATTAATGGATGAAAGAGAAGGGTCTTATCCCACTGCTGTTGATAAGAGTCAGCTGGGGTCACATCCCACCCCAGGACCATCTGTCACTCAAAGGTTCCATTTCCCACCCCCCCCCCCAGAAACAGATCCACCATGGGGTGCAGTGACTATGCTCTGGCAACTGGGGGAGGCACATAAACTATATTTTTCCACATTATGGTTTTCTTTACCCCTCCTGACTCCTCCTCCTCCTCTTCCTCCTCCTCCGCCATGTGTTCACCTCCCGTCTCGGTAATTTTCCCTCTCTGCCTGTCCTGCTCTCTTTCTCACTCGCTCCGTTCCGCCTCTCTCCCCATAGCTAATTTTCACTTCTTTTTCCCTATCTGTCTCGGCAATCCTCCAATCCTTCCCTGTTTATCAGAGTCTCTTGCTTTTCCTCTATCTTCCAGAAACTCTGCTGCCCCCCCCCACCCCACCCCAGCCCGCCACCATTCCATCTCAGTCTCCAGCTCCCATTCCCGGCTCTGTACACCAGCTGTGAGGATCTCCAGCGTCGTCCTCAGGTCTCCCTCTATAATGCCGCTAATAACATGTCAAAGCAAGGTCTCAGACCCTGTCCTGTATCAAACCCAGCTCTCAGTACATCGATCCCAGGCTGGCCTGCATCTAACCCAGCTTGGAATTAGTCCCACACTTCACAGTATCACACCTAATCTTTCCTGTGCTAAACCCCACTGTCAGGCTGTCAAACCCAGATCTCACTCAATCTGGCACGACCCTAAGGTACCACATTAATTTTAGCAATGTTTTTTTTTTTTTTTTTGTAATTTTGAGAAAGCAGGCTCAGGCAATCTCTGGAGCATCGAGGGGCTAAGGGCCTTGCTCACCAAAATCACTCTTGAAATCGCTCTGCTGACCCAGGGATTTGAACCAACAACCTTCTCATCAAAGGCAACCCACTGACCCACACACATCACCTGGGCAACAGCAGCTAATATGACCATCCCTTCCCTATGTCATGGCCATAGACAATACCCAGCTCAGGCCATGTGACCCGAGCCATGTGACCCAGGCCATGTGGAGCCTGCCAACGGGAGCCAGGACTGCCTCGGGCGGCAGATGAGTTCGGCGACCGTCCTGCAGACCCGGGCTCCTTTGCCTCTGCATTTTGGCACTGGTTACTGCTCTCCGCAGCTCAGCCAACTATAGGAAACCCAGCTGATGATATCAGAGCCTGTCTGCAGATATCTTTTTAATATATATTTATTTGTTTTTTAATTATCTCGGTGTCATGTTACACTTCCTGGGCAGAGCCTGAGAGGGTGCAGCACACTGTATCGACGGCGGCGACAGAGTGAGGGAGGCAGAGAGAGAGAGAGAGAGTGTCTCCATTTCTCCCTCTGTCACCCCCATCTCTTTACTTTCCTGTCTGCTCCCCTTCCCCTCCTCCCTCCTCCTTCTCTCTCCGTTCCAGCCTCCCACCTCCCATCTGTGCGCTTCATCAAACGCAAAGACGCACGCACACACACAGTGACACACACACAGATACACACACGTTCACACACAGTGACACACACAAACACACACACACACACCCACGCAGTGGTTTGTAATTATATCATTGTGGGGACTCTCCATTAATTTCTATGGGGAAAGCCCTAATCCCTTAACCCCCACCCAGCCCTGACCTTAACCATCAGTAACCAAACAAAATACAAGACTTTTGGCATTTTTTAGTTTATTGACTGCAGTCACAGATCTCATTTCTCAGGTCCCCACAAAGTCAAAATAACAGGTTTTTATCACATTGTGGGGTACATTTGGTTTCCACAATATATTACAAATATGATCACAGATACTCACACAGATGAGGCACACAGTGTGACAGACACACACACACTCAGCAAAGCAGTGTTGGTACAGCAGCAGTATAAGCTGAATCTTAGGGCTTTGAACCCACTACCTTTCAGCTGCAAAGCCAAAACACACAACACCCGGCGTCAGATCAGCACAGCCACCACCTGTGTGTGTGTTTTATATATAATGTCCTCAGAGTGTGATAAAAATCTCACTTTGTGGGGACCATTTTTTTTGGGTCCCCAGAAGGGGAAATTCAATTTGATACAAATCTGTGACTGCAATCAAAAAGCACAAAAATGCCAAAAATCTTGTATTTTATTTGGTTACTTATGGTTAAATTTAGGGCTGGGTGGGGGTTAAGGTCGTCATGTTGGAATTAGTGTTTTCCCTGTAAAAAAAAAAAAAAGAATTCAAACGTGTGCGTGTGTGAGTGTGTGTGAGTGTGTGTGAGTGTGTGTGAGTGTGGTTAGGCCGTTACATGTTTTTATGCATGCAACATGCTTTTACCTTTGATGTTGGGGGGCAGGGGGGGGGCTCTACACTGAGAACAGACTAATAATAAAACACAGACACAGATACAGACACAGACAGACACAGACAGACAGACACACAGACAGGCAGACAGACACACACACAGACAGGCAGACACACACACAGACAGACACACACAGACAGACAGACACACACACACAGACACACGCACACAGACACACACAGATACACACACAGACACACACACACACACAGACAGGCAGACACACACACAGACACACACACAGTCAGACACACAGACAGAAGTTCCCACAAGGCCTGGTACAATAACAATAATCACTACCAGCTATAGCATTAGGGCTTTCACTTCACAGGTGAGACAAGGAAAGACGTGCCGGTAATTACGCCTTTACAACAACGCCGTGTTCTGGGCGCCTCTAATGAGCACCGCCGGCGCCCCCCCCCCCCCCCCCCCCCCCCCCCCGCTTCCGTGGAGGTTCGTTTTCCCAGCCAATGGCAGGTACTGTGAGCGGGCTAGGCCGTCTGAGGTGAGCTCATCCCGGCACGGGTGCGTTTAATTGACAGGGAGGCAGCGCAGGACATGGGGGAGGGGGGGGCGGCATGCCGACGTGGCGTCCCGGGAAATAATCGTAAGCTGACGACGCGGTTCAAACTCCTGTTTATTGTCACCTGTCGGAGGGAGGTGTCAGATGAATTATCCCCCCCACGACGAGCACCCGGGGACAGGCATCTCACCTCGTCTGCCTCCCGCCATGCTCCCCCCCCCCCACCCGCATAAACAATCTCACCCACGTCAGTCGACGACATGGGGAGGCGTCACTGAGGCACGCACGGCCCAGCAGCATATAGGTGCGCAGTTCTAGAAATTTCTACTTTAAATTTCAAATATAACTCCAGCCCCAGAAGCTGACACATTCAATATTCATCGGAAGACACTTAAAGTAAGGTCTTCATTCGGTAATACGAAACAGTGACGCTAAATAATAAAGGAATTATCAGTAATAGCAATAACTGTTTATGTTTAAATTCTGCCGGAACCCAAGATTCAGCAAAAATGGATTTTAAAGCTGGAATTAGGCATTCTATCCAATTAATGAAATACAAAATGAGTGACATTGTGTAATTAAACATAGGCTTTTGTTTTTCCCTATTAACAAATGGGCATATTATTCTGCTATCAAAATAACAAATATTATACATTTAACAGCAGGAGGGTAACTATGTGATCGAAATTTATTTGGCATTTCTGCACTGTGCAAGACAAAATAAGTCTGAAAATGATTTATATGGCTGAATCAGCCTAGGAGAGTTGGGGGTGTGGTGGAACTGGGGCCCGGGGTGGGTAAAATGCAGCCCTGAGTCAGGGTGACGATGCCGGAGCGAGGCGCACTGGGAGCCGGGGTGAGGCGCACTGGTAGTGGTGACACAACCTCAGGTGATGAAAATAAGACTGACTCGACCTTTGGAGGCCTCCGTTTCAGCCTGCGAGGTACTCTTCTCAGCCTGAGCAGCGTTCTCGCCGTGGACACTCTCGCGGGACCTTCCGCCGGAGCCATGGAGGCCCGCCTCGGATGCAATGCAGCACCTGGCCCTTTAACAGTCGGGAAGCGGCACCGGAGTGAATCCGGATGAGATCCCGGAGCATGTGTGTGTGTCCGTGTGGTCTCTCCCAAGAGTGAGCAGAGATGAGAAGATAGTCAAGGGATATTATCCCCCCCCCCTCAGAACAGACCCTTCTCCAAGGCGCACACGGATACACACACAGCGGCTCAACCACGCTCCTCTCACTCTCACTCTTCCTTTCTCGCTCTCTCTCCCTCTCTCTTCTCTCCCTCACTCTCCCTTCCTCTCTTTCTGGGCTCAGCTATCTAATTCTGGGTATTAAAAATGCCTGCGGACATTCTCTTATGAATATTTCATGTCTTTTAATTTTCTGGGGGCTCACAGAAAACTTTAACCGTCTCACTCTCCGCCTGCCACTGTCCCTGTCCCCCTTGGGGGGGGGCGGGTGGGGGGGAGGGTGGTTTGCAGTGTTTGGCGGTGTGAGACGGATAAAGTTTGACAGCGGCGGAGCGTCACCTGCCTGTATGGTCTACCCCCACAATTCATCCCCTTCTCCATCCAGCCCCCCAACCCGAATCGCATCGCCTGACATACCCCCTCTGGTGGAAAGGGGCACCAGCTTCTCCGCTCCTGGGCCGAAGTTCTGGCCTGAGTTTCCCGGGTTTCCAGTTTAACTCGGGTCTGACCCCTCACTGTCTCTGCTGGCCATAAATTTCCATTAGAATTGCTAATCTGTCGTAGGAAGCTCCCCCCTCAGTCCCCTTACTGGGAATAGCTACACAGTATAATGTTTAAAGTCCACCTCCTGATTTTTAATGGAAAGTACTGCGTTAAAAGCTGTCACGCCACTTTACCAGCACTCCGTAAAGATTTATTTGTATTTTTTTTGCCTGCAGCTTTATATTTGCACGGAGGTCCATATCTAAGAGGCGCTGATGAGCTTTGGCAATAATCACAACTAATGAAGCCACATCTGTGCAGGCTGATCTTCTGCATCCCGAATTCCCATCGCACTGGCCCTGCCTAATGCGTCTAATCTAATAGACTCTTATGTATTTAAAGTGCCGTTTAAAGTACAGATGTTTGGGGGTTTTTTTTATTAGATAGAATGCATTACCGGTCTCAGCTCATACCTCTCCCTTTTAAAACTTTGACCCCCCGCTCGTTGTTCACAATTGATTGTCCGTGTTAATTTTCAGCGGAGACAGAATCCGCTCCCCAAAAGCCCCTCACCGCCCGTGTTAGCGGCTGACCCAGTCACAAATGCACGCTGGATATTGCCAACATGAAGCTAAAAAACCCAGCTGCCACCTCCTCCCACTGCTAATAATATTATGGCATAACTTCCTGTGTTTTTCACTTAGCTGTGGGACGTTCATCCCCATATAATCACTCGTGCAGCATTTGAGCACCTTTTCTCAGCATAATTGCTGATTCCCTTTCCGAGCTTTACAGACATAATCGGGTTGAGGCATGGAAAAGCTCAACAGGGAAATTGCAAAAAATCCATAATGGGAAAGACTGTGGGAATCTTAATGGAAAAGACAAAGGAGAACTTAACTGCAAAGGCAATAGGAATCTGGACGGGAATGGAAATGGGGATCCTAACAGCAAAGGCAATGGGAATGTTAACAGCAAAGGCAATGGGAATGTTAACAGCAAAGGCAATGGGAATGTTAACAGCAAAGGCAATGGGAATCCTAACAGCAAAGGCAATGGGAATCCTAACAGCAAAGGCAATGGGAATGTTAACAGCAAAGGCAATGGGAATCCTAACAGCAAAGGCAATGGGAATCCTAACAGCAAAGGCAATGGGAATGTTAACAGCAAAGGCAATAGGAATCTTAACAGCAAAGGCAATGGGAATATTAACAGCAAAGGCAATGGGAATGTTAACAGCAAAGGCAATGGAAAACCTTATTGTCGGAATCACAGAGAACCTTAATGGGATATTGAGATCAAAGGAAACATCATGAGGAAGGTCACAGGTTAAAAAAGTGAAAATGCCAAAAGTCTTGTATTCTGTTTGAATACTTTTGGTTAAGGTCAGGGCTGCGTAGGGTTACGGTCGTCATTGCTGACATTAGGGTTTTACCCAACCAAAGGGCACTATAGCATCAGCACTGCAAACCCAGAGCTTAGCAACACCAAGCCTAAAAACGATGAAGTTTCTCCAGGGTGACGCTAAGCTAAAAGGGCGAATTTCAGGCAGTGCCTCTCCTGCCCTGCCCATTCCTACTGGTGATATGTTGTGTCGGGAGTCGAGAATGACCCCCCCCCCCATGGGATTAGCAACGAGGACGCAGGCCTTTGCCACACGCAGATGGTGCTTTGGGGCAATGTTTCCTGCCCTGAGCCAACTACTTGCAGCCAGAGGGGTGGGTGTGGGGCCTGGGGCAAGAGACACAGGTGACATGGGGGGAATTAAGTCGGTTATAAAAGGAGGGAGAACGAGCAGGCTGAAGAGCAGCTGAACGTGTTCTCATTGTCAGCTGACCCCTCGGCTGATTGAGGCCCGGCTCTCAGTGCCCACTCTAATTAAAGGTTAAGCCGATTCTTTTCACAACCCCGAGTGCACTGGCGGAGGCAATGGGATACATTATTAAAATGCCCGGGTAATTAGATCTCCTCATCGCCGCTTTAACAACGACGCAAGAAGGAGAAGGAGAGGAAGGAGGGGTGAGAGAGAGGGAGCGAGGGAGAAAATGATGAAAAAATCAGAAAGTACAAAGGAAAGAGGCGTCGCATAGATCCGGAGGGCAGCAGCGCATCCTTTGCGATCTGCCAATGCGCTGCTGGGAGAACGCAGCCGGAGTCCTCACACCTGTGACTCCGTCGCTATCTCCCGCTCACGCTGGAGCAGCCATCCAATCACAGAGCGCCATACACAGGGGCGGAGTCAGGCGTCCCACCCCGATGGCCCATGTCTGGTCGGTGGTTCTGGACGCCGTGCCTGGTGATTATCCCTTGATTTATGGCTGCACTTCCTGCTTCAGGCTCTGATGCCTCAGACGGTCCGTCACTCCATCTCCTGCAAGGCTTACGCCTGAGTTGGCGACGGGGGGCGGGGGGGTCTCCAGATGGCCAGGCTCCAGGTCCGCAAGGTGGCCATCATCAGCTGCTAATGGGTCATGTGTAGAACGTTCTCCACAGCTTTCTCGTCGATCACAGCCGCTCAAGTCCCCTGGATTCTCCGGATGCCGGCATTGGTGCATCCGTCAGCAAGCTCAGGCACGCTCCAACGTGCCTGACAGAGAACTTGGGTAGGTGTCACTCTTCCGGCTGGCAAACCGAGTCATGCGACGAGTAGGGAATTTCAAGCGATCCGGGCCAATGGCGGTACGATTTCAGCAAAAGTTAAACATTAAAAGCATGGGGGGGAAAAAAGACCATGTTATTAATTACCTCAGCAAGTCGTTAGTCTTCCCGTTAGCCATGTCATTAACGGAAATTTAAATATGGTACAGCCGCAAGGCAAGGCGGAAGGTCTTCAAGGTTAGGGAGTCTCTCTCTCCCACCCAGTGACAGCCATGTTTGGCTCATGATGTCCCCCTCTCTCCTTTGTGACTGCCATATTTGTGAGGATGCAATCACTCCACTACCCACACAGTCTGTGGTGCCCAAAGCTGACATTCCAGATCATTCTCTTCAACATTTTTGCAAACCGACCACACAGCGATCAGCACAGGCAGAGTCGTTACCAATATCTAGTTTGTAATCTGAGAAACAAGGTTTCACATCTCACAGTAGGCAGGATTACCATATCAATCAACTGGAGTGACCCAATAGAAACTAAACGAACCAATCAGAATGCAAAGCAGCAGAGGCACTGTAGCATATAAGACTCTCGGGTTCAAACCTACACATTCGACATTGTGTGTTTATGTCTTTGGCCGCTGCATCTTCAGAGGAACCTTGGTGGCCAACATGATAAAGACAACGTGTGAAAAATAAAATACAGTATAAAGTGGCGAATAGGCGTCATTACCATTAATCACATAATCGCATTTGCGTCTCATTACGGCAGTAAATGTTGCGGTTTGCGCTGCGCACAAGGGCGAGATGTACACGCCGGATAAGGCACAAAACGAGCACGTGATGAAGTTTTCGAACAGAACATTAAGCACGGGCTTGCTAGGGAGGAGTAACCCATTTTTATGGAAAAAGGAGAGGACTGGAGCTCGGGGAGAGCAGAAGCAGCATGAATACGTGAGGGCATCAGCTGTAGAGGTATATAAGTCCCTGTGAAGCTTGCAGAGAGGTACCCTGCGGACAGAATCCGAATCCGAATTCTTCATTGTCATTGCGCGATTGCACGTACGACGACAAACTGCTTGGCCCCACTGCCAGCAGCGGCATCAGTAAACAACAACAAAGGCACGTCAAAAGACGGTTACAGAAACGATAAGCAGTAAATAAACAATAAATAACACAAGACTGGGATTTACAGCAATACTTTAGAAATTGTAAAATAAAATATTAAACCCAGGTGAAATGTGGATAGAATATACCGCAAGACTGGAAAAAGATGTAAGAGAAGGCGACACTGCATAGATATAAAGTGACAGGAAGCTGCTGATAAGGAGATAAACAGGGGGAATTCGGGAAGAGAATGGGGCCCACAGGACAGGTGGCCTCCCGTAGATCATATTGGAGATGAGAGGATCCTGGTGGTGTGGAAAGAGGACAGGAGCTGCGTCTGGAGGTAGCGGGAAACAGGGCGGTGTGGCTGACCTGCCTTTTCAAGATGGCTGCTGGGGTACCCATGATGAGAGGGAAGGAGTTACCAGGGCAGGGGCGTATGCAGGGGCAGGGCCACTGGCCCCAGCTGAAAGCTAATTGGCCCCTGGAGAGCCTCCTCTTATGTCACTCACCAATTCAGAACATATCATTGGCTAATGCCACTCTTCTGCCACCCTGAGTGTATGTCCCCCACCTTAAAAAAAATCGTAGAATAGTTCCTGCAGCAGAGCGACGATAAGCGAGAGATAAGTAAAATTCTTCCAGACGAGGAGTTTGTTCTTGAATTAGTAAAGAGGTTGAGGTTATTGAGATCATTTGAGTGCAGGGGAAAGTATTGCGTAATTCCATCTGTTTATATGGTGGGATGAGTGCTCTGTTCAAAGATTCAGAAAGATGTTTGTGGCCCCCTCCTGAAGCTGCAACTTACATGTGACTCGGATGTGTCACTAATTGGCACACTACCTTTCGCTAGGCCGGGGGGGGGGGGGGGGTGGAATTTTTTATTCTGGCTGAAAAACAGACGGAGGACACAGCCGGGGGAGGTGGGGTGGGGGGAGTTGGCAGTTTTGGCAAAGAGGCTCGGGGGGGGTGGGGGAATGAGTCAGTTTGCCAGGAGAGGAGACTGGACAGAGATGACGGAGTATGACTGTGTTAGCGAGGCGTGGGGAGAGCGAGAGGCCTGGCAGGGGAGCAGCGAAAAGGCATGAGGTGGTCCGGCGACACGGGACATTATGTGGCGGGGTGTGTGGGAAGACTGATTGTGGCCACCAGGGGGCGCTAGGCGTGATCCACATCGCAGGGATCATTCCTCTATAAAGGTGCACCCAGAGGACCCGCAAACTCTCATAGACAAACTGATGCTTATAATATGTTATCACAACTGACCCCGGTGTGGGTATACCGGCAGAGCGCAGAGTGAAGTATGCATGATATTGTTCCACAGAGACAATGGCAAATAGACAAATAATTGTACAAACAGAACGGCAGAAAGAGCGAAGCGGCGTACAAACAAATCAGCATGTAGCCACACCGGCATGTAAAAACATTAGCTGCGTGTTGCATCAGACCGAAACTCCCATACGGGACTCCCGGTCCGCTCCCGCTGCTTCAGCCTGGGCATGCATGCACGACACGCTGCGACAGCCGTCCCACAATTCCCGCCTTTGGGAAGGTGGGGGGTGGGAGGTGGAAGGAGGTCCAGGTGGGTCCAGTTTAGGGCCTTTGCTGTGCCAGTTCAGGGTGCCCAATAAGCATGAGCGTACTGGCGAGGGCAGGTAGCGCCACGCAAATGAAGGCTTCCTGTTATGCGGAGATAATTTCCTGCTGGCGGGGGCGCGGGGTCTCCACACGGTCACGGCGAGGCGGTCAGAGCGAAACGCGGCCCGCCGGCCAGCCGACTCCGGTGCCAAGCCGGTGGTGAGAAGTCAAACTATTTCCTCCTTTTAAGCAGGTTTTGCCACTCTTCTGTTGGCGCCGTGTATTTTGGGGATTAGTGGTTTAATCGACCTTGTAATAGGGAGATCAGAACAGCAAGCGAGCATGGAGGGTCACACACGCACACAGGCGTGCACGCGCACACACACATGCACACACAAATTCACACACGCACACACACACAGAGGTTCTCTGGCGGCTCGGTGGGGTAGAGGTTGTCATTAAAAACCTATTTTTTGGTGTTATGGGGGTCAGCGTGATGCTTCACTGGCTGCTGGCTCGGGTCACTGTAATATGGCTCTGGGTGCTATGAGAAAGGGGTCAGTAGAAAGTCTCTGAGAGTCCTGTGGGGGGGTCAGCACCATGACTTTGTAGGTTCTTCTGGGGGTTGGTATAACATCTCATTTAATGCGAGGAGAGGTCAGCGTGATGCTTCTGCCGAAGCTGAAAGACTCTGGATAATACCGTTTCGAGTGGAGGGGGGGGTCGCAGTAATGCCTCTCAGGGTGCCATGCTGGGGTGGGGTGGGGGAGTTTGGGGTAATGTGTCTCTCAGTGCAGGGAGGGGCAGTTTATCATCGCTTTGGAGGTGAAGGGAGGTCAGTGCGACAGCTCTTCGGGTGCAGCGGGCAGTCCGTACACGCGCCCCTGGGGGGGTAATCCCCACGTTATCTCAGCCGCGGTGCTGGAATCCTTTGCAGCTGCAACGATAACGTGAACAAACAGCCCGAATCATTAGCGCAGAGACATCGTGTAATCAGAGCACTAATCTGCCGCTAATCCCAGCGTCTCCACAGCCAGGCATCCGGTGGTGGGAACCTGCACGTATCCGCCGGCCAGGCTCCTCCCCCTTCTGCTCTTTTTTTCCTCCGGCCCACTCGCCTTTTTCAAAAACGTCGGCGCTTTTGTGTTTTTAAACTGTGGCAGAGTGTGATTCGGCAGCCCAGGAATAAAAATCAATACAGCCTTTGACAACATCGAGATTTCTTTTTCCAGGCCTTTATTATTTTTTCTCCCTCCTCGCTCGACAGCCTGCAGCTCTCTGGGCTCGGGTGCCGAATAGCTGAAGACTGAAATAGTAAAAGCTAGGGGCCTCTTGACCGGAAAGCTAAAGGCTTCATTGCTGAAGGCTACACAGCTTTTGGCTGGCAAGCTAAAGGTTTCGGCGGTATGGGCTAGGGGCCTCTTAGCCGGAAAGTTAAAGGCTTCAGTGCCGAAGGCTACATGGCTACTGGCTGGCAAGCTAAAGGCTTCGGTGTCGAAGACTAGGCGGCTATTGGTTGGCAAGCTACAGTTTTCAGTACTTAGGCTAGGCCCCTATTAACTAGAAAGCTAAAAGCAAGTGTTAACGGTTAGGCCACTGTTAGCTTGAAAGCTACAGTGCTAAAGGCTAAAGCACTGCTGTGGAGAAAGCCAGAGCCTAGCGTGCCATTTGCCTGAAAGCTAAGAGCTTGAGTGCTGAAGGCTAGGAGCCTTATTGGCTAAGCTGGTAATGGTTAGGAGCCTTATTGGCTAAGCTGGCAATGGCTAGGGCGGTATTGGCTGGGTTGCTATTAGTTATGTCACTTTGGGGTGCAGTGCTGAGGGAGAGGGTGGTAAGGACGCTGTTTTAAGAGGCACAGGAACATCAGCTGGAGTGCTATAGGCCAGGGTGCTAAGGGCTAGTCTGCCACTGTATTCCTCCAACGTGTCACGCTTGTTCTCAGAGCAGAACCTCCCCCAGAGGCACCTCTGTTGAAAACCTCCCCCTTCCGCGTCTCCTTTAGCAGCCCCTCCTTCCAAGCACCTCCTCATCATGCTTAATTGCACCATGCCGAATCAGTGCAACCCACCCCCTAACCATCACGACAAAAAAACTAAAAAATAAAAACCCGGTGCTGAGCCTACAGATTCTTCTAAATCCTTTCTGTCACAATGGGTGACTATTGGTAAATGGGGAGAGAGTGTGCACGCACCAGATTGGGGGGGTGGGGGAGGTGTGCGTCACACATTCCAAGTCCAAGTGGAAGCAATTGCGGATTTGTCACTGTCTTCCCGAGGCCCTCCCCGGTCCTGTCGCACATTTCGCTGCCGAGCGTGCCACGCTGCGCATCCCCGTGCCAGCTGAGGTGAGAGCCAGCCCTTCCGACAACGTGGAGGGACACCTTTGATGTCCTTTTCCTGAAACATCAAAGTGCAGATTTAAAAAAAATAATAAAAAATTTAAAATTTTAAGCGGTGGGGGGGCAAGGAGTAGCACCGGTTTAAAGCATTCCTCACGTTTCATCACATCACAAACGACACGAAACAAAGCCGTTCCGTATCCAGACGCTTCCGCTCAGGGCCGGGGCTACAGCATCTACAAGGCGGGCACGCGGGCCGGCGGTTTCCGTGCGGCCGTCGCCACGGAGACGCTGGATGGACAGACGGACGAAGGAGCGTGAGGAAGGCAGAGGGGGAGCAGGGAAGACGCGGAAGACAGGGCCAGAAATCATGTAAAATAAAGGAAATTTATACCACAAAAAAAAAAATCCCCATTGGCAATAAGGATTGGGACAGAAAAGGATTAAATGCAGAGTGACTTAATAGGTATGAATAAATACATTTAATGTAAGAGGAGGAGCCAGAAACATCTCGCAGGGCTTTGAAGAACAAAGAGGCAAGTGGTTATGAATCCTCATGCGGAGAGAGGAGGCAGAAGATTCTGGCGAAGGCCATATTCGGGGGGGGGGGGTTGCAAGGGGCAGTGGGCAGAAGAGGAGGATGAACATTACCAGAGCGGACTTGGGGAAGGCGCAGATGCAATTTTAACTTTTTTTTCAGTTTTTAAAAACCTTGGCAAAACCGTAATAACTTCTGTCACACCAATAAAGATCATCTGAGAATGAATGAAAGCGACAGAGGCGGGTTGGGGGGGGGGGGGGGGGACGAGAAGGCGGAGGAGCGAGAGGCGCGGAGGGAAAAAAAAAGGGTCGGAGGAAAAGAAAGAGAGTAACCTCATTACCGGCGCGTTATTTTCACGGGCCGCTCATTTTGTCTCCGCAGTTTGTTTTATTTATTTCAAGTTTAGCGGCATAATGAGATCCCAGAGGTATGGGGGGGGGGGGGGGGGGGCGGGGGGCAAGAATGAGGAGGAGAGAGAGAATGTCGGGAAAGGAAAGAGGGAAAAGAGGGAGGGCCCACGGAAAATGGATGGTGGGCAGGTAGAGATGGCACGTGGCGCTCCCCCCCCCCCCCCCCCAGCACCCCACCATCCCACTGCTCGCCTGATTTGCACCTACCCCGCGATCCTCAGCCAGGGGCGGAAGCGCTGGCAAGCGGAAGCAGACGAGGGGCGGGAGGCGGAGGCGGGAGGCTGTCCGCGCCCGTCGGAAGCACCTGAGCAAAGAGGACGCCTGGCCGGTACCACGAGGCATCCGGCCAGCGATCCGGGGAACAGATGCCTTGACAAGGATCCCAGCGAGGGCGCATTTATGTATTGCTTGTATTTACCTGCTTTTAGCAATGCTGGCTTATACATCTGAGTTGTGGTCCTGGAAAGAGAAAACTGCTGACAGCAGTGAACCCCCCCCCGACCACCCCACCGCATTACCCTCACATGGTCTCACAGTTATTCAATCTAAGGGTACAACTGCATGGTCCCCCTCCCAGTAATCTGGGCTGTTCCCAAGATCCAGCTTTTTCTTTCCACAAGATTTTCCAGGACCGGATTAGCCCTGCAAGTTTTACTTATCAGAGATAAATCAGCATATATTTTTCTGATCGCAGAATATTTCACACGCAACCCTGCACAGGATTAGTGGACAGAATATGGAAGGAATATTTCAGTAATCTACTATGAACACATATTACAATACGGGGCCAAAGCACTGCCACCGGTTAAGATGTTCTGCACAACTTCAGCTGTTCAGCTGGCTCTTCTAAGCAGAGTGACTTTCTGTTTGGTCCGTTTATACAGCAGGATATTCCTGCTGTGGTGAGTCGGAGATCCACGCAGGACCTGAGACTTCGGCTTACAGAAATGATCTTTTAAGCATCAAATCGCCTGCTGTTTCACCAACAGAAGTTTTAAGATATTCAGTCACATCAGCTCCGTGTCACGAGCAGAAGACCCTTTAATTCCTTCGGAGCCGACTTGAGCTTCTCACACTGCATTTTGTCGGTGTGTTGACTCACCTTGTCCAGGTCAACGATCACTCACCAAGTGGGAAGAGGAAGGAGAAATTAATAAGAAGTTTATTGAACTACAGCTCTCAGAAGTACGCAGCCCTTGAAGTGTGTGGGAGGTGTGTGTGTGTGTGTGTTCTAGGTACAATGGATTCTCATAACTACATAATCAAAGCAGTACATGCAAAGCTCTTGGACAGAATCGGTTACTTACGTTTGTGTTCAGGAGGATCCAAAAATACACCATGCTTGATGCGTCTGGTTTTACTTTTGAAAATGACTCAATTAAAAGTAAGCAAGCAGAAATTTCCTTCTCTACCCTGACATTCTTAAGCATTTCCTCTCTGGTAAAACATCCTAAAAATTATTTTTTTACAATGGGTTTAACGTTTATAAATATCATACCAGTACCCAGCCATTGGCAGCATGCTGGGGGAAGGAAGAGATCTTGTCAGAGCTGGAAACAATTCGAAGAGAAGCTTCTGGATGAGGATGAGCTGGGGGGGTGTTTTCAAACTTGTAATAAAGACTGAACATGCATCCTTTGCGAAACCAGCTGCAGGATCAGGTGTGGAAAAAATAAATGACGCTGTAAAAACATACAAGTACATGAAAAAAAAAATCACTAATCTGTCACATGTAATCTTCTGAAAAACTAAGGACACCTGCTGTAAATTTATTTATTATTCTAAAGTATTACAATTCTTCGAAATTTAATCTTTCATTTACAATGAGTTATAATTATGTAAGGAAAGTTATGGTTATAATTACAATCGAAAACATATACTACGACAACAATATACATATTTGTCTGAATTCAGCCACACTTAAATATTTTCAAAGCAAAATAAAATTAAATAACCCAAAGAATGAGCTAGTTAATAAAAATCCCGCTTTGGATGTAGAGTAAGAAAATTCTCTTGTGGACCATTTAATGAATAAACCTTCGTAACACTTCATCAAAATGTTTTTATTCTATCAAATCTATTCCACTCATATTCAATTTGTCACGCTTTGCTTTTAATATCAGCAAATTACAAATGCTCTTCAGAAAAGGGGTTTCATACAGAGACCGATTCAAATTTGCTAGAGCAGACTTGCATCGCTGACATAAGCAAGCGATCGTCTCTCCATCCATCCATTTTCCCAAAAACACTTTAGCAAATCAGAGTCCCGGTGATCCGGAGCTTATCCCAGGAAGCACATTGCCTAAGGTGGGGGACAGCTTGAATGGGACTTTTACATGTGCACTCAGACACCACAGTTATTCAGAGCAGAACTACATTACCCAGAGGAATATGTGGACGAACGTGGAGGCCCGCACATGTGCCGCTGAAACTGGACGCGAATTTGACCTTTAGAAGCTGTGTCGTACGTAAAACAGCAGGACCTGCCTAAATTACTGAAACGACAACTTTATAATTCAATCAATGCTAAAACTGATAACCAAATAAAACAATGTTCATACAATGAAATTATATTAATCATCCAAAATTAATTACAATAAAAATATTTTATTGATTCGAAGAATATGCAAAATTATTACTGTAAAACCTTATGAACCTGTTACTTTTTTAAAGAATTCTCTTTATTTTACCCTTGACTACAAATCCGTAGTGGTCATACTGACCTAGCGTTATTTAATTTTTAATGAAGGGCTTGTCGCCTCCTAATTATCATGCAGCCGTTACCGATGGAATCTAGATATTTTGCGCCCTCTAGTGGTAAAATAAAAATTTGAATCCGGCTTAGGCCTACACAATATAGTTCTGGTTTTATAAGCTTTTATCTGTCTTCTTGTTACTGTTTTTATTAATTTAATCATTAGTTGGGTTGTATGCAAAGAAACTAAATTATAAACCCCGCAGTTCATCCAGTCACACCATTTTTAATTAAATATGCCTACATATCAAGTGTTTCATGTATTGGTAGTCAACTTATAACTTTGATTGTTAACTTTGATGATTAATGACTTGTAACTAATAACTTATTACTGAGTACCCAGATCCCTGCAACCACCATATAGCAACCAGCAACCAGCAGTGGTACAGGAATAACGGGGGCTAAAGGTGCTGCAGCGCCCCCTCGTGTCTGTTCCGTCAAAGAAAAGCATAATGTTACAGTATGTTATTTATCTGGTAATAGCTCACAGGTCACTTTACACGACGGTTCTAGGGTAAGAGGAGATCTGGGACATAGTCCAGACGATCCAGTCGATGAGCCAAAATTCAAGATTAAAAGGAATAAAATTCTGATCAGTTTAACGTTTGTTGGTTCTCTTAATATACATCCAACACTCACAACTCTGTTCGCTGCATTTTGTGTAAAGTCAAATATAGAAAAAAAGCAGAGAACGAGGCAATGTGACGGACTTCAGTTTGCTTAGAAAAAAAAACATTTGTTCTGTCCGCATCTAGGTCCGTCTCTTGCTTTCAAAATAGGCTACATTAACCATGTCCGTCGCGACTCTGAATTTAGTCTTTCATGACAACATAACCACATACATCATATACCTGTATATAACGAACAAAACATGGCTAAAAAGAATTCGAGAATTAAGCCTGGCTCTGGCACTTAATGATTATTTTCGGTAAATATTTTCGGAGTGTTACGGTAAATTCAGTTCCTTCAGTCACCCGCTTTTAGGCGCATTCTCTGTTTTAATGCCTTTCTACAAAAGTTTTGAGGTAAACAAGACATATATGCGAAAACGTTGCGTGTTTTCCGTGTTTTTAAATAATTCAAATTATTTAAATTGCTGGTAATTGATGTTTGCTGAGAGAATGTAAAAAATAGAGGTATTGCTTGTAGGATTTAATCTGTATTATTCGTGACAATGGATGTGATATTGTTTATATCCATCCATCCATCCATCCATCCATTTTCCAAACCGCTTATCCTATTGGGTCGCGGGGGGTCCGGAGCCTATCCCGGAAGCAATGGGCACGAGGCTGGGAACAACCCAGGATGGGGGGCCAGCCCATCGCAGGGCACACTCACACACCATGCACTCACACATGCACACCTATGGGCAATTTAGCGACTCCAATTAGCCTCAGCATGTTTTTGGACTGTGGGGGGAAACCGGAGTACCCGGAGGAAACCCCACGACGACATGGGGAGAACATGCAAACTCCACACACATGTGACCCAGGCGGAGACTCGAACCCGGGTCCCAGAGGTGTGAGGCAACAGTGCTAACCACTGCACCACCATGCCGCCTATATTGTTTATATATTGAAACTTATTATAATTTAAATGTAGGGCGTAAGTTGCTACAGTTATCAACTACTGCAGATAACGATGTCTTTGTAAGCATTCAGACATGATCCAGGTCTATCTCGATGCATGGTTTCCTATGCCAATATACAGATACTGAAAGAGCGGGACCTGAAATTGTTAGGATCGGTCCATTCCGTGCCATTCCGTGCCGACACACAAATTTGGTGATGAAAATCTGTTTAAATGGAAATATGTAGCTGAATTACTTCACAGCCATCAATAATACGTTTATGCATTGATTTGATTATTACTTTAAGCCTAAAATATAGGGTTCTCCTAAAATAGATGCACGGCAACTCTGAACCTCAGTAATAATAATAATAGTTTGTGAACATGTAATTATGTATCAGAATGATTTTCAACAAATGTGTCAGGGTCAGGGTGCATCTGTCTGAGTCTTCGATGTTCTCCTCCCCATTTGGCCAGCAGATGTCACTGGCTATCCTGTCCTCTCCGTGTTAGTCTTTAGTGTGTTTCCTCTATTCCACAGATGGTTGCATGATTCAATCAGCTGAGTGTGTCGTGACCTGTATACCCCCTGGGTCTTGTGTTCAAAACCCACCTCCTCTGCGTTTGGATTTTTGTAGATTTTGTTCCCTTGTGTTTCATTTGTATCAGTTTTCTTGTTCCTGTGTTTTGTGATTTGTATTCGGTTTTGGTTTCTTTGTATCTTGGTTGTGTTCCTGCCTTCGTTATATTCCCTAGTGTTCGATTCTGTTTCCTAGCTTTAGTGTCATGATTTAGTTTCTTAATTTCTCTGTTGTAGTTCCTTGAGTTAATTAAATTCACCTGTTGCCTGTTCTTGTGAGGAACCTTGTGTGTTTCCTGACTGCATGTTGTCCTGCCTCTTTCCTGATTGGTTGTCTGTTCGGGGGTCACTGGAAATTAGAAAATAGTAGCTGAAATACAATGTTGAAAATGACCTTTGAAGACAGTTTTATATGGACTTTTTTGCATGGGTAGAACTTAATTTTATATACTACCAAAAACTCAGGCATGAATTATTCATTTAACAGTATTTATTTGTAACAAACATTGCAGTGTGTTCTTCATTTAGTGTTCTTAGCTTGAAATATATAGCTTTTTAATGCGATAATATTTCGATGTTTACCAAATTATTTGAAGCTTTCTTGCGAGAAGAGATTATGATTAAAACAAAGTGACAGCGTTTCGCTAGACTGCAGAAGTTAGCAAATTAGCTACATATTCAACGTGACTTTCTTGGGAGCTCAGCTTTAGAAGCCATTAAACGCGTGTGAGTCAGTATACGCATATAATTATATGTAACAGAGGAAAAACGCCGACATCCCAGTTAACATAGTTAGAGCTTTATAACTGAGTTGGAACATCAGTGCACAGGGTCTGTAGTCGAGTGCTCAGATCCAGTGACCGGCATTGTTAGGTTGCCAGAGAGTGAATTACATACAGTGTTCTGATCAAATGATGCTGGGGACTGTCAGATTGACAGTACTCAGTGCCAGTGGTGTTAGGGGGGCACCCCAGAATGAGGAAATATTCGGTGCCATTTCAGCGTGTGCTCTACCCGCTTAGACCACATATGATAACAATCTGACTTCAGCCTCTCCATTGGCTTTATTCTCAATGTCTCCCTTAATTATTTTAGGGTTAAAGAGAAGAAAGTGATTGGAAATGTAACGCAATGAAATGCACGTGTCATTGGAGCGTATTTGGGTCTATTAATGCGCCACCTAGTGGCAGACTGCGACAGCCTGCGAAGCACACGATAAAGGACTAAAATAAAGATATTTTATCTTTTAATTAATGGTGTCCTAAGTAAACAGATAAATGAATAAAATGAAAAAGAATAAAATCCGAAACCTCAAACCTACTTCCCATTCGGCGGATAGCTCTCCATTAAGTTCCTTTAAATATTACATACAAAGAATTCACCACTTAAGCCTCTCCCCGTCAGAAACTGTATAACGTCTCTTATTTAAATGCGCCCCCATTCGCACAAGTAATCACTGCTTGGACCGTTAATAAACCGTGGCATTTGTAGCCCATACCAAACTATTCAACGGAGTGGGGTATGCTCCTACATTTATCCTTGAAACGAATTACACTTTCCCCCTATATAGAAATTATATTAGAGTTCGGATAAACAGAGTTGTCAGCTTTGGTCAGCTGGCTGGAGTGAGATTTTCGATTCGAGACAAGTCTTCACACACTTGCTCACGCATTTACATGTATGTAACAGTTTATTACCTTGTAAATATATAGTCTGTATAGTCGGCGCGGGGTTGTGGGGCGCGAAGGTAAAAGTTGTGGATGGGGGGCGCTGGAAAAGTAAACGACCCGTCCGGGTGGCATTTGGAGGGGGTGGTATGGAATGCTTGGAAAGTAGGCTATATGTGTCATTTAGGATATTCGCCTGCAATGCGTAGTGGCGAAATCTCGTAAATAGAGGAAGAATGAAGCTGGAGATTGATGGGATCAGTGCACTGTGCGGTGGCCTGTACTACGAAGCGGGATTACTGGCTTATCGGGGTAAATTGTCGGATTTAAAGTACCACAGTTTAAATGGACTTCATATTCTTTCACTTATATTTTGCCCAGACTACCTTAAATCCGACAATTTACCCCGATAGAACAGTAACCCCGCTTCGTAGTACAGGCCACTGGTCAGTAGAAGGGGGTGCGAGAGCTGTGCTACAACTAAAGAGAAGCTTTCCATTTACCCAGGCCCGTAGCCGGAATACATTTAGTGGGGTAACAGGTGTTGCGCTCTGTACCTCCCCCCATCCCCCCCCCCCCCCCCCCCACGGACTGCCTCCCCTGGCGTAATATCGCTGTTTTTAAAAGTGATGTAGCTTCGCTTCTTCTGTGCTGCAGACGCGACCGCTCGCTGTATACTCATTTTTCTTGCCTTAGGTAGACAAAAAAGGCACATTGTTTGTTTATTCTGGTATTTTACAATCAAACCATACGTTAGATTAATAACCTTTCACGAAACGTCGCTAATTCAAACGCGACAGTGACGCTGTTCATTTTTGATCACCTTTAGTCACAATTAAGATGCGATTCATTTACATTAATCATGAACATTTAAATGTACCTGGCCGCTATGGCAACTTAATTTCCCTCCGGGGAAAAATCTGTCTGTCTGTCTGTCTGTCTATCTATCTATCTAATGTTTGACACGTTGCTGTCATCCTGCTGTAATATTTTATATATATTATCTTCTTTACATACCTAAAATGCAGCGATTAGCTCCGCACCGTCACACCAGGAAATGAAATGACATCAAACCAAACACTAGAAGTAACCAGTCAGCAAATTTTCACTATTCACTGTAGCGATGACGTCAGAGGAGGCGATCCGTGGCAGACGGGCTGTTTAGCGCACAACACCCGTTACCCGTTATCTGTAGATGCCGATCAGGGGTAGGGGGGTGGGTCCCTCCGTGGACTGTGCCGACCGTGAAGCTGAAGTAGATCTGGTTGGTAACAGTTTTGTTTCTCAGATTGTTATAAATACTTAAGTAGGCATTGCCCTTTTTTTCGGATTTGTACTTTTTCGTTACGGGTTTTTTTTAAGTTGTCGCAACTTTTACACTGCTACCTTTCTGAGCCAAATATTGACTTCTTACTGCGATGCGCTCTGCATGACCATCAATACTAACTCATAAAAAAAAAGTATTGCATGCAGGGCTGAATGGTTCTGTGTAAAACATGCATGATTTTTTTTCATTCAGATTTAATTTTTCTCATAATTCTGGAGCGGTATATTTATAATAATAATTCTTTTGCATTATATGTCGTCGTTATGAAGGTGCAACAAACAATATTCATATGTAGAGATGCATGATATCAGATAACGTACCAAAACTGCCGCCTGATAGGCTTATTCAGACTTTACCAATATTCAAATTTCGCAGCATTAGAGTCACTGTTGAAACAATGCTGACGATCGCATCGGACAATCAGCCATTTTCCATGACTCCTCGCCCAGTCTCTCGAGAGCCCCGATCAGAGCCTCCATGAAGATCACAGCATTGTCGCCCCACAATAGATGCCCCACAGTCGCTGGACCTCACGACCCTGCCCAACACCCAGACCATACAAGCGTTGAACAGAGTCGGAGCAATCAACTGGGAAGAATGCAGTACTGTCGAATGGGGTGGGGTCTCTCTCGGTAAATTTAACTTGACCGTTTGCGCATTGACTTTCGGAGACGGGTTATCAAAAAACAGCCACTCAGAACCTCAAAGGTGGGGCACTGCATCAGGCATATTGGGTATATGGAGCAGGCACTCAGGCATCCTCTCCTCTGGTGGAGATGGATGGAGGTCTCTCCATATCTGCTTATACTGCTGCCCTCACACCCTAGACCTGGTTAAGCAGTGGTGCATGGATGGATGGATGGAAATCTAGCGGTAAACGGAGCGGCAGTGCTTGTTGAGGGAAGAAGTAAACTCCCTGAAAGATGTTTTTTTTCTCTTCCATGCCACAGGTGAGAGCTCTCCAATGCCCCTGCTGTCTAGTGGAGGAGCTGCTGACCGCAGATAAGTACACTGGAAACGTGGCTGTGATAGACGTAGGATGTGCTCACATTAGGCAGTATGCACTCCCAAGGTCTATTTCATTTAACTAGTGTGATCTCGCCTTTACATGCCCGGGCACGGTGTGCTAAGCCAGCTCAAGTATGCTTAAAGATGTGGGTTCCTTCCTCTTCCTGTCACTTCAAAAATTTAACCAGCATTTTTTTCCCCCCTCTGGATCTATTGAATATGTTTTAATTTGTTTTTAGTCGGATGCCTTTTATCAAAAACAATTAAATTAAGTATAATGCAGTATGAACTGGCTTTAATTGAAGTGAAGTACTACAAAATACATTTGTTAAACACGGAAAATGACAGAAAGCCTGGCGACACTCATATTTAGACTCTGCAGACGCCCTTGTGTTGCCAGACAGCCCAGCAGTAACAGGTTTTCAGATATGAATGGTGAGGGAGACCATTGTTCACACAGTGTGCGGTTTTTAAAAAGAAAGTGAAACTCTGGGATGGACTGAACATCTTGCACACCGGGTATGTTCCCGGTTGGCCGATGTGCTACTTGGGCCTACACTATTTGCTAGTTTATTTATTTGTTTGACTGGCCCATAAAACTCGTAGGTAGGTGGCCAAATCGACACTGGGCGGGCCAAATCACATTTTGAAACTCCACCCCCTTTAGCTTTGGTCCCTGTGCCTGCGCAATGCATTCGTCAAAATAAGTCACCACCGACCTATGAAACAGGTTGATCTGCAGCCCATTGGTTCTTCTCTTAACTGACACGAGGATAACCCAATGAAAACTTTAAACACATCCCTCTTTTGGCTCTGTGCCATGTGCAGTGTCAGTCAATCAGAGTCGTCCGTGATGGAGAGGAAACGTGATGTAGGCGCTGATACTGATATTATTGCCACAGCAGGGTCTTAATCAGCTCCCATGGCTGATGATAGTGTTGGTGGCAGCAGCGCTGGCTCTCGCAGTGAACACAGTAAAACCTACGATAAGATGGACTGGTTCCAGAACACTTAGGCTTTGTTGGGGCTGGGCGGTTTGGACAAAAAGTCATATCTCAGAATTTTTTAGCAGGACAGCGATATACGGTCTCTGGATGATAATGTCACACTCTCTATAGCCGCAGTGTATTGTGGGTTGAATCGCCATTGTGGGAGTGTACAACTCAAGCGGCAGCATTCGCGTGCGGCATTATATCTGGTAAGATGGGACACCGGTGCTGTCATACTAAATCACATGGTAGATGTGGCAGAAAGGTGGACCACAACATGAGATTTTTTTGGTTTCCCACTTGAAAAAGAGGATATGGACAGCAGGTAGAGGAGGTAAGGAAGAGGCGTCGGGGGGCCTGGGTCGCAGCGGTGAGACGGAAGGAGACTTTCAACACCTCCCTTAATGCGTGTTTGCTCTCGCCATTTCCATAAAGGCAAGTAAGATGTTTTTTTTTTGTTTAAGTAGTATTACTGAATATGCATTTTTTTTGTCTTCTGAAGTTGGTATGTTTGTTTCTTATTGTTGTAAGTTGACAGTGTTTTATTTTGGATCCAAGAGGGGGCGCTCGAGGCTCACAGGGGTATGGAAAGTAGGAGTGCGAGTACAGGGAGTGTTTTCCGGGTGTGTGTTCGTAAGGAGTGCAAAATCTAAATAAAGTGTTCGGGCACTATTTTGTTCTGTTTATTTTATAACTGCGATATTTCACAGTGCTGTGACTGGCAATGAGAGTAGTGAGGAGCCCCAGCCAAGGAGAGAGCCAGACACAGAGTGAGGCTAAACCCGACGGAGGAATTTAAAAACGTATTAAAAGTTGAGTTTTTTTGGGGAACTGTTCTTATTGATCAGGGATACACACACACACACACACACACACACACACGTGTGCACAAGGGAAATCTTGGGGAAGAGTATCTTCCTGAAATTAAACCAAGATAAGTAAACTGTATCTAGTAAACAGAAGGAATAGAATATAAGAATAATGCTTTAGTCCTAAATGCCACAAATGTCCCTTTTTTGTCATTTCAGCATTTTTACTGTATCATGATCTTTATGTTTCTGAAGAAGGTTTATTGTAAATTGTGAAGATTAATTGTTAAGAAGGTTAATTGGGTGTTGGATAGGTGTTTAGATGCCCTAATAACAAAAATTACAGTGTAAAATGGCCAATAGTTAAATTTGATGGGTGGTTTAATGTCCTAATAACAAACATTAACAAGTATCAGTATGTGATGTCGATGTACGCAGAAAATAAATACAACCTATGAAGGAAACATTATGGTATTACACTTTTCCCAACAAACTTTAGGTATTCATTTTTATATTTAAAAGAAGTACGGTATGTCAGTAACACATTTTCAGATAGATAACTAAGCATCATAGGGTGTGCTTACATATTAGGTATGCTTATGTATACAGTGTGCCTGTGTATACAGTATGCTTATGTATTACGTGTGCCTATGTATACGGTATGCTTATGTATTAGGTGTGCCTGTGTATACAGTATGCTTATGTATACGGTGTGCCTGTGTATACAGTATGCTTATGTATTAGGTGTGCCTGTGTATAAGGTATGCTTATGTATACGGTGTGCCTGTGTATACAGTATGCTTATGTATTAGGTGTGCCTATGTATATAGTATGCTTATGTATTAGGTGTGCCTATGTATACAGTATGCTTATGTATACAGTGTGCCTATGTATACAGTATGGTTATGTATTAGGTGTGCCTATGTATACAGTATGCTTATGTATACAGTGTGCCTGTGTATACAGTATGCTTATGTATTAGGTGTGCCTATGTATACAGTATGCTTATGTATACAGTGTGCCTGTGTATACAGTATGCTTATGTATTAGGTGTGCTTACTTCTCAAGGGAATTTACAGAGCCAGGATATCCTTCAGCAAAATCTATTGCAGTATCAGTAACCTGTCTGAGAAAATTATAGCTAAACAATTAACTAAAACTGAGTTCCACTGACAAAATCCTAACTAAAACAAAACAAAAAAAGACTAAAATGGAACTTAAATCCAACTACAATTCTCAGTAAGTGACTAAGACTAAAATTAAATTAAAAATTCTTTCCAAAATTAACACTGGGCATGTCAATAGCCATAACTGTGACACAGGGTGGTTAAAAATCCTTCAGACCTCAGACTCTGTATAATCGGAGCTTCTGACGGTCTATAAAAAGAAAGGAAATGATCCCAGAGTTAGTGTTTGACGCGGGTCCAAATTTTAACAGTAAGTAATATGAAACTGTGTAGCTGGTCATGCAGACTGTAGATTCTTTATTTATGACCTCAAAATTTAGTGCTTAATGTGTGTGTGTGTGTGTGTCTACCTGTGAGTTGCTGGACGTGTTACTGCTGAACTCGGTGTACTTCTGAAGCCTGCAGGTGGAGGTCAGGAACCTGCTGTACTCCTCTCGTACCTGAGCCAAATGCCAAAGAGTCAAATAAGACGTGTCTTATTACTGTGCAAATCAGCAGAACTTTCTGGATTTTACAAACACAAACAGCACTTGGGCATCGGCAGTAGTGCCTGGCAGCGACTTGGCTGGTGTGAAGGCAGCAAAGACGCTTCTAGACACATCAGTGATTCATTATGATTCTCAAGTTTAAGGTGGCGCCTGAACTTTAGCTTTACTGCAGACCCCGTGCATGGGACAGACCTGCTTGGAGCAGAGGCAGTGCATGACGAACACAAGGACCCCCTGGAAGCTGCTGAAGATGGTGAAGAGGTAGGACATCGCCAGTGTGTTCTTCTCGGACTGGAAGCAGCCAAAGATCCACATGGTGCCCAGTATGCAGAGCTGTGCTATGGCTGTGACTGTAAATGTCCTACAGGTGGCAGCAGAGATACAACCATGGCTATATACGGTAAGGCTACACACTGCAAACATATTGTTGAATTTAATTTGGGCCACTCCCACAGCTGGCAGATATTAATTGTATTTGAATATTAATTACATACTGATGTTTCTAAATAGACTTTTTTCAGTTTTTTTTAAACTCCTTTAAGTCAATCTGATTGTGAAATCATGTTACGTTCAACTGATAAAAACTGTCACATACTGCATAATGTTAACAGTATACAATTAGCAAATCACACAGAGTGACATCAATGATGAAGAGTGGTGACAGGAATGTGAGGGACCTACTTAATTTTCCGTAAACTGGAGAGGTCAGGGTTAAGGCTAGAAAACTTCTCCGCTAACTTCCACACCGTAACGATGAAGAAAAAGACATTCAGCTGTCAGAGAGAAAGAGGAGCCGTGTGACAGTGGCATCAGGTAAACAGTCCACCGTTAGCGATGCAGCCGCTCCTCCTCTGCCGTAGGCCTGCAGCTGTAACTCAATGCCCCCCCCCAGAATCTGCAAGGCAGGATGGCAGTGCAGAGAAGGGGTCCAAAGCCCCCGGACAGCGAGCACTTCCAGGCCAAAGACTAAAGACAAGCTTTGTGATGATTTATAATGTGCAATGAGTCTGAACAGAACGATCCTTACTGTTAACCAGAACCCTTATGTCTCCTTCATGAAGTGCATGGTGAAGGTAACCAACTGCACTGCACCGACAATAAAAGAAACAAAAGAAATACTCACAATGATGATGGCACAGACAGGGCCGAAGAAGCTCCAGATGAAATTGTCCTTTAGGCTCAGCCAGCAGCTACAAGACAACCGAGGAAACTTGAGAAACCCAACAAACACTATTGACGTTCATTGGTGCCGGCAGTAAACCGTGACCACGGATGCACTGGGAGGAGAGCCGGCTGGGTCTATTGACGACGGTGCCACTCACTGGCAGTCTGTTCCATAGCCCTTTGTGTTGGCGGAGGCGGATATCGCCACGATGACGGCGGGGATGCCATAGCCAACGGCCAGCAAGTAGCGCTTCCGCAATGTGGTGTTGAAGACCCGGACCACCATGTGGTAAAGCTGCACGCCTTCCAGGCACATCCAGCAGAAGGCGGACAGGAAGAAGAAGTGGAGAAGGCCCGCTATGAAGGCACAGGCACCCTGACGGACAACACGGCCAGAGATCATGCTATAAAAGGTGGGCTGAGATACACCTACACACATACTATGACCACAGTGGGGAAAATGGCGGAGATACACACACAGGCTACGGTCGGAGGCTTCACCTTGTTCTCCGTTCTGGAAATTGCCACGAGGAAGACGAGGGTGGCGACGAAGAGGCTGATGCAGAGGTGAAGATGGATGGTGTTGCGGGTCCCTTGGATGGATTTGCAGAAGTAGAAGGTGGCGATGCAGAGCAGCAGGCAGAAAAGCGACAGGGACAGGCCCACCCACGTGATCAGCTGCAGCTCGAATGGGTCCTGGGGGGAGATCAGAGGCCGTTAGGAGGTAGCTGTCATGAGGACATACAAATGCACCAGTCAAAAGTCTGGATTCACCTACGTGTAAAACATATGACTCTATTTTAGCCACTCAATATAGACAAAAGTATTGGGACACATGGCCATTGTACCTACAGGGACTTTTATAACACACACATACACTGACAAACTATATGAAGTATGTAATATGGGAACAAACCTCTTAATCATTGAATTCAGATGTTTCATTCAGACCCATTGCCACAGCTGTACAAATTCAAGAACCTAGTCAAGCACCTAAATCCATAGTCTGCAGCTTTGCAGTTATAACAGCTCCCACTGTTCTTGGGAGGCTTTCCTAGATTGTGGAGTGTCTCTGGGAATTCTTGTCCATTTTCCTAGAAGACCATTTGTGAGGTCAGGCACTGATGTTCGATATGAAGGCCTGGCTCACAATCTCTATTCTCGTTCATCCCAAAGGTGTTTGATAGGGTTGAGGTCAGGTCTTCTACACCAAGCTCACCCAACCATGTCTTTATGGACCTTGCTTTGTGCACTGGGGCATAGACATGCTTAAACAGAAAATGATGTTCCTTCCCCAAACTGTGGAAGCATAGAATAGTCCAGGCCCAACCCCTGAAAAACAACCCCATACCATTACCCCTCCTCCACAAAACTTTACAGTTGGCACAATGCAGTCTGACAGATAAGGTTCTCCTGGCATCTGCCAAACCCAGACTCATCCATCAGACTGCCAGACAGAGAAGTGTGATTCGTCACTGTACAGAACACATTTTCACTGCTCCAGATTCCAGTGGCAGTGTGCTTTACACCGCTCCGTCTAACGCTTGACATTGCACTTTGTGATGTGAGGCTTGCATGGAGCTGCTCGGCCATGGAAGCCCATTCCATGATGCTCCCAGCACATAGTTTTTGTGCTGAGGTTAATGCCAGAGAAAGTCTGGAACACTGCAGTTAGATTCAACAGAGCGTTGGTGACTTTTACAGACTATGCATCTCAGCCTCTGGTGACCCTACTTTGCTTCTTTAACTGGTCTGCCAGTTAGTGGTTGAGTTGCAGTAATGCCACATACAGTTGACTGTGGGATGTCTAGCAGTGAAAAAAATTCACAAAACAGATACAAGGAAAAACCAAACACTAAGGATAACATGAAACCCAGAAATAAACAAATAGTGAGGCAGGCCAAAGGCCAACCTCAAACCCACAACTGGAGGGGTGTCCACTTATAAGTCACTCACTCCACCCATGAGCTATGCAGTAGTCAGGAAGAGCAAGAAAACACACACGAGGCCAAAGAGCAGGGTTTAGATGGAACAGACCCTGACAACAAGTATCCAGCCTCTGCTGACATGGGACCAGCAGTGTGCACATACTGCCACCTCTGTTGTCCATGTGATCTGATACTATAATAAGTGCGACACAGTCACACTTTCATCATTTCCACCATTCTGTCTGGGTGTATATATAATATATAGTAATAACTTTTACCATATTCCTTGCATAGTATAAACAAATAGTATATATCTAGATCTTTTTGTTCGATGGAATACAATACTGTATATAGGGAGGAAGTGCTAGTTTGAGGTTTGTGGAGCTTGACTCACCTTATCACAGAGTGCTATCAAAATAGCGAAGCTACCAAGGTGGTTGCAGCTGCAGATGGTGTGGTTGGGGTCTGACTTCACCATCAAGCAGCCTGCCGGAGACCAGCCTCCGCCACCAAGGCTGGCGTTCCAGAACACACACACAGGCTCTGCCTTCTCTGCGAACTGCGTGTGGCTGAAGTCAAACGTGACTGGTTCCCGTAGTTCTCGAGTGTTCCTGTTGCTAACGCTGGCCGTCACCACCTTGGAGATGATCTGGTACCCTCTGACCTGGCTCTTGCTGCCCATCTCATGGAAGAAGCCATTGGTGGATTTCTCCAGGCTGTTGTAGCTCAGCAGGGTGGTGAAGGCGAACCCTGAAGATAGACACATGACAGTTAAGAATTAACATGACAGTTAAGAAGGGCCATTTTCCATAGTACTAAGATAACGTAAAGTTGCAAAAGTCACGCGTTAGTGGCCACAACAGAAGGCAAAGTGTGATGAAATGCAAAGACGGAGGGAACCTGGGTATTTTTCGATCGCTCCTGCGGCCGTCTCCCAGTGAGTGTCCAGTCTGGTGTACTGGGATGACAAGCTGACTGGACCTTGGGGCGGCATTGTGCTTCTGTTCACCAGAATCTCCACCTCTGCCCAGAGAGGAACACTGTTAATTCTCCTCTTATTGTCCCGTTCTTCGTTTCTAACCTGTTAACTTTATGTTAATATGACCAAGTTAGTGATTAAATAACAGCTGTGTATGTATTGGAAACCCCCAGAACAGCACAGGATGGGCTGAATTTCATTTCCGACTCCCAAACCTCATTAGAACCTTACGAGTTGTCATTTCACCTGCATTTCAGAATACGTCATTTTTCATGCGTTTCCATAATGATACTGCAGTGTCGTCATGTGGGATTTGAAGCCCTTGAAAGTAAATGCTTCTGCGTTACTTGCCAAACACCTGCTTAATGAAGTGAAACTGAATCCTTGATGAGGACTGGAATGAATTTTAGCTTGTTAACTCCTGCTTGTCCCTAACATCACAGCTACCCTAGGAACTGAAAAATATTCAAGTCAATTTAAAAAAATGCTGCAATCTGAAATGGCAATAGGACAGCACAAAAAACACACAATTATGCAGGGAAAGTTCAGTCTCTGTGGATCGTTCCATTTATGTGTTTTCAATAGTTGATGATCTGGTGAATGAGCAGGTGTAGGGTATAAGGCAGGAGACTCCCTGGATATCAACAGGGCATTTGGGTGCCCAGACTAATCCACTGGCATCACACACATTTGCATAATTCTGTTTTGGGAGGGGAACACGCACAAACACACACACACATTGTGAAGCGAAGCATCAACCCAATAAGCCACCGAGAGCTCCAGCTAGGATGGCGTACTCCACCATATCACCGCATAAACAGCCTTTCTTTGTGTTTTGTTTAGTGTGTGGGTTTTGCGTTTGGGACACAAATTAGGTTCTAGCTCCGCATAGGACTCAAAACAGCTGCTTAAATTTGCAGTAAAGAGTGGGAAGAACTGCTCTTAGAGACACATGTGACGATATGTAGCGCGACACCAAACAGGTATTTTTAGGTTTGCTTTAAGGTTAGTGTAGTGGTTTAGGGCATAGACCTACATCGCTGGTTGGGTCCCTGACATACCAATAAGCAAAGCACTTAACTTAAGTTGCTCCCACTTTGGATAAAACAATTCGCTAAGCTACTGCATTCAAATCAATAATTTTTTACATAGCACGCTTTCCGACACAGTTTGCCCCAAATCACATAACAGCAGGAGCAAAAAGCTGAACCCATTAAAGGTTACCATCACAGACTGATATAACAATGGCTGATGGTGCACAAGTTCAAAGACAATGGGCTCTCTCTACTCTTCACAGCAAATTTCCCCACTAAAAGACCAAATGACGACCTCACCTCCTGCAATCCTGCACTCAACCCCCAGCGAATGTAATTAAAATGCAATTAAGTCAGCAGGGAGTTTGCAGCCTTGCCGTGGGTTCAAAGGACAGAGGAAACTATGCTCTAGGTCATTGTTCGTGGTGTGTACCTAATTCGTTGGATGTCATCTGGGTCCGAGGCTCCTTCAGCAGCGGGGTAACCATGCCGATGGCGTTCTCGGTCAGGGCCAGCAGTTTGCTCACCTTCTTGTTGTCACCCAGTGGCCCAGATGAAAGTAGCTCATCTATTATGGACAGCAACCTCTTCAGAGCGAGAAGATGAAAGAAGGCGAGAATTAACTGTGTTTCTTTTAGCCATGAGGGGTCAGTGACGCACATGGTTACAGGTTACCTCTAACAGCATATCGCCACTTCCTCCTCCTCTAGTTGCCTTATTCAATGCCAAGCATTTGGATCTGAAGAATGTCAACTCTTCTGCAAGCTCTGGTAGGGTCTTGGACGAAGATAATGACAGGTGACAAAAACTCAGACGCTGTTCGGGAGCAGATTTAACTCGATGCCATGTCGTTCATTAACATTCATGTGCCTACCTGTTCGGTGACATTGTCGAGCTGGAACTGGTCACAGTTCAGGTCTATAGGAGCAAACAGCAGAGGCTCAGTGAATCCAGCCAAACCACTTGCCTGCTTGGCTTCCTCCCTCTTGTCTCTTCCTCAATCACTGAAGGACTAAGGATTTTGCTCTTCAAAATTGTCCCCTTTTGCTCTGACGACAGCACTGCAGACCCTTGGCATTCTTTCAACCAGCTTCCAGATGTAGCCCTTTGGAATTTTCATCCAAAGTACTGAAGGAGTTTCCATATGCTCTAGGCACACTGGACAGATCCACAGAACAGCTGACCCAAGCAATCAGGAGCTCAAAATACCTTGCAGGTGTTCTGGGATAAAACGAAAATGTGGATCCATCCAGTGTGTCCTGAGGACTGGTTTGGGAAACACTGTTCTGGACAACCTTGCTCTTATTCTTTGATCCAACTCATCTCAAACTAACTCTACAGAGTTTAGTTCAGGGGATTGTGGGGGGCAGGTCATCTGTCACAGCACTCCATCTCTTTCCTTGTTCACAAATAAATGTATTTACAGTACATAACCTCAAGGTGTGCTTAGGGCTGTTATCTTGTTGAAAAACTATTTTTTTTCAGTAGGTGTGTCCTGACTATTAACTGGTAGTGTATATATATAGTAAATATCATTCAAGGATCTCTATCCCTCCATGACAACAAGTATGAAAATGCATAAAGGTCTACAGTCAAGGGTATTATTAGCTTAACATAACTGGACTTGAAATTCAGTTGACTCCATGGGATGTGAGTTGTATGCATGAGGTTTGGATGTCTTCTAGCAATTGTGCTGGTCATACATACAGTACTACTCGATTTTACAGTTGAAACATTACCCTGAACAAGTCTTGGTAACCCGGGTTCGAGTCTCCGCCTGGGTCACATGTGTGCGGAGTTTGCATGTTTTCCCCATGTCGTCGTGGGGTTTCCCTTGTGCTGAGGCTGATTGGAGTTGCTAAATTGCTCTTGGTGTGCATGTGTGAGTGAATGGTGTGTGAATGTGTCCTGCGATGGACCGGCCCCCCATCCTGGGTTGTTCCCTGCCTCATGCCCATTGCTTCCGGGATAGGCTCCGGACCCCCCGCGACCGAATAGGATAAGCGGTTTGGAAAATGGATGGATGGATGGATGGATGGATAGTCATGGCACTGTAGTCAGTTAGTTTTGGATTCATCAAAGGTAACACAAGTTACTTCTTGTCTGCAGGCCAGATGATGACTCCTGGACCTGCTGAGAACATCTGCTGCCCCGCCCCCCTCCCCAATCACATAACTTTAATATTCCTGCATCGTGTCTTTACCGTCACAATTGGATTCATTGGCCTTTGGCAACTCTTTGGCATGGATGCCGGAGCTGAATCCTGGTTTGCACTCGCAGTAATAGGATCCTATTTCATTCAAACAGTCAGCATTTTGACCACAGATATCCGGCTCTTCCTTGCACTCGTCAATATCTGTAGGAGAGACACAAGGATGCTTGTTGCCATGACAATTACAACTGTCTTGCCAAGACTGCACACAATGCAGTGATTACCCATACAGATATTTGATACCTCACCTAGGCACTGCCCTGTGGTGGCAGTGAAGTTTTTGGTATTGGATGGTATAAAGCCAATCTTGCACTGGCAGTAGTAGCTGCCCACAGTATTGAAACATATTGCATTTTTGCCGCAGTGTGTCACGGGGTCTTCACACTCGTTGACATCTGTTTGTGAGTAGAAACCGGAGAGGAACACAACTTTGACAGTGGGTAACAGTTTGATTTCAATTACACAAAACAGGCTCCAGACCTCCCATGACCCAGTAGCATAAGCGGTTTGGAAAATGGATGGATGGATGGATGGATGGATAGTCATGGTACTGTAGTCAGTCAGCTTCACCACATTCCAACAAAAAGGCTAATGTCAACTTATTCAAGCAATGCCCCAAAATGAGATGGAGGGGGCATTAATAATATAGATCTCTGATATCATACCATTGCATTGTCCTGTGAAGATAGTGAAGTTGGTTTTGGGTGTCGATGTAAAGCCAGGCTCGCATTGGCAGTAGTAGCTGCCGAAAGTATTGAAGCATGTTGCATTTTTGCCACAGTGCCTCAAGGGATCCGTGCACTCGTTCATGTCTGTATATGAGGAGAAAGGGGATAGGATCACTGCTGGGTAACTGGGTAACATAGGGCTTATGCTCACAGTCCGAAAAAATGTGACAGCTATGTAGCTATTCGACCTATTACTGAAATCACACGTAGAATTAGACAAAACATGACCTCACTCTGCCTGACAAGGAACTTGGGCATCAAATGAACTTGGATATAAAGGATTTCTGCAGGTCTTCATCATAATTTTGCCAACCTATGAAAATTCAAATAGCATCTTCGGATGAGAATGGAGGAATTCTCAATTACTCTCTTGCTGGATGAGAGGGGTGAGTATGGAATGTGGAAATTACATTTCTGGAAGCATTTTGACCGGGATTCATCAAAGGTAACACAAGTTACTTCTTGTCTGCAGGCCAGATGATGACTCCTGGACCTGCTGAGAACATCTGCTGCCCCGCCCCCCTCCCCAATCACATAACTTTAATATTCCTGCATCGTGTCTTTACCGTCACAATTGGATTCATTGGCCTTTGGCAACTCTTTGGCATGGATGCCGGAGCTGAATCCTGGTTTGCACTCGCAGTAATAGGATCCTATTTCATTCAAACAGTCAGCATTTTGACCACAGATATCCGGCTCTTCCTTGCACTCGTCAATATCTGTAGGAGAGACACAAGGATGCTTGTTGCCATGACAATTACAACTGTCTTGCCAAGACTGCACACAATGCAGTGATTACCCATACAGATATTTGATACCTCACCTAGGCACTGCCCTGTGTTGGCAGTGAAGTTTTTGGTATTGGATGGTATAAAGCCAATCTTGCACTGGCAGTAGTAGCTGCCCACAGTATTGAAACATATTGCATTTTTGCCGCAGTGTGTCACGGGGTCTTCACACTCGTTGACATCTGTTTGTGAGTAGAAACCGGAGAGGAACACAACTATGACAATGGGTAACAGTTTGATTTCAATTACACAAAACAGGCTCCAGACCTCCCATGACCCAGTAGGATAAGCGGTTTGGAAAATGGATGGATGGATGGATGGATGGATGGATAGTCATGGTACTGTAGTCAGTCAGCTTTACCACATTCCAACAAAAAGGCTAATGTCAACTTATTCAAGCAATGCCCCAAAATGAGATGGAGGGGGCATTAATAATATAGATCTCTGATATCATACCATTGCATTGTCCTGTGAAGATAGTGAAGTTGGTTTTGGGTGTCGATGTAAAGCCAGGCTCGCACTGGCAGTAGTAGCTGCCGAAAGTATTGAAGCATGTTGCATTTTTGCCACAGTGCCTCAAGGGATCCGTGCACTCGTTCATGTCTGTATATGAGGAGAAAGGGGATAGGATCACTGCTGGGTAACTGGGTAACATAGGGCTTATGCTCACAGTCCCAAAAAAAGGTGACAGCTATGTAGCTATTCGACCTATTACTGAAATCACACGTAGAATTGGACAAAACGTGACCTCACTCTGCCTGACAAGGAGCGTGGGCATCAAATGAACTTGGATATAAAGGATTTCTGCAGGTCTTCATCATAATTTTGCCAACCTATGAAAATTCAAATAGCATCTTCGGATGAGAATGGAGGAATTCTCAATTACTCTCTTGCTAGATGAGAGGGGTGAGTATGGAATGTGGAAATTACATTTCTGGACGCATTTTGACCGGGATTCATCAAAGGTAACACAAGTTACTTCTTGTCTGCAGGCCAGATGATGACTCCTGGACCTGCTGAGAACATCTGCTGCCCCGCCCCCCTCCCCAATCACATAACTTTAATATTCCTGCATCGTGTCTTTACCGTCACAATTGGATTCATTGGCCTTTGGCAACTCTTTGGCATGGATGCCGGAGCTGAATCCTGGTTTGCACTCGCAGTAATAGGATCCTATTTCATTCAAACAGTCAGCATTTTGACCACAGATATCCGGCTCTTCCTTGCACTCGTCAATATCTGTAGGAGAGACACAAGGATGCTTGTTGCCATGACAATTACAACTGTCTTGCCAAGACTGCACACAATGCAGTGATTACCCATACAGATATTTGATACCTCACCTAGGCACTGCCCTGTGGTGGAAGTGAAGTTTTTGGTATTGGATGGTATAAAGCCAATCTTGCACTGGCAATAGTAGCTGCCCACAGTATTGAAACATATTGCATTTTTGCCGCAGTGTGTCACGGGGTCTTCACACTCGTTGACATCTGTTTGTGAGTAGAAAGCGGAGAGGAACACAACTTTGACAGTGGGTAATAGTTTGATTTCAATTACACAAAACAGGAAATTGCTGATGTAAAAAGAAAGACCATGTTACACACCTATACAGTTTCTTGATCGTTCTCTCATGTAGCCTACAGAACAGATCCTACAGGAAGACGTCCTCAGTAAGCCGAAGATGACCCCTGATACAAGGGAAGAAAAAATTATTAGTCTCAGTCGCTTTGGCTGACATTACGACTGCATTTGAGAAGTATGCATCTGAATAAAACATTACAGGATTTTACCTTATTACTTTGTGATATTACTCATTATATTATCACCTTGTATCACAAAAACTCCAGCTTGAGTGGTTACCTGTAATACTGCGAAAATACTGTGCCAGAAAATATTCCTAGTTGTGAGTGTTAGATGATAATATTGGTAATTAGGAAAGCACCCATTCCTCACTTCCTGTTGGCACCAAAATGGAAAATGCTATCCTATTAAATCAACTAAAAAAGACTGAACAGTCAGGCTGCCTCAACGTAGGAGGACCAAGGACATGAATCGTTCATCACCATTGTCTGGTTCCTGAACTTTTATTTCTAGCCTCCTGACTGGCTGTGATAAAACGTGACGCATTTTCTTAGACCTTGTAAAAAGGCTGGTAACACACACAAATTAGGAAAAGAAGGTTGAGAAGGCTGTATGTAGGAACATCTACTACAGCACAGAACATCATCTGAAAATGAACTCCTTCCTACCAAAGAGAGGGCCTCTCGTCTGTTTCATTGCATAAGGAAAAATGGCTGAAACAATGGAACTGAACAATTCTTCAACCAGGAGAGACTAAGAAGAAGTATTCATTAGCCCAAGGATCTCGAGACTGAAGCTAACATCTTTTTGCAATCCGACATCTAATATCGGTATTTGGTGAATTAAATATTCCACCTCTCTCCAGAACGAGCCTGCCATTAAAGTATATGTATAAATAAAAATGGAAATGTGCATGTCATGTAGCAGCGGGAAAAGTACTACCCAAATACAGGCTGTTAGTAAGTGAATCCCTCACAGGGGTATGTATTACAGAGACCAGGCAGAGTAGCACCTACAGACAGAGAATAATGACCGAACAGGGAATACGGGACTAAGAGATACTAATATTCATGACTTACGAAGGAGTAAATGCAAGGCAGCTGTGACTGGTTAACGAGGGGGTAGGAATTCGGGGTCAGACTAACAAGCTTTAGGTGCGGCTGATTCGGAGCAACACCTCAGGAAAATGCAGGGATCAGACAGGCTGGGTAGGGCTGTTATTTTTGACTAGCATTCTAGAAACCGAAAGCTTTCTTAAGGTTAAAAGGTACAGAGGACAACAAGGTTACTCCATATACTCTGGAAAATACTGCGGCAGAAAATATTCCTAGTTGTGAGTGTTCGATATCAAAAATAGGTTCTATTAGAATAGTGGCCCATTCTTCTGATGAAGTGTGATATAACAAATAAATATAACGGACAGTTATTTGCCAGACTTCAAGACGGCTTGGGGGGAAGTCACGGCGCACGTGGTCCAGCGACAGACAGCTCCATCATGGTTTTGAAACAGATTCGACAGCACATTGAAAAGTCTGAAATGGAGAGACGTAAGGGAAATTACAGCCAAAAAACCAAAGGTCAGAAGACTGGCTGAGGAATTAATGAAGGAAAGAAGTGAAAAGGAGAGACTGCAGACAGAAATGAAGAGTTGTTAAATGTAGTTTAACATCTAAAACAAAGGGACTCTGACAAAAATGGCTTCTTCAACAACAAGGTCACCACCACCCATTGAAAAGAGAAGACAAGGTGAAATCACTCTGCCCCTTTAAGTGTTCAGAGACGATTGAGCATCAACAGCATCACCATCTGCTGACAGAATTACCATGTGATGACAACGACAACGCTTCAGACTCTGACACATCACACACCAGCACCGACAAGAAAAACTGTCCCATTAAAGGTGACACTTGCTCCTGTAATGGTCACAAGCAGACTGAAGTGGAGAGTGAGGAGGACTATGATGTGAATGCGGAGAGATGGATTCGCACTCCAATTTAAGTCCGTCACACACATATATAGAGGAAGTAGAGAAATTCTGTAAAACACTTTCAATGTGACAATTACATATAGAACTAGTTTTAGTGTCAGTCTAAAGTTTTGGAATTTCCAAAATGTTGAATGTATCACTATACAATAACTCCATCATATCTACAAACCGATTCGGTGTCACTCTGGGCGGACTGAAGAGCAGTGGTGGGGACAGGATTCCTGTCATTTGTAATGAAAACAGTGATAAGGAATCCAACTCACCCAGAGACAGAAGATACATCTTGTGGTCCATGATGAAACAAAAGAAAAAGTACAGAAATACTCCTGAATATAACACTCTGTTTACTTTGCGCTTTCCTCTAAGTTGTGCGTTCGGCTTAAATGCACTATATTATTATAACTGCTACTGAAATTCCAGTTTTTAGAGAGAGTTCAGATCCCAATTTTTCTGTCGCCGGGAAAGTCTGACGCGCCGTAAACTTTGGCAATCCGATCCGCTATCCGAGATCTGCTATTCCTCGACAATATGCGCCCTTCTTTATTACTCCAACCAAACACTCTCCCAGCCACCGTGAGCTCCTGTGTGTCAAAAGTGCAACCAGAAGACCCACACGTAGCACGGCGTGGTCAAGTGAGAGGGGTGTGTACTGAAATTCCAGCTTTTGCTGTCCCCGACAGTGTGCGTCCTTTTTAATTACGCCAACCAGAGAAGGCGATTTCAGATACGATTTTAATGCGATATGGGTTTATACGCATATAACACAAAAAAAAGTACTTACAAAAAAAGAAAAGAAAAACAATTTCGGTCAGTTTTAAATCATTCGGACGCGTAACTGCGCAAAGCTGGATAATATGACAACATTTCTCAGTGTCGTGAGTCTTCGCCCTCACCCCTTCTTTGATAAATGAAGTTCATTTTGCTTTGCAGTTGTTCCCCCTTCACTCTCCACTTCCCCCCTGTAACTGTGCTGACCGAGCAGTGCAACATGTACGCACCACTTCGAACTCAGCTGGCCATAATATGTGAATCGGAGAAAATATAATAATTTTTACGACGACCTGGGAAGGCATGGTGACGCACATCCAAGCTCAGACACTGAAGAAAACTCGGGAAAGCATATACCATTTGAACGGAAACGTAATCTCGTCGTAGAGAATGACACCGACCTCTTGAAACAGCTAAAGTGAATAACCAGCCCGGTTCTAAGGGATAACTCCCAGCCTTTGTACACCGAGTCTCAGCTCCTTCCGCCTGGTCGCAGGTGTACAGTCCCAAGGTGCTGAACGAAACGATACAAAAGCAGGTTTGTTCCAGCCAGCATCACACAAATAAATAAGCTTCAGTATGTTATAGTAAAACAGTATATTTAATTGTATCTTATTTTATTTATGTTATTGTCTCATTTAATTTTATTATATTTAAACTGTATTCATGATGTTATATTTTTATACTTATCGGCTTATGTTGCCTGTGTTATAAGACGAATAAGCTGTTTTAAGTGTCTGTCTGTAACATCACTGTCTATGAATGAGGACTATTTACTGCAAACCAAGTCTACATACAGGTACAAATAAAATAACAGGAATAATATTTCTGAAGTGGGGAAAAAAAACTGCCAACTTGAATTTGCTCAATTATTTTAGTGACGGAGGCGCCAATGCAGAGAGAGGCAGAAAAGAAAGTCAGAAAGGTGAAGGGGATAGAGACGGCTCAGTACGTGGGGTGAGGAAACGGTGGTAGGAGCAGGAGCAGGAGTGAGAATCAGCAACCAGCTGGAAAGGCGAACACCAAAGCTGAGACTAAAAGCACGGGCCTGCTGCAATGTGCCAAAATCTATGTCAGCGGGGAGAGTGAAAGTTCGGCTTCAAAGGAATTCAACCAGGGAAAATGTATTTTCAAAACAAAGAAGACAATGAAAGGTAAGATATACAGATGGTGGAAAGGGAAAGGTTTTTTTATTTTTTTTTATTGACAGGAAACCTTCCTTGGAAAAGGTTGAATAATCCGCTATCGTGGTATGCGACCCTGCTCCCATAGTTCAAGCTTGCCAACTTAATCAGAACCTTATCAGAAACGGGGTTTCCAATGAAAAGGTCAGATATACAGAAGGTAGCATTTTAATATGCAAGAGAAAATGGCATCCAGGGGTTTCTCCAAAGGAAAAGGAAAGGGTGCTGTTGACGAGGCATCATTACCTTGGAAAAACATCACTTCCAGTATGAGCTGGAGCTGCAAAGCCAAAGCAGGTTACGGGAGAGCAAAGCTTATAGTGCTTATAATGGTCAAGAAAAAAAAGTTTTTGTTTAAACAGAAATCAGAATGAGATAAAGCAGATAACAGAGGCAGTTCCCAAACAACGTCAAAGAAAGACGGTTCAGGCCCGGGGGCCATAGACCTGTTCTGATGTGGACGTACGAAATACATTAATCATAGAATCGCCTTCACTATTTACAAACCGGATAAGACATCATGAAATAGAATACCAGAGAGAGTTTTTTTCTGCATTATACTCTTCAGCGTGTTTTTTGAATTAGACTCTTCAGTACGTTCACTCTATATGATGTGATATGATGGAGGTCTTCTGTTAATCCTGACTGGGAATCTACAAACAGGCAACTATGACTCAGGAGAATCAAGGGCTCTGGGGTCTCTCCAGGATGAATTTCAGTCCACTCCATGACATCTTGTCTGTCATCCACGACTTTCAATCCACATGACTGAGAGAGACAATTTTCAGCCTTTGGTAGAACCTCAGTAGGATGAGTTTTTGGTGATGACCCCATCATGTGTTTCGTTCTCACCATGGAACCTTTGACAGTATAATGACCTTGTATGGCAGGGCACAGCTTCCATGTCTTCTTTTGATGACACAGGACCACATCACCCACTATCAGAGCCAACGGAGCAACACGTCACATCCTCTCAGCATTGTGTCTATCTTTGCCACTGCATCGCCTTGTCATAGCAATGTATCAGTCTGAGGCTGGAAAGGATGAAGAGATCTAGGCATCTAAGAGGCCTACTGAACCGCACATCGACAGGAGCCATGGTCTGGTACACAGCAAAATTCGAAGTGTTTAAATAACACTTATAGAGTTAAATTTAACACTGTTCACGAGTCTATTTGGTCCCATTCGGAAGTGGTGTTAAAGTCACTCTTTCCATAGTGTTAAATATTTAGAGTAAAATTGACTCTAAGTTGAGTAGAAATTTAACACTGAGTAACACTGCATAGTGTTACTTCAATGCAACACTACTAGTGGTGTCATATCATTTACTCTTTCACAGTGATAAATTACCTCTATTTGAGTAAAATCCCATTGATTTTTAACACTGAATTGAGTTATTAGAAATGAACACTGGAGGTTCGAATAATTCTGATGAGAGCTGATGTTACTCTATACTGTGTTATTCATACACTAATCTCTGAGTAAATTTTTAAAATCATTTTACATCAAGTAGTGTTATTTCAACTCTTCCTGTGGTTTTACCTTTACACTTCTGTCACTGTTTTGCAGCATGAAAAATGTTGTCTTTAATAATGCTTTTACATGTAAAACAAATGAGCAAAAACCACAACTGACTTCAAAATAGGTTTAACTGCTTTATTTTAATGTCAGGCTAAAAATATTAAAACATCTCATGTAGTATATAAAACACTTTAAAACAATGACTTTAGTTCTACATAAAATGACAATATGGAACAACATACAGGGAGGAATCTGACGTGCCATACTTCAGTTGAAGATCAAGTGGTTTGAAGTAACACAGCTCATTTATGTTTAACACTTTCAGAACCATATTGGGATGCATTCTGACCCTAAATGCATGGTAATGGTCATCCAAACACAGGGTTTCCATCAGTTTTCCGCAGAGCAATACAATGTCATCTTTCACAGCAATACTCTTGATCTTACAAAACACAGGCATCTCAGACACTACCTCTGTACAGATGATAAAGTCAGGGCGGTACTCTGTACCATGATGTTTTATCCATTTAGCTGAAAACACACTGGTAGACAATACAGCTCCAATTTTTAAGGCAATTTCTGGACCTTCTTTCAGCTCTCCAAGTGTCACCATCTTTCCTGGTCCTAAAGCTAATTTTTCCAGACTAAAGGACTCCCAATACATTGCCATACAACTTTGGTGTTTTTTGGCCAATGTCTTTGTAATGTTTTTAAAGCTTTTTAATTGTTTCTTAAAGAAATTATGTTTGGCTTCGTATCTCATGCACCACATGTGCAGAATTGGGCCAATGTTTCGGATACTGCGAGGGTAATGTATCATGAAGTGATGCTTTGGTAGGAGACTGATTGTAGGAAATAACTGCTTAAAGAGCTGATGATGATCAATAATTAAATGTTTGAGGTAGATGGTCATACCTTCTGATAGCACTGGTGAAAATATAATATTGACAATTTGTAGAAGCAGAAGTAGAAGATGCCAAAGCTTATCATCTGTCTGTACTAAATCACCAAACAGCAACGGAACATTACGCAATAAGCACCAAGACTGAATTGCATTTAACCCTAAATCATTACTGCCATCAAACAACTTTACCCTTGGAGGGCGGTTTCGTCGCTGATTGTAGCCATAGTCAAAGGCATGTATTCTACCAGCAAGCTGTTTAGCACTTAGGAAGTTCTCCTGAATGTACTGCAGAACAAGTTTCACCTCTAACTGAGCAACTCCCTCCAAAATGTCATGCATGATATCTACAGAAAAATTGTTAGCTGTGTTGAAATATTTAAGTGAATTCAAGAGACAACTGCGTTTCACACCACATACATGAGGTAGCGTAGGATCTCTTTGTAAACTTTCACAGTGCTGCTTATGCATATCAAGAGTTCTTAGTACAACACCAGAATCATCTTCACAGAACACACTTTGAAAACAATCTTTCTCAAGCAGACAGAAACGACAACAATATCGAGCTGCAAACGACTCCACAAACCCAAACAGACTATGTAAGCCAAGATTATCCCCAGTGACCTGGACTACAGTGCCATGAATCAAGTGTTTAAACATGGGAATTTTCAGGCCCTCTGTCTCAAGTACTTTCAGATCATTGACAAGTGGCTCAAGTATTGAATTAAAGCCATAACGCTTGGAATCTTGTGCATGAAAAAGAGCACACAAATGAATATTAACCAAAGAGGAATTAAAGATTGGGGGAAAATTCCTTAGTGTAAAGTATATTACACCTAACTTATGTACACCCTTTTTAGAGCCCAAGGGATTTGCAGTTTCAAAGTCGTCATAAAATAGTTGAATTTGTAAGGCATCTTTTTCTGTAGAAAATAGGGGACTTCCTTTAACATAGGCAGCATCGTGTAAATCTGTATACACACCTTCTCTGGGTATATTCCTGGACTTGAATATGTCAACAACATGGTGGTTTTGAAAGATTTGTTTCAGTGTTTCCAAAATGGGAACATATGCAAACCTATCAGTTACAATGACTTGATCGTAAGTCCCTGTAATCTTGTTTCTTCTACCGTCAAATCTTGTGCCAAGCACAATTTCAACAGGGTCAACAGTTGCCCATTTTTGTTTAAAGTGTCTATTTCGTTTAGCTTCTGAATTTAACAGTGTGAATGGGTTTTCAAAGTTTTCGAATGACTGCTCAAATTTGTTTTTACTTGTGGTGTCCTGTGAAGGTAAGCTCTGTAAGGCTGTATCTTTAGCCTGAGTATGAATCTCAAAAAACAGTTCTTCCATTGAGGAGACAAAACTATTTACAGTAGATTGGCTTAATCCCGCTGCCCTGAGCTGTGCAACAGCAGAGGCACACATATCCAGAGTGCTTTTATTTGACTTCAATATTTCGGATGTTGTGGGTGTCTCTTCTACATTAGTTGACACCACCTCCCCTGCACTGCTAACTTGTTTAACTGCCACATCAGGCTGGAGATTAACATCAGTGTCAGCCTGTTGGTCAAAATAGTTAAGGTGTTTGGTATTTAAATGTTTTCTAAAACCAGAAAAAGTACCAAACACACAGCCACAGCCACGCTGGGCACATTTAAGGCGAAGATTTTTTCCAGGTAAGTAACCATGAACTAACCGTAAATGCCTAACAAGCATTTTTGAACCAGTAAACTCAGCCTGACAGACAAAACACTTCATGGAGGAATTCAATGGGATTCAAACTTCAAGCACTAATGAAGCAACCTTGCCCTTACTTCAGCAACTCGGGGACTTTCTTTGACTTTGCCAACATCTATGTTGTACACAGTGGTTTGGATGAATGTGTACATGTTGTGAAGCATGGTGTTGTAAGATGTACCAAACACAAAATGTGCTTTAAACAATTCATCAAAAGAACCTAGAGAAGAGGTTGACTTGCATGGTATGGCGTTCTTGTCAAGAATAATGAAGTATTGGTGGATGTCATTCTTCTTCACCCCAACAGCCAAGAGGTAGGGTTGAGTGCTAGTAGTGATGGCATCAAGATGCTCTTGGATATTTGTCCCAGTCTGAAAAGATAAATACAGACAGACAATAAGAACCAAGTGGTTATAATACTTAAACTGGTAATTCATACCCTAAAAAGAGAAAACACAAACCTTTTTGAAGACCACAAGATGCTTTTCCGCTTGGGAAGCTGACACCTTTCCTGGTCTTTTCCGGCCCTGTCCAGATGGTGGAATCAGATGTAATAGCAATAAAATTGTTGAAAGGTCACTGTCCCAACCTGCAAAAGATTTGTTTTTAATAAAGTTCAGTGCATCTGCATTGACAAAATGTTTAAGACCCAAAATACAAAAAGGATAGCTGTTCTGTGACAGATTTTCTCCTATTTAAAAAAAAAATATTACAGCTGATTCAATGCCTGTATCTCCAGCAAGTTTTAAATATTATATTGATATGTAGATAATGAAATTTGATGCCAATACATTTCCTATCAAACAGTATGTATAAAAAATAAGCAGCCACACAAAATCAAAACGGGTAATTTTTGATTTTGGTCATTTAGAGCAGCTTCTGTCTGCACCCTGTGAATGTGCTAATCAAATTAAAAGAAAATATACAAACAGCTCACCAATGTCAGCATTAACTTCAGTGGCATCCTCAGGAGGGTCAGCTGCCAGCAAGAGTTCTTCCAGGTCACTGGCAGAAGGAAGCTTTCTGCCTTGTTGGATAATCTTTCCTTTGAATGTTGTTGGCCACCTCTCCAGAAACCTGCCTGATACATCCTCACCAAACATCAGTACAAAATCCTGTTCAATCTGTAACAAGGATAGATGGAGAGTTATACCTACTGTCTACAAAATATTAAAGTGTATTTATATTGTCAAATTAATGACAAATATTTACCAAGCCTTTGATATCTTTAAAACGTGGAAAATAGGACAGTATGTTGCTTGACAGCAAGGGGTCAAGGACCATGTTGCGGCGATAAACTGCTGTCAACTTCATCTTCTTCTTGACTGTGTCTTCATCAGCTGAATGTTTCATCAGTGAGATTGCTTCCTTGCACTCATCCTCACTCAGCACCTTCTCTGTAACAAACTGCAACTCTCGTCTTCCAGTTGGTCCTCCACACTGGTTTTCACCCGATGATCCATCTCCTGATGATAGACAATATGAAATACACCTTTACCAAAACTGATGACATTTGTTATACATTATTTATGCAGAACCACAATTTGGAACTGTATTGTGCATTTCCACTGAATTACAAATGTTACCTCCAAATGATAATCGCCTGTCTTTAGCACTGCATCTCTGTATGGTTTTAATCCTCCAGGCCAAGTACCCAGTGCCACTCTCACCATCATAATAATGTTCCTTGGAGGGCGACATGTATGGACATTTTGTTTGTTAGCAAGTTATGTTACAATGAAGAGTTGATAAGGACATGCATTTTGGCAGAATTTAAAATGCTTAAATCTGATTTTAGTTGTATCAGTTATTACTGTGAGCTACTTACATAGCCATTTTTGGAGTACGGGTCACTGAGGTAGGGGAATAAGGTTACAATTCCTCTGGCATACATTTCTTTTACCTGGCGTGGTGGTGATGTTCTGCAAAATCAAAAGGCAAAGAACTTGTCAGCTTCCCTGGAATTAATACAGATTTAAAATAATTTAACAACTATAGTAAAAGCAAAGGGCCTGAAAAAAATTACCCATTTTTTTCTGTCATGTCAGCTACCAGTATGTTCACCATTTTTCTTCTGGTTTCATCCACCAAGGACTTGGTTCGAATGTATTCATTTATTATACGTTCTCCGCCAGGTTTGCTGGTGAGAATGGATTCCACCAACTTGAAAACATAATAAAAACATTCTACATGTTATCATAACCAATGCAGTTCAGAGTACATAAACTACTCACAAAATAAGGTGATATAACAATGACGCTGTTAGAATATATAGAAGTCAGTTAACTCTTACTTGCTTAGCTTCTGCGTCCAGCTTCCTGCGTTTCCTAGAAGGGCTGTCTGAAAGGATGACCGTGTCCTGTGAATCTGAAGAATGTGACGATGATAACTGCGACTGCTCAGGAGACACTTCTGTAGCAGCTGTTTCCAAACCTCAAAAACGGGAGCAAAACAAATCAATTTATACTGTATGGTTCCTTCATAGACACATTTTAAACACTCAATAAACAATATAAAACTGATAAGAAAAAAAACTTGCTTCTAATGAAACAGACATCACTCAAACAAACCTGTGTCATATTTGATGGTTAGTACCCCAGTTGAGGGATCCGTTACTATATCTTCAAATACATCATCATCCAACTCAGTCCCTGAACTGTCAAAAACTTTCACACCTTCTATTATGGCTGGCACACCAAACTTTGCAAATGCTGGAAAAGACGCACACAAGTGTGTGTAAACAAAAGGATTACATGACATTTAATAATTTTACTTTACCTAAATGAAAATCATTTCAAGATACATTTTCAAAAGTGACTCAGGTAAATAAAAACAAAATGAAGAACCACTAACAGATGCTTGACACGTGTATAGATGGGCACAAGATTAAAATGGTGTGACTCAGATTATGCTGTTTTTCCACTAAATACACATTCATAACTAAGAAGAAATTAATAAAAATTATTCCAAAATGCAGATCATTTTCAATTAATCTTAAAAATCAGTTTGAGGAAACTAAGTGACTAAAAGAACTTGAAGCCCCTTGTACAATGTTGGTTTCTTACCGGCAATCAAAAATTCCTTAAGGCTTGGCTCAGAAACTCTGACAAATTTCTGCACACCTCCGAGTTTTGCTTTAAGCAGCATGCTTCCTGTAGACAGTAATTTCTTATAGTCAGTGCACTTCATTGAACAATAAACAGAAAAAAGTGAATATTAACAGTCCCATAAATACGAGCAAAACAGCCCTGCAGTAACCCCTCCCTATGTTTATGGTGTCTTCCATGTTACATTTATTTGAGTATAACAGGTGTTTCAGCTCTCTGGCTGTAGTTTGCGGTGGTTGGCTAACTTCATTGGCCTATACTAACTGAGTGTTTCATCTACATGAGAATTACTATCCATCCATCCATTTTCCAAACTGCTTATCCTACTGGGTCGCGGGGGGTCCGGAGCCTATCCCGGAATCAATGGGCACGAGGCAGGGAACAACCCAGGATGGGGGGCCAGCCCATCGCAGGGCATGAGAATTACTAGTACTTCTAAATAACTACCGAAAATCCTGCTTCACTGTATTGAAACCATGTCATGTAATGTTACTCTACTCATAACTTGAAACTAGAGGTCGACCGATATGGGTTTATCAATAGCCGAAGCCGATAATTAGGAGTCAGGGTCAGCCGATGGCGATATATGCTGCCGATTTTTTCTGGCTGATAATTGGACGTTTTCCCCTCTATTTGCATGGTAAAATATCACACTAACAATAACAAACGATACAAACAAAATCTCAATTCGGCATTTATTGAATACTGACTTGAGTAAATTTAAATATAAACTTAAATAAAAACACAATACAACTTGTAAACAATAAAAATAGCAGGATCAGAATCTCTTAGTGCACAATATAGCGGCAAACTCATGTTTTTATGTTCATGTTATCTTCAGTTTTAATCACACTTCCAGTCCATTTTTGTTCAGCCATCAGACAGCAATTACTACAACAGAAGAAAAAAATGCAACATTAGCATTTTCATTATAGTGCCTTCATCTTCAATTCATTCTACAATTCCAGTATTCCATGCACATTAAAACAATAACACTCATATTTTGAAAGAAAAAACACTAGTAACCAAGTGCATCATGGTATGATGAGTAGTGTACAAGGCTGTTGTTAGCAGACAGACAGCTAACAAGCCAAATTCACAATCATAATGCAGCCATCGCAGAAAATAATATAACTGTTGTATTAGACAGCCTTGTATGCAAGGACAACGTAAGCCCCTAGAGACAGTTTCCGTCGACAACGTCACAAACTGCGCAAACTCGTGCACTTTTTATCTAGACATCTGACAAATCGTTCGAATCTACGCTGTCAGATGTAAACAAGTTGCAAGGAAGGACCATTGTTAGCCTCGGCTAAAGTGAAAAGTTAAAATAATTTTTGATAAAAAAACGTCCGTGAGCCCACCAACAAGTCCACAAAACTGTCAGTTGGTTGAAGACTCATTATCATCACACCAGTTCCCCACAGCGTAATTCACGCTCTATTTCAGTAGCGCTCCCGTTTCTTTTAGATCAACATTCCATAGCAAACCAGTTAAATAAATAGGTCTTTGAAAGATCAGAATTTAAGCCTTACCGTTTTCTCCCTGGATTCTTTCAAAACTTCTGGCTGGGGCCCTGCACAAGGCAGCATGGGTCACGTGTTCCACAGTAACAATAACACCGGGATATCCGCAGACTTGCCTGTCTGTAAATCGGCGTACTACACTCGCATATCGGCCAATGCGGATACATTAAAACAATGTCAAATATCGGTCGGATATATCGCCCGATATATCGGTCGACCTCTACTTGAAACCAGAGCAAAAAAACAAAAACACAGTTAAATTACGTTTACCTTCTTCAGTACAGTGGTGCAGCAGCCTCCCCAAACCTTCCCCATGTGTCTGTTCTTACCACAGTCTAATCGCTAATTTATCTAACTTAGCACTAGAGAGTCAGCATTTCCTTCAACGTTAGCTTAACATACTGAAGTCTGGCAATTGCAAAACAGCAAAAAGGAACAGATAACGTTACTTGTGTCAATATCACCATTCAACATTAGTAACGTCACCATCAAGTCAACTTATTACAGATACAAATGCTGTCATCTTAAGTTCAAATAACTAAAAGAAAGCATTATAAAATGGATCCTGGACCTTTTTTTTTACTTTATCAAGCTTATACCGCGTGTTGGTTGTAACCACGCATCACTAGTTGAAATAAAACAATAACCCTACTCAAAACGTCCTCCATAGAAACCAAAAACAAGTGAAAAAGACGTAACGTTAGTGTAAAATGTTAACTAGTTAATCGTTACCTCATTTAAAATGTAAAGGTAACGAGCGGACTGCCCGCGCACCTAGGTTAGCCAAAATGCTAGTTAGCTAGTTAATGTTAATACGGAGCTCCCAACACATGGAAGGTTTAATTTAGCAGAATTTCGAACATGCTAGAACACAACACAATCTCCACTACACACTGCAATAATTTTCGAACACTGGCCTTACAGTCTTAGCCAACACCGATAGCAGCCAACTTGTTTAGCTAATTAACGACTTTACGTTTGCAATTAGACACGGTCACATTTGCTTCTGGAACAAAATGAAATATTTCAGAAATGTGGACAGTCAGATTGTATCGTTATTTTAACATGCTGCCTGTTGTTGAAAATGTCCAATTGTTGGTTTAATAACCAAATATGAAAAGCTTACCGTTGTAACTCGCCTGCAAAAAATGGCGCCGTGAAAACTCCTGTCGGTTTGAAAATGAGTCTGTGGTGGGAGGAGCTTTCCAGCTCCAGATTGCAATAATTTATTCAAAGTTACCACTATGTCAATAGTTTTCACTCAGCTGCGTGACTTACAGATGTTATACCAAGCATTTCTGTATGTAGCATAGTCTTTCCATATTGTGGTTTTCTTTGTACAGATCTCTACTCGGATTTATCTAGACCATTATTTATATTGTTCTTGTGTCTCTGTGTCTTTGTGTGTTGTGACAATCATCACATAAGCAATTTCCTCCGGGATCAATAAAGTTTTCTGATTCTGATTCAGAGTCATTCTGACACTGCGTCTTTTAACTCCGCGAATTAACACCAGCACTGGGGGGCGTTTTACTTCAGCTGTTGTTATAATGACTCTGATAGAGATACACTTTAACACTGCAAATTTAACACTGGGAATTTTACTGTGTAGTAGGCTTGTCACAATACTACAATTTCAATATTCATACTGATACCCAGGAAAATATCCGATACCATTTTCAGTACCACGGGTACCGATTCTGTCTAGTTGCTGGTCTCATCTTCAGTCTGGGACTTAAAGCGAAACATAACACTTTTCCGACACAAATAATGCGTTATCCTGTTAAATTAACACTATTAATGTTACAGACAGGCAGGACTGATAATGTCCGTTGCCAAGCTCCCATGTTAATGTTATCGTTTTATTATTAGGCATCGCCGATACCTTAATAGTTAAACGGCTGATATTATCGCATGTGCTGACCAGGTTAACATCTTTGATAACTGTTTAATACTTCACTGTTGTTGAAAAGGGAGCTTTACCGACCTCTTGAAACTAATCATAAAGGCTGGTGCAAACGACCAGGGAAACAATGCTATAAAGTGGTGGCGACGAAATCGAATAACACAGCAAATTTGGCAACGCTTAGGGACCCAACTGGGTCAATCCAGCTCTAAAGTACATACAGTATCTTCTGAATTTCTTAACCGTGTAGGATACTTGAACCTCTGCCGCTGTTTAAATCTGCATAGCAAAAGTTTTCTATTTTTTTTCTAACGTACATCATTGTGATTCGAGAATTTTTTTTTTTTTATAGACAGGAAACTTCTGAATTCCTTGGAAAAGGTTGAATATTCCGCTATCATGGTATCCGACCCTGCTCCCATAGTTCTAGATCACGTTTGCACATAATTACACTATATTAGCCCCCCAGTGGCGTTTTAGCGCTACGCTACCATCCTATGAAACATTCTGCAAATCTATTTCCATGGCCATTAGTAATTTTTTAGAATTTAATAAAACGGACTGCACCTCTCCATCATTGCTATGGAAGACTTTAAAAGTAGTTCTCAGGGAAGAAGTACGTCAAAAAAAACAACAACATCTGATTGACTCTACATCTGAATCAGTTCGCTTGTATTCTGTATCTCCCAATCCGTCACTTTCCAAAGAGAGGGTAGCCCTTCAACTTAGTACAACTTAATCTCAACCTCTGAAACGGAGCAACTCACTATATATGCGATTACGGGGTTTATTCTATGAAGACAGGGAACAGACTATTCTAGCTCATCAATTTGCTGTAAGTCATAGTCAGCCTCACAACTCACGTCACAAAAAGATACATCAGGAAAACTGATCACAGATAGATTTTTAGAAGATTTACATAAATTGGAATCAGTTCAGGAAAAATTACTTTTCTCCGATTTTTTCAATGAAATACAAGTTCCCAAGTTCTACAAGTTAGTTAAGGTAAACTACGAGATTCTCTTGTGGAAGCATTGATTATTCTGTTGCTGAAACCAGTGGTTAGCACTGTTGCCTCACACCTATGGGATCCGGGTTCGAGTCTCCGCCTGGGTTACATGCGTGTGGAGTTTGCATGTTCTCCCCATGTCGTCGTGGGGTTTCCTCCAGGTACTCAGGTTTCCGCCCCACAGTCCAAAAACTTGCTGAGGCTAATTGGAGTTACTAAATTGCCCGTAGGTGTGTATGTGACAGTGAATGATGTGTGAGTGTGCCCTGCGATGGACTGGCCCCCCATCCTGGGTTATTCCCTGCCTCGTGCCCATTGCTTTCGGGATGGGCTCCGGACCCCCCGCGACCCAATAGGATAAGCGGTTTGGAAAATGGATGGATGGATGATGTGGTACATGTTCTTAAGTACTTGTTTGTAGAATTGCATTTCCTTGTTCAACCATTCAGGTTCCTGTATTTTGTAAATTCCTCGTGTTTTAACATGTTTTCATACACTTTCTTTCTAGATATATATTTTAAAATCTTGGTTGTTCATTTAGAATGGGAATGACAAACAGAATATTGGTTTCAAATAGTATCATTTTTATATTCACGAATGAAACATCAGCATAAAGTATCCAAATCCATAGTTGGGAAGGCATTTATGAGATACACATGGATCAAGGAATTTACATTCTTATATTTTCTTACATTTAATATATTTGAAACGCAACAAACTGGAAGAACTGAGGAGGCGTACTAAGTAGGTCTGCTCTCTTCGGTATGTATTTTCAAATATGTATTTTCTTACATATTTGAAAGTCCAAACAGTCAATCAAAATTTGTAAAAAATAATAATAATAATAATAATAATAATAATAATAATAATAATAATAATAATAATAAATAATCCCTCCCGCCCGACCCACCCCCTCCAAAAAAAAGGACGAGAACCATTTTTTTTTTTAAGTGGCCTAACCAAACGGCGTGTTGAAATGTAACCCGCTGGCAGGAGTCCAGCAGAGGGCGCTCATAAGATGAAAAACTGAAATCTGAGAGTATTAATCGCTGACCTTCATAACGCAAACGCTGATGCCTTAAATGTAAAATAATTACGTTACGTAAAATGCGTAGAAGGTTCGGGCTCATGAACGGGAACGTTCATTCCCAGCAACATGGGAAGCAGCTTTTATAGGGTCACAAAATACGGTGGTATCTGTTACGTTTTAATCGATAACATTCACTATTCAAAAAGTATGTTTTCAGTTATTGTTTGCCATGTTGCATATATGGGAACGCTACACCGTCTGTAAGTGTACTTTTAGAGCTATCGTTATTCCGTCCGAGTCCGCCGGACGTAAACGAGAAATCGAGGAGCTCCAGCAATGCGCTGCAAATGCGCAGTCAACCTGCGCGATGTCGTTAGCCGTATTACAGAGCGCAATACGGTTGTCCGAAACCCTCGGTGTTGTGAATGTTAACATTCATTTTACTGTTGATTTAAAAAAAAAACATTTAAATGTTCTATATATTATTTGTTGAGTGTCCTCTAGTCGAGGATAACCTGCACTTTTCCCTCTCTGTTCTCCTGGCAAAAGACAGATGTGGACGTCCAGCTACCAACGTCACCGTTAATGGACGCTAGCTGTGCTTGAGGAATAAAATCATATCATATAAAATCTATAAATAAAAATGTCTTTCACAAAGTATTTTATTGTATTCTGAAGTATTTTTGTAGATATCATATCCAAGCACCATGGAACTGTTTTTGTGTTGTCTGATTCCATTTTCTCATATAAGTTAAGTTCCTGTACGCCTTGTAAGCACTTGTGTGAAAAAGCTACACTATTATAGAAACTTCTCATTGGTTGCCACTCTAAGAGTCATTTTATCAGAATTAATAACCCCCCCCCCCCCAAAAAAAAAAAAAATTAAATAAATAAAATTGCAAAGCATCTGTTACACTGAAACGTGGAAGAGGTATGTAGAAATGGCGTAAGTCCCCGTGGCTTGTCGTATATTACGAGAAAAGGGAAGCATTTGTATTTAATGAAAATGCATATATGTGTCTGGGGCAGGAGTTCTACATATCCGTTTTGCCTTATAAACTGTTACATTTAGATTATATAACACAGCTTCCTTACTGTAACTGTAAGTGTATAGTGCAGAATTTAGAAATCATTCTCCACACCCAGTGATGCATTTCCATAATGCACAAATTCTTCCATTTTCTGCAATACATGACCTGGCCTGGGGACTCATTACTACGTGCCACTTTAGTTTTAGATTATGTAATGCCCTTTTGATAGGGTTACAGTTCATAAGGCACGAAGGATATTTCGAAATCCTCACACATTTATGCATTGTCCTGTTTACTAAGTTTGAAGTATATTTTTGTGCTTCACTTCCCATGTCCTGCATGATTATGCTTGTATTTGATCTTTAATTATGACAATAAAATAATAATGAAATGCTGGAAACGTAATACTACATCTAAGTGATAAATTCAATAACTGAAAACTACTTGCACGTTTAATTTGTTGGACGTGTTTCGTCAGTCGTCTGCTCTGGTCTGGGCCACATCTTTTCTCTGCGAGACTGTGGACTTCATCTGTCATAAAGGCTCATTGAGACTTTTGGAATCCAGAATATCTGCCATCTGATAAAAGAGAATAGGTAAGCATCATATATAAATCCCTTACATTTATACTGATAATATAGGTCTGACATGCTACATACAGTATAGGTTCTTCGTTTGTTGTTGTGTCCGTGCCCCGAATAGCAGCTTTGGGCTGTTTAACAGCTCCGCTGGGACCTTGTGCATCAGCTGTCGATCATATCAAGCATGCAGCATTATATTCACAATCAGCATCATGATCACAACTTTCTTGTAAGTGAAAGAATAATAGAATATATTTTTAATGACATCTAACTTCCTACCGGGACTAGATGAGGGACTTTCCTCTATGTCCACGGCTTTTAGCTTTGCAGTTGAGATGTCAGTGTCCAGAGTTTGTGCAGTGGAACACGATAGGTAAATATGATCTCCTTTTCCTTGATGAATAAAACCAGTATTTCAGAGCAGATTTTTTTTTTTTTTTTTTTTTTGTGATTTTGTGATGTAGTTTCTTACCTAACACAGCTTGACCAAGAGCGTTGAAATCAATGCTTGTAAATTGCTGTTCCAGAAATCCATTGTGTAGCTGTCCTTCCAAAAGGTGCTGGTTTGTGTACTTGTTTCGAATATGAGTGATGTTTCTCAGACGGAAGCACTTGGAGGTGAGGCCTTCTAGAGGCCTTATTGGGGCAGAGTGAATCAAAGTTGTATTATTTGCTTTGCTGGGACATCTGGGCCTGGACATGCGTGCAAAATCTCATCTTTTTTTGTCCAGTAGTTTCTGACTTATAAAGTATTTTCAGTTATGGCGCCCCCTACTGGACAATTTTTATGAAATTTGGAGAGTCACCTCAGAATGTCATACCAACCAGACATGGCAAATTTGCTGAGAAATGGATGTTCCATTGATGAAAAAAGAGCTCGTCAAATTCAAAGAGGCTATGACCAAGGAATGAATTGATCTGTCTATATGGTCTCACGGCGAGACAGTTCACATTTTGAGGGAATCGGATGACCAGTCTACGACAAATTAGAAATTAGATTTTGCAAGTCAAGGAATGTGGGGGGGAAATACTTTCTATATGAACCCCAGTTCAGAGAATATCGGCGAAGGAGCGAGAGAGATGCCGGGGGAAAGGGTCAGAGGTAAAGAGAGTAACCTCATTACCGGCTCGTTATTGTTACAGGGCCGCTCATTTTGTCTCCGCAGTTTGTTTTATTTATTTCAAGTTTAGCGGCATAATGAGATCGGAGAGGTACGGGGGGGGGGGGTGAATAAGTATGAGGAGGAGAGAACATTGGGGGGAATAAAAGAGGGAGGGCTCAGGAAAAATGGGGGGTGGGCAAATGGCGGACGCAGACAAGGGGAGGGAGGCGGCAGCTTGGTCTGTGTTGTGGTTCTGGAAAGAGAAAACTGCTGACAGTATTTATTTGCATAGCGTTTTACAACTTCACATTGTCTCAAAGTGCTTTACATCATCCCCGCCCCAAAGCCCTCAGTGTGCAATCCAGAATCCAAAGTGGCAAGGATTGGCCAAAAAAACTCAGTAGAAGGATGGAACATTGGGAGGAACCAGAGGCAAAGGAGGAGCCGGCAGAGGAAGTCAAATGAACGAGAGAGCAAAACTCTGATTTGAATTTATTTGGGTTTTATGCAAAGAATCTGAATTAGAGACCAAAACATTGTCCTGCAGCGACACGACCTGAACTCTGGAAGGATGTTATCTGAGGCAAAAAAAAGAGCCAGGAGCAAAAAGCAGGCCCACTCATGCATCACTATAACTGAATTAGAAACATTCAATCACACCATTTCATAACGTACATACATATCAAGTGTTTCATGTATTGGTAGTCAACTTATAACTTTGATTGTTAACTTTGATGATTAATGACTTGTAACTAATAACTTATTACTGAGTACCCAGATCCCTGCAACCACCATATAGCAACCAGCAACCAGCAGTGGTACAGGAATAACGGGGGCTAAAGGTGCTGCAGCGCCCCCTCGTGTCTGTTCCGTCAAAGAAAAGCATAATGTTACAGTATGTTATTTATCTGGTAATAGCTCACAGGTCACTTTACACGACGGTTCTAGGGTAAGAGGAGATCTGGGACATAGTCCAGACGATCCAGTCGATGAGTCAAAATTCAAGATTAAAAGGAATAAAATTCTGATCAATTTAACGTTTGTTGGTTCTCTTAATATACATCCAACACTCACAACTCTGTTCGCTGCATTTTGTGTAAAGTCAAATATAGAAAAAAAGCAGAGAAATTCAGTATATAGTCCATTAGTCGTTCTGACTTTCAGCAAGCGGAGCTCAAAACGACTTACCACACCTATAACAAGGCATCACATGCCTGGGGAATGCGGTCACAGGTCACTGTCACTTGCTGGCATTTTTCATGAGTTTCAACCCCAGTACCACTGGTTGAGGTTATCAAAGGAACTATATTCGTCACTGTGCCTCTTCAGGTAGTCGCAGGCACGACAAGCATGCTCTATCGGAAAGTTGACATATTTAACTTTGAGACGGCGTTTCCAATCAAAGTAGCGATGGTACTCCGTGTCATTTTTGTCCAAGAAATGGAGGTGACTGGCCAGCTCTTTCGGCGAGAGGAAGTCGTCCACGTGGATGAAGGCATCTCCAGGCACGATATTCTCATACTGTTCCCTAGGTGGTCCGAGAACAACAGGCACAGTCCCCAGATCGAGGGGCTTGTACAGCTTCTCTGTGATGTAGTCCTTGTGTTTGGAGTTCTCAAACGACAAGTAAAACTTACAGCTGGACACTGTCGACGCATATTCTTGGTTTGTAAGGTATTTAGCTGGACGGCCAAACACACTTATATTAATGTGCTCTTTCAGCAAATTGTAGAACTTCACCCGTTCGTGAGCTGGGTTCCAGTTGCTCACAATCCAGCAAACTAGGTGATTCTTCTTTGGAATTACATAGAGGTTGTCCTCCTGTTTTGGGACTACTGTTTCATGAATGGATATGTTAGCATCCAGACGATAATTCATCGTTAGGTTGAAGAGGTTGTTGATACCTGGAATTCTCTTTGAGTTAGATGGTGATTCAAAGTTCATCCAAACCCATTTCTGGAAGGGCGGTCGCACCATTGAAGGCAGATTGGATAGATCATTTCTGATGTCTCTGTGATGAATGAGAAGCCCATGAGCTTTGCTATACACGTTCCTGTCTGTCGTTATGAGGCAGTCAGTGATGTTAAACAGAGCAATGCAGGACCGAAGCTTATGATATGGGCGAAATATTGAAAGCCAGACCAGGACAATTATCTGATTACTGTTATCTTTTGTCCACATGGGTGGGGGAGCTGTGAATTTGTTTGAGAGTTGCTTACTATTGTCATTATTTGCCAAGGGTGGAGGAGCTGTGAATTTGTTTGAGCGTTGCTTTGAGCTATTGTACTGGACATAGGCATTGAAACAAACATGAAAAATTAACAGAAAAACTAGGAACAGGGCAAGGACTCTCCTGAACCTCATGCTTAAACCTCTTATAAAAACAAAATAAAACTATAACGTGCGACAAATTACAAAGTTATTGATTCATGCATACCATAAAATTCCACCTGTTCATACCAAGAGTGTTTCTCTTCAGTGTTATACTCTGCCATGTAACGCATCCAAACATCTCCATAATGTTTCACAATCTATCCTCAGTCTTCACTATATGATCCTTTTAGCAAAGGTTTAATTAAGTTTTAAGATAACGTCTGAAGCATATTGCTACGGATCCCTGTGGCATTAAAATGCGTCCAGCTAACTTCCACTCGCTTATCCCAGGAAGCGTCAGATCCAAAGCAGGGGACGCTCCCGGTGGGACACCATGTTTTGAAAAATACTGAAAACCCTGCACACTTGTTGGAAATGTGGTTTATGTCACAGCTTTACCGCTTTCATCATCTAACACAAACTGTCCCCCAAACACACTTGCAGCACAACCAGGTCAGAGTTTGGTCGCTGTAGTTTTGCAGGCGTCGAGCACGTCCCTGGTGGGGAGATTGCTGGTCATCCTCCGCCCGTGTCGTCAACTCTGGTCAGGAGCTGCAGGTGACAACAAACAAAGAACAAGGCTGCTTGAACGTGTGGCCGAAATGAAGGTTCTCCGCTGGACTGCTCTCGGTGACGGGGTGAGGAATTCGGAGACCTGAAGAAACCTTTAAATTCAGCCGGCTGGTGCTTCGGAGTGAAAGGAGTTAGCTGAAGTGGGGGGGGGGGGGGTCCTGATGATAATATTTGCTGGAGGGTAATCGATCGCATGTTTGGAAAATATGAGGCATATAGTATATGCAAAATATATACCACATTTTTCAATACAGGAACACCGTTAAGGGTTAGCTACCAATAGAGATCAAAAGATTTAGGCCAGGTGGGGGAATTACAGAGTAAAAGGTTGATTCTCCGCTGCACTTAAGTCAAAAAAGCATGTAGCTGCAGAAACACCAGCAACGCCAACACAACCCTCAGCAACCTTCGGGGTCTTGTCAAGGAAGGTCTCCCACATCACATCAGAGTCGGCAGTCACTCCCAAGTCTGCAACATCCTCACATAAACTGTGTGCAATCTCATTAGAAACAGCTGAGCCTCATTCTCCTAGTAGTGGACCATAGCTGAGTAGCAACAACAAGTCTGAAGTCAGAATTGGCAAACCGGGCACTCCTGTTAATACTGCAGTTTTGTAGGAGCCTCCAGTGTCTGGTTGCAAGGATGTCAGTGATCTCTGTCACAGCACCACCAGTGCTGGAGTACCAAGTCCAGCAATGTGACTGTGCTGGATTCAAGATCCAGGACCGCAGCCCCTGACATTTTGCACGGAGCCACTTTCAACCACGGTGGCAGCACCCATGGGGACCAGCACAATCCTCATAGCCAGCCCTCTCAGTGTCAGTGATCACACTGAAGTCACCTATGACCAGAGGAGTATCACCTCATTGGCACCCATCAACCATAGGACTGCGAATAAAATGTCTGCCTCGTCGAGGCATCACTTGCGGTTGGATCAGACACTGAGACAACAGAAAAGTCACCCAGAGAGTGCCTGAGCCTGTCCTGCAACAGACAAGTCACCCAGAGAGTGCCTGAGCCTGTCCTGCAACAGACAAGTCACCCAGAGAGTGCCTGAGCCTGTCCTGCAACAGACAAGTCACCCAGAGAGTGCCTGAGCCTGTCCTGCAAAAGACAAGTCACCCAGAGAGTGCCTGAGCCTGTCCTGCAAAAGACAAGTCACCAGAGAGTGCCTGAGCCTGTCCTGCAAAAGACAAGTCACCCAGAGAGTGCCTGAGCCTGTCCTGCAAAAGACAAGTCACCCAGAGTGCCTGAGCCTGTCCTGCAACAGACAAGTCACCCAGAGAGTGCCTGAGCCTGTCCTGCAACAGACAAGTCACCCAGAGAGTGCCTGAGCCTATCCTGCAACAGACAAGTCACCCAGAGAGTGCCTGAGCCTGTCCTGCAACAGACAAGTCACCCCGAGAGTGCCTGAGCCTGTCCTGCAACAGACAAGTCACCCAGAGAGTGCCTGAGCCTGTCCTGCAAAAGACAAGACATCCAGAGAGTGCCTGAGCCTGTCCTGCAACAGACAAGTCACCCAGAGAGTGCCTGAGCCTGTCCTGCAAAAGACAAGTCACCCAGAGAGTGCCTGAGCCTGCCCTGCAAAAGACAAGTCACCCAGAAAGCTCCTGAGCCTGTCCTGCAACAGACAAGTCACCCAGAGGGTGCCTGAGCCTGTCCTGCAAAAGACAAGACATCCAGAGAGTGCCTGAGCCTGTCCTGCAAAAGACAAGTCACCCAGAGAGTGCCTGAGGCTGTTCTGCATTCATTGCAAGGAAGACACTCTTTTTCTCCCTGTGGTCTTGGCACATTTTACTGCTTTTATTGTGTTTAGCCTTTATACCAAAAACAAATTTTAGTTATATTGAAAAAGAAACTTAATGGAACAGACTCCCCTCTCTTCCCCATCCACTGAATGTACCAGCTGTGCCAAGCTCAGCCAGAAGATTACAGAGCCAATATGTCCCACGCCGGTGACCATGGAGACACTATTCCCTGGTCTGGCCCAAACACAAATGGAAATCCTCTCGAGACTGATACAACAACAGACCTGAATATGTGCTACTGGGTAAACCAGGGAGTAAGACCAAAGCCCTGCTCCAGTCCCTCAGCGACACAACCTGAACTCTGGACGGATGTTATCTGAGGGACAAGAAAAAGAGCCAGGAGCACTCATGTATCACCATAAGCTCGGCTGGAGAACAGGTACTTTGTTCTGGACAAGCTGCCTGTCGGTGAGCCCAGTATGAATGCTATAGCTAACATTAGCACTGCCAACTCAGATGCGGATGCGGTGAAGGCTAATGGTACAGCTGAGCCTTCGAGGAGCGTCTCTTGGCAGCATGCTGGAGTAAACAGACCAAAGGCCACTAAAGCTAATGTCATATAATCAAATAGGATGGGATCAGTAGGGACCATCAAAAAAGAAGCTTGTCGAGTCAGAGAAGTCATCAGACCGAAGACTCTGCCGGTAGGTGACCATATAATAAGAGATGGTAAAAGCAATATTTTTGAAAACTGTCTGTCTACCCAATGTTGCGCTTAGCGATATGGTCCGAACACTGCTGCAAGTGTTATCGAGCCATCCGGGCACAGACAGGATTATCGTACGTGTCGGTATAAATGACACTCGTCCTGGAATGACAAAGGGACTTCACACATCTCAGGGACATTCTTCAGTGTGTCCCAGCAAAGATATCAGTGTCAGGCCCTATCTCCACTTTAGGGAAAGGGATTGAACATTTCAGCCACTGGCATTGAATACCTGGCTTTCCTCAGAATGTAGTGCTGATAAGCTGAGCCTACAGCCAGAAAAAGCAGAGGTGGAAGTTTGTGCATTTACACAGATAACAGGTGCAAATATACTAAGATCATCACCACTGTCTGCTCCCCGGACATAGAAGCAATGTTTGTTGTCTGTAGACCATTTTACTTGCCTAGAGAACTGCCTGTAGTGTTAATAACCGCTGTCTATATACCTCCAGATGCTATTGTTAGCTAAGCCCTTGCCGGTACACATCATCGTAGGGGATTTTAAGAAATTATGCTTAAGTACTGTGCTGCCTAAATTAGTTCAACATGTGAAATGCCCCATGAGAGGGAATAACACCTTGGACCATCCATTTTCCAAACCGCTTATCCTACTGGGTCACGGGGGGGTCCGGTGCCTATCCCAGAAGCAATGGGCTCGAGGCAGGGAACAACCCAGGATGGGGGGCCAGCCCATCGCAGGGCACACTCACACACCAGTGACTCACACATGCACACCTACGGGCAATTTAGCAAGTCCAATTAGCCTCAGCATGTCTTTGGACTGTGGGGGGAAACCGGAGTACCCAGAGGAAACCCCACGATGACATGTGACCCAGGCGGAGACTCGAACCCGGGTCCCAGAGGTGTGAGGCAACAGTGCTAACCACTGCACCACCATGACCTTGGACCATGTATACACAAATATCAAGCGAGCCTACAGATCTGTTCCCCCCCCCATCTGGGTATGTCTGATCACCTCATGTCTGCTTGCTGTCCCGGCATACATACCACTCAAGAATAGGACAAAGCCCATCACCAAGACTATTAACACCTTGTCTTATGTAGCTCTGGCTCAGCTGCAGGACTGTTTTGCCCTTACAGAGTGGAGTGTTTTTGAAAACATGATGACCTAGAGACTTATACCTCTGCAGTGCTGGGTTAAATCACGCATTTAATGGAAATGCGGGTCCGAGTCTACCCTAACCGGAAACCCTGGATGACGGGTAAGGTTCCGGTACTCTTAAAAGCACGTAACTCTGCTTATAAATCTGGAGACCAGGATTTGTACAGCAGAGCAAGAGCAGACCTTAAAAAAGAAGCAAAACGGGATAGCAAATAAGCTATCGAATGACCTCTCAGACAATAACCCCAGAAAGGTATGGGAAGGACTGGAACAAATGGCTAATTACAAAGGCAGTGGGACATATATGGGAAACATGGACATCTCATTAGCAGAGGAATTTAACCACTTCTTTACTCACTTTGGGAGAACTGTAGACACTCCTTCCATACAAACTACACTGCCCATAGCCTCCTCTGAGCTCAGCCCACACACACACTCACCCTTCAAGCATATCAGGTCCGTAATATATTCAGGGCAGTAAATCAGAGGAAAGCTGTTGGCCCTGACGGAATACCTTGTTGTCCCCTGTGTTCACCAGACTTTTTAATGTATCCCTGTCACAAGCCAATGTCCCTCACTGCCTGAAATCTGCAATAACAGTCCCAGTCCCCAAGTCCTCTACCGCCAGTAGCCTCAATGACTACAGACGCATTGCACTGACACCTGTGGTTGCGAAGTGTTTTGAGAAGCTGGTCCTAAAGCACATAAAGGACTGCCTCCCACCTGGCTTTGACCCCTATCAGTTTGCCTATAAGGCAAACAGGTCCACCGAGGTGGACCCCCCCCCACTATATGTGCATGGATCAAAAACCATTATCAAATTCACAGATGATGATGACACTGCCTATAGAGATGAGGTCCAGCGTCTGACAGAATGGTGTGACTACGACAACCTAACCCTCAACACTAGGAAAATCAAGGAAGTGGTCATGGACCTCCGTAAGGCAAAAGCTGATCCCCCCGCCCTCCATAAAAGGTGACTGTGTGGAGAGGGCGTCCTCCTTCAAGTTCCTCGGGACTTGCATCTCCGAGGACCTGTCATGGACCACAAACACAACCGCCCTGGTGACAAAAACCCAGCAGTGCCTCCATTTCCTGAGGGTCCTGAGATGGAACAGGCTGCAGACCAACCTGCTGGTGTCCTTCTACTGAGCCACAAATCGAGAGTGTGCTGATGCACGCCACCCCCGTATGGTACGCTGGGTGTACAGTAGCCAGTAAGTAGAGACTTGTAAGAAAGCAACACCTTTCCCCAATGATGCAGGTTTGTGACTATACTGGGCACCAGGTATAAGAAACAGCTCACCAACAGAAGTATAGCAATAAACCTTTATTACCAGGATTCGACAATTCAGCGTTCCTGACCCAATAAGTGAATAGAGCACCCAGGCAACACTGCAACCCCCCACACAATGATCTCAGCACAGCAATCTCTAAAACACTTCACACTCAGCTAAAAACACCCGGCTAAAGTTCACACGTGGACAATAAAAAGGCCTGGGCAGCTCACATCAACACCAGGGCCAGGAACACCCGAATCACGTGTGGTTCCTCCTAAATAACACATAAACACACAAGGGAAAAAAATCAATTAATATCAAAACAGTAGTATTTAAATTAACTAGTCGGGGGAAGACAGCCCAATCCCCCAAAAACAAAACCCACAACAGAAACCATAACCCAACTCCTAGAAGGAACCACAAACCTTTCCTGTGGCGCCTGGAATCCACGCCGCTGCCACCAATCGCGGACCGGCGTCGTTAGCTTCCCAACTCTGCGCACCCCAATAACTCGGCGTATGTCCCAAAATGCAATAATTTTTCCCCAGCGCACGCGCTTCCGCAGCTCCACGGACTCCAAGCACCGCCGAGCATATGGGGGCCCCCCCTTCTTACTCCTTCACTGACAATTTATGTTGGTCCTACTTCCGCCTCACAGGTGTTTCCTATTAACCCTTATCACCATCAAAATCCCCGCCTACAGACTCCAGAGGGTCACCAGTACAGCAGAGAAGGTGATTGGCTGCCCACTCCCCTCCTTGGATTCCATTGGCAGCTCTAGATGTCTCTCTAGAGCCAGGGCGATTATAAAAGACCATCGGCATCCAAATCATCACCTATTCATCAAACTGTCCCCCGGGAAAAAGGTTCAGATCCATTAGGTGCAAAACCAACAGATTAAAGTTCAGCTTCTACCCGTGGGCTGTCAGGACTGTAAACACACCAGAGCCCTGACGTCATTCCTCCCCATTACTGCTATCTCTGGGAACTTACGGTGACCAAAACAGTAAGTAGGTAGGTGAGTGGGAGGGAGTACGTGCAGATCCGCTCCATACAGTCATTTTAACTGCTGCTGTTTTAACTGTTGTGTTATTTATTTATTTCATTTTCTTTCTTTATTTTTCTCTTGTACTGTCTCTGCCACTTTTCTTGCATCTTTGTGATCTGTCAGTTAATTTCGTCGTCCGGGCAACTGAACAATGACAATAAGTCTGGAACTTGAACTTGAATAATGCACGTACTTCATTCACTGTTGTTGATAGACTGATAGACCTAATACCCCAGTATTGCATCCTCCTGAACTGTCATCCACCAAATCATGCAATGACTTTGCATATTTTTTTTTTTTTTTTTTTTTACAGATAAAATTGAGGATGAAATAAAGTCTATAATCCCATCTTGGGCAAAATGTTGACGTGTCTGTGCTTCTGCCTAGTACCACTTTAGTTAACTTGGCACATTTTCAACTCCTAGACCATGCAACCTTGACACCTTAGGCCTACTACCTGATGTCATGACACTCTGCCTACAAGGTTCTTTAAGGGTATTGCTAAATGTATAGCATCAGATTTAAGTAGTCAATAGTTCTCTTCAGCCAGGCGTTTTTTCCAAAGGCCCTAAAGATCAGTTATCAAACCTCTTTTAGAAAAGCCCAACCTAGCGTAGATGCCTCAATACATAACTATAGGGCTATATCAAACTTACCTTTCTTAGGAAAGATCATTGAAATGTAATCTTCTGCCTTTGTAAAGCACTTTGAATTGCCTTGCGTCTGAATTGCGCCATATAAATAATTTATCTTGCCTTAGGCTGAGTCTCATAATTTGCTCATTGAAAGGAGTGACATCGGACACCATTGGAAGGAGCTAATCCATCACAGCCGCAGCTACTCCCTGGGTATGGCATCCATCAGAGTGACCAGACCAATTACACATGTTCCCACGTACAGAGATCTGGCCACGCCCCTCTCTGTGTAAAAAACACAAAGGCAAAAACTATCGTTTCCATTAAAATCGGCAAAATAGGTTCAAAGAAGGAGCAATCCCAGGATGCAGTGCATGTACACATGCTCTCGTAGTACGGAAGGACAGACAGGACAAAGCTGTTTTAGCTTAATTTCATTTTTAGAGGATATGACTAATTCACATCTAAGTAGTTAGAATGCAAATTCTTCATATCAGTAACTATGTCTTAGCTATTGAGATTTTTTTACTTTATTATTATTTTTGTTATTCATTTTCAATGAAAGTTGGAATTTGAACAAGTTAAAATTCCCATTTCTGATCTCAGGAATTCAGTTACTAGTTACAAAATGAATTCCCGGTATCAGAAATTGGATTTTTATCTAGCCAAAATTTCATTTCTGATAAACAATTAGCATTTTAACTAGTTAAAACTGAACTACTCATGCAAGAAATGGGTATTTTAACTAGGTAAAATTTAATTGTGTCTCTGATCAGAAGGTTGCTGGTTCAAGCCCGATCTCGGCAGGATAGTCATGTCTGTGGGCCTTTGAGTGAGGCTCTTCACCCCCAGCTCCATGCTTGCTGCTGTGGGCGGCTGTCTTTCACTGGCAAGCTCACTCTCACCTGCACATGTGTCTGTGTATTATGGAGAGCAATACGGTTAACTAAGAAGCACAGAACGTTTTTGGCATTTTTTATATAAGTGCTTGATGGGAGATTCGACCTCTAAAAGATTCTGATGAAGACAAGGAATTTTGCTGGGTATACATTTATTTAACCACGGCCTTAACCAAATGATCCCAATCGATGTTCCATCATTAAAATCTATAAAATAACTGGCAGTTCCCTTGCCTTACTAGGTAAAAGGATGCCTCAATGCTAAGTACATGTATAAAGATTACCATTAGCCAGTTTATCAAGCTTGTTAAATTGCGATTCTTATATCTTTAATGAAATATATGCAAATTGCTTATAGCCTGCAAAGAATATTTAGAATACTTGAAATCAAATGATTTGTACAAGTTTAATACTTAATATTCTTATTTACCTTTTTGCTGATATTCCGATGTACTAGAAGTCTCCAAAATGCAGGGTACGGCAAAAATTATTGACGACTGGGTATGGTAGCACAATGGACTGACTCCTGTGTTCACGGAAGTAACTTATTGAGCTCACCTGTTAATATGATGGGGAGGGATATGGGCTGGTCTGTGGGAGTGGATCTAGCAAACAGCCCGCATCTCAAGGCCGCTTGACGGTGTTGGGTAGCGTGTTGCTAAGGGTTTGTTTACAGCGGTGATCTGGGCTTGAAGGACGACCACAGGAGATATGGGCAGAAGAACAAAGTTCAGGGATGTGATTGGTTACAACGGGAATATTCAGTGTCACTTCAGCGTGTGCTCTGCCCGCTCGGCCCACATAACAGTCTGACTTCAATCAGTCCATTGGCTTTTCAGTGTCTCCCTTATTTATTTGAAAGGTAATGAATAAAGTGACTGACAATGTAACGCAATAAAAAGCACGTGTCACTGGAATGTATCTAGGTCTATTAATGCGCCACCTAGTGGCAGACCGCGAAAGCCGGTGGAGCACACGCTAAAGGACTACCGATTTATAGTTATTATTATTATTATTATTATTATTATTATTAATGGTGTTCTAAGTAAACAGATAAATGGATGATTTCAAAATAAAAACTGAAACCTCAAACCTACTTCCCAATCAGCAGCTAGCACCCTTTAAGTTCCCATAAATATTATATACAGAGAATTCTCCGATTGAACCTCTCCCCGTCAGAAACTGTATGAAGCAAACTTAATGTGCCCCCCCTCACAAAGCAATCGCTCTTAAAAACGATAGGAATCCTGCAGCTAATGCTGCTTGGTGTAGCCCACTCCAAACTATTCAACAGAGTGGGGTTTGCTCCTATATTTTCGTTTAGTACCCTTTCGTGCTACAGGAGATCTGACATTTGGGCATGCTTTATCAGAATCAAATCAAATTGAAAAACTTTATTTGTCCCCGAGGGGTAATTTGAGGCACGTAGAGCAGTGTTGCACAGACACAGACATTAAAGAAAAAGAACAACTAAAATAAAAATAAAAAATCTGAATAAAATAATAATAATAATAAAGAAATAAACTAATAAAATGGTGCTCAATATATACATAAGTAACATAAGCGAATTAACAGACTCACATAAGATGCAAAAATGGGGAGGTCAATTGGTAGTGGGGAACGAGAATGTGGTTATATACCCTTATGGGGTTTGGTGCGTAAAGGCCGAGGGTGATAGTGGCTTCTAGGTCACAAGTTGAACAGCCCTCGGAACAAAAGTGGCTCTTCTGCTTTGTGTCCTGCAATCCAGGAAGCGGATTCGGCGACCAGAAGGAAGCAACTGAAAGGCTGGGAAAAGCACATGTGAAGAGTCCTGTAGGATTCAGCTCACAGGAGGAGGACAGAGTTCTGATTGGGGATCCAATTATTATAGAGCACACCTTGACTGCCCTCTGCAGGCGGGCTCTGAATAGCATGGTGGTAGCGCAAATTTATTGCTACATCTGTCGGTCTGTCATACAATGTCAAAATAACATACCTATGTATTTTAAAAAGAGTAAAATATTTGCAATGTCAGAATAAACTATTTTTAAAAGATGTGACGTGTCCTAATAAGGAAAGATACCCAATCAGAATGAAATACTATGGTTTTTAATGGTGGTAAGATGTTCTGGGAAGGAAAGGTAAGCTATCAGAAAATATACACCTATAATTTTCGAGGGCCGGAACACACTGGCTGTTCGGCGTGTGCGTTGCAGCTGCAGCGCGGATCCGTGTGTTCGGGACGTTCATGAGGTCCATGAAACCCACGCCACTGCTGCAGTGCTGCTACTTCAAGCCCAATCTTTTTACGCCGAGTTTACCTTTCATCATTAATAGAATGTTTGATTTCAATGAATTATAAATGTAATTTATATTTAGTTTAAGCCAAGATTAAGAAGCATTTGCTGCGATGGGCTGGCCCCCCATCCTGGGGTGTTCCCTGCCTCGTGCCCATTGCTTCCGGGATAGGCTCCGGACCCCCCGCGACCCAGTAGGATAAGCGGTTTGGAAAATGGATGGATGGATGAAAGTCTTGGTCCCCCCCAGTGTTGGCTCCATGGCTATAGTCTTGGTTATATTATTATTGTTATTATTAATATTAGTAATAATAACCATATACAGTTAACCCTGTATATTGTGATTTTTATTTACTCTCCATCAGAGCAACAAAGCACATCCTAAAACAACTGTGCTTCACCTAATATTAATGTTAGCAGGCGCCAAAATGAAAATCAATGGTTTCCGCAGCTGTGACCCACACGTCACGCATCCGATGCACCCCAAGGTCCCGGGTTCTGTTTTTCATCTCGGCGCCTGTGTTATCAGATTGGCGCGATCATGCTGCCTGCGTAAGAGGCGCGTCTCAGGCGCGTCACCCGCCTCGTGGCGACGCACCTTCTACACAGTCGGAGTGGTGTCTATTTCACGCCGTAAACTGTCCTCAGAAAAAACAGCCAGTTAAAAAATCTGTTGATATTCATTTTGACCTCATACCTCATTACATAACTGACACCTGTCTATAGGTTCAATGTCTAAGCTACATGTCATAGATACAAAAAAATGTCACGATCCGCACACAAAGAAGACAGGAGCAGATGTGAGGCCAAACCAGAAGGGGTTTATTGAGGGACGGGATGAGGGCAAAGAAAAGACACAACTAATAATAGGGAAAACCACTGGAGCAGACACTAGGGCCGACATCAATGGCCGGACTGGAGAGTACCGAACTGGGAGGCACCCTTGTACATCACTCATGAGGAGCAAACGAGAGGCATCTGGTGTGAATCACACAAGGGCTCAAATGACAGGTAACACAAATGAGCAACTAGGGAGAGAACAAGAGGGGCAGGGATGCAGGAAAAAAGTATAAAAATTAATTATTTTCCTGTATGTTATTAAAGGAGAAAGTAGAGGTTATATATTTATAATGTAGTCAGAGCAGAAACCCATAATTATGCTGATAAGTTAACAGAAGATCAGTAGAAGTGCAGTAGTTTTCAGGTGTGCTCTCTCTGAAATTAACATTACATATAAAATAATATAATTTTATTCTACTACGTCTGAATATCAGCAAACATAAGTTGTCTTATATCTTATTGTCTTATCGGCATAAGTTGTTCTATATAGTCAACATGATGTTTTAGAAAACGTTTTTTTCAGAAAATAACAGGGGTGCCTCTTCATTTTTAAGGGAAAAAAAATTCTCAAACTTAAAGCAAGATATAGACCCAAGACAAACGTACAGCGCATTGTGGTTAAATGGATGATTAAATGTTTATTCAGCATGGTCACAGGCAGTCACCATCAGCTTAACAACACTCACTGATAATGAAGTCTCACAATACTGCAGGAAATTACATGCTGAAATCAGGCAGTCTAGTGGCTGCGTTTGCCAGTAGGATTAATAAGTCAGGCCTTGCCTGCAGGCCGGGTGTCAGATCTGTGGGCAGCTTGTCCAGCGTAGCGTGAAAGAGAGCGGCTGTGATTCTGGGGAATTTAGGGCGGTATAGACTAGCAGAGATTTTCTACTGTACTGGATAAAAGGCTATAAGATGTGGGGGTTGATAAAAGAAGCCCCAGGAGGAGCTTGCTGTAGTACCTAGGAAGTTAATCTGAGTTGTATCAGTAAAAATATAAAATTAGATTAGATTCAGCTTCATTGTGAAAACACAAAATGTAAGTATTCAGACAACATAATACAGTTTGGCATCTAAACCGAAAGGGCAAGAAAGTGCAACAGTGCTAGAAACAGCTGTACAACAAAGACATGCATGATAAATGTATAGCTAATGAATGGACATCTATTCAGTGGTATATACAGTATGGTGAACACGGTGTGGTAAAAATAATGGGTATATATGCAGCGTCTATGATCGCAGTAGCAGGAAAATGAAGGTTCTGAACAGTGTGTATACATATACATGGGGAAGTTTGGGAAATTTTGGAAAGGGAAAAACCACCCCCCCCCATGATCAGTGCCAAAATATACTCAGCCCCCCCCCCCCCCCCCATCCCCGGTTGGTGGCAAATTATCTAATTGGGGTCACTTGAAATCAAATTCCTGAGCTGCTTTTCGTTGCCAGTCCACCCCTAATATACACAGAGAACTTTTAAATAACTGCGATGTGCAGGGGGGGGGCGGCTATGCAGTCCATAGTTATGGGTGGGAGTGGATGTAGATTAGCGGCAGGGTTTAGAGTTCGAAAGCGGTGGAGAAGAAGCTGTTCTTCAGCCTGCTGGTGTAGGACTGGAAACTCCTCTACATCCTTCTGTACATCCTTATACAGTCTGTGGTTTTGGGTGGGAGGTCCTCGATGGAGGGGGACTGGGCGCCGATGATGTGCTGGGCGGTTTTCACCACCCTCCTCAGGACAAACACATCAGAGCCGGAGCAACTGTCACACCACACCGTGATACAGCTGGTGAAAATACTCTCGATGCTATACCAGTAAGAATTGGCCAGGGTCTGAGGTGAGAGGTGGGCTTTTTTCAGTCTCCTCAGAAAGTAAAGATGCAGCTGCACATTCCTGACCAGGGTGGAGGACTTCAGAGACCAGGAGGAGCCCCCAGGAGCATAAAGATGGAGACACACTCCTCCTCAGTCCCATTGATCCTAGTGGAGCTGAGTCTGTAGCCTCTGGCTCTCCTGAACTCCACAATAAGCTCCTTAGCGTCCCTAGTGCTGAAAAAATGAGGGAGATGAGGGGAAAACCCGAAAGTTGGCCAGAGCTAAGCGCTCTCCAAACGACCAGAATGTACTGTAATACACGAGTGACTGGAAGCCTTTCATTACCGATCTCTGTGCAGAGTGACACTTCCCATGCCGCCCCAGTGGGCGTTTGTGCTGATCTGTACAGTTTCAAAGCACAAATTCCCCTGCCTTGTTTCCTCTCCTCTGTGTCAGCCTGGCCCACCAAACAGGAAGCGCCGATCCCCTGGGCCCATACATCAACAGGGTAATGGTCAAAATGCATCTCCTTCCACAGGGAGCTTGACAGAAGAGTCCAAATGTGTCCCATGCAGTGGCGATGTGGGTCGCCGGAAGCGTCAGAGAAGCGGAGAAACGAAAAAGTCCAGATTGTTCCCCTTGTTCTTAGATCACAGAGCATAAACAAGGTCACTTAACAATGAAAGAGACAAAGTAATTTGACAGTCGCCGCCAGACAGGCAGTGGTATGTCCTTTGACAATAGGGTTTGGGGATTGGCATGATGTTGTACTAAAAAGGAAGGGGCCTTGTTGTGTCACTCACAGCGCCGAGCCAATGTTTACCTCACAGAGAGGCAGGGGCACCAAAGTGAATCACAGATGGGGGTGGGGCTAAAGATCTGCCACAGGAATGGCCAGTTCAGACGTGCAATAGCACAGCTTGTTATTCTGTGAATTTTGCTTACGTCAAAGACTTTTATTATTTTTCTTTTGGTTTAAAAATGTTAAATAATGGTGTTATTTTAATCTCTCCTCCCAACTGGACTTCTGGAATTTATTTTTTTAAACTAACCGAAAGGCAGAACTTGCAGAACTTGTTTCATTTGAAACCACTGGGACTAAGAATCCGACAGGAGTGATTTTGTCCAACTGGGGGATGTTGGCACGGCAACAAGCAAGGAAATTGTGCCAATCTTTGCCTCACTTAAGGAAATCTCTCCTGCGGTTTCCCCAGCACATCAGCTTTTGCTGGTGGAAACATCAAAACCGACACCTTTGGGAGTAAGTGTGGGGAGCAGGGCAGACTTGATGTAGAATCACACAATTATCTAATTCATTACCAGCTCAGGTGCCCTTAAAATACAAACCGAGAATCTCGCCTCCCTCCAACCAAGGGACCAGATCTAAAAAATAAGAATGAACTAAAACTACAGTGAAAAACCTCCGCTCTGTGTGTGGAGTTTTCTACCTTGTTACTGTGGTGTGTGGGTTCCCCAGTGAGTGTGTGTGTCTCTTGTATGTGCCCTGCAATCGACTGAGCCTCCCACTGCCCCAGGGGTCTCCACTGCGCCACCACATTACCTGATCAGTTAATAAGAATTGGCATTTGATGTTGTTACATCCCAAGGTGACAAAAAACAGCTTAAGAAAGAGGATCTGAGTTCTGTTTACCACGTTGCCAAGGAAGTGGTTAAGCACTGCGTTGGTGGTTAAAAATAACTGCTATATATGGGGGTTAAACAGAGAAGCAGAATCAGTTCAAGGAAATGTCTTCTGTACAGCTTGTTCTCAGCGACCTCTGACATCATCGAAAGACATCTCTGCTCTGAATCTTGAGTATCGACTTCTAGAAACATATCCCCAACTTTCATCCTTCTTCAGTCGATTGGCATGTGGGGTCAACGTTACCCCATTGCCAATTTTTTTTCTCAATGGCCCATGAGTGACTGGACTTGAGGAAATGGATAGAGAAGCATAGAGCGTAACAGAAAACTAGCTGGTAGTCATACAAATCTTTCAGCCGCTGCTCTAGTCTGCTGAGCTGATCATTGTACATCTCGCCGGGAGCTGCATCCCACACTGAACCTTAGGTATGCTTATCTACCCCGTGGTATCGCACCTATTCCAGTGAATGCACAGAAAACACAGAACTCAGCACAGACTGGGTAATATGTCACCACACTGGTGAGCCGTTGGAGTCCAAACTCAATCCGTGTGTGTGGGTGGCGGGTGACATAATGTGGAATTGTACTGAGTGATGTCATAATGTGGAATTGTACTGAGTGATGTCAAGAGCGCAGCCCAAAATAAAGAGCTTACATCATCAGACAATGAGTTTCCCATGTTTGAAAAAACATAGCTGATGCCCTGTTTTCCCTAGCCCCCCCCTCCTAAGTCCAGGCCCACTGCCTCATACCCCCCCTTAAATACGACATTCCATCCATGTATCCCCATTGTTTGCAAGTAGCAGTTTTTTCTAAGATGGATTTCTAGCATGCATATATATTTCTATTATGTATCTAAATCTATAATCCAGGGTGCTGCTACAGATTTTGGGCCCCATGAAAGCATATCACATTGGACCACCAACCCAGACCAATCAATGTTACAAATTTTTTAGGGTCCCCATCTCTCAGCGCCCATGTCTGTTTCCGCTCATCTGTTTTTATTTGACACCCAACGAAACAGACCTCTGATCATCTGAATGATCAGTCAACTTCCTGTTTCTCCCGGAAAAGCCAATACTAGCTGCTAGTGCTGTAATCTGTCTGCAGCTTCAGTATGTATTCTCATTAAAAATGGTCAGTACATTGTCAAACCAGCCGTCCAACATCAGGGAAGTGCTTACCCAGTTCAGGGTGGCACTAAGCCCGGAACCTCAGAGCATATATTTATGGGTAGAACATGGGGAGAAGGTGCAACCTCTTTACACACATCCAAGGCGGGGGTGTGGGTTCAGTCTCATTGTCTGTGGCTCAGTGGGTTAAACCATTGTGGCTGAAAGCAAAAGATCATTGGTTCAGATCTTGGGGCTTGTAAAGTGATATTAGCATTAGGCCCCTATGCAAGGTCCTTAACTCTGTTACTCCAAGCATTGTCTGATCCTGCTTTCTTTAAAAAAATTAAAATATGCTGTTTTCAATTAAAGTGTCTTAAATGAAAACAATGTGCAGTTTTAAATTAGATTGTACAACTTATATTGTCAACGAATATAGTACTTCCTGTACCCACAGGAAAAACCAGAATTTGTTACCACGATACACAGAGCCATTCTAAGATACGCATTGTAGTGCAGGAAGTTTAATAAAAATATTAGATGAATATAGGAATGTTCACGAAAATGATGAAGAGGAAGAAAATCAAGGGACTGATTTTGGTGCGGATGGTTGGTTTGTTTGATTGAGAATGTGAATGACTGTACCTGTTACTCACACTCTGTCTCATACACTCACCCAAAAGCACGTCCATAAAGAAACTATTCCTGATTATCGAGTCTTTGTGCTGCCTGTTATTTTTGACTTGTTTGTTCTTGTTTTTTGTTCGTTGCACACATTCTCCATCTATCAGCAGTGCCGGGAAACAATAACAATAGGAGTAGGGTGATGAGCAGACAGAGTGATGAACAGACAGGGTGATGAACAGACAGGGTGATGAGCAGACAGAGTGATGAACAGACAGAGTGATGAGCAGACAGAGTGATGAACAGGCAGGGTGATGAGCAGTCAGGGTGATGAACAGACAGGGTGATGAGCAGACAGAGTGATGAACAGACAGGGTGATGAGCAGCTTCTGATCCTGGAGTCCCTGCTGTACCGTTGACTTGTACTAAAACAGGAAGGAAAATTAATGTTATGGTTGCTTTTATGTCGCGTCATATTTCACCAAATATTATGCCCTTTCTGTCTTGAAATTCATGTATCCCACCCTGTTTCAGGGGTGGCAGACATTTGTTGGGAGGGCTGCTCTTGCTGGTCTCTGGGAAGCTGGGATTGGTTGAGATCAGGAGGCTTCTTAGAGCTGTGGATCTTCCCTGGCAGCCTGGGTCCCTGCTGCTTGTGGGCAACACCTATGCTGGATCTAGGGCACAGCCACGCTCGCCCATCCCGATGTTCTTCATGCTGCTGGAGTAGTGACCCATGTGGTGTCAAGGCTGAACTACAAAGAGCATGCAACCCACAGCCCAGTGGCTACTCGTGGGCTGTGATCCACTGCTTATGTGTGGCAGCATACCGAGTGTCCCAGACGCTTCGTATATATAGCCATCTACGTGACCTTGAACTGCAGCGCATCAACTACATTTTCAGTGTTCTGCTGTTAGCCCATTCAACAGGTGACCTTTCTGGTGTCTTCGAGTTCCCCTTCCTGCTGTCCTACAGCTTCTGCCGTGGCCGCTGGGCCCGTGTCCTGCTAGAATTCTTCCCGCTGCAGACCACAGTCAAGCCTTTTCCTTGTAGCACTGTGCTAACTGGCTCTTCGTGGCCAAGATCCTGGACGCCTGCTTGTCTCCGTTTGTCTTTGATATTGTTGTCAGCAAGTCTGCTCTCTGTTGCCTCCCGGTCAGCTACGCTGGAGAGTCACTGCTGAAATATTCAGAGCATAATGCCTCAGATTGATGAGACTTGGCATGGCGGAGCATAGAGAAAATGAGGTAAATGCATTATTATTAAGGGAATTTAAACAATGCGCTGGCCTCCTCGGCTGTGCACTTACTGAGAAGTAGCCAATAATGACCAGCTAAACAGGAAAAGACCATTTAGAAAGTTTCCAGGTCGGTATAGTGCTGATATCCTCTTTATAATAGGGCTGTTACCTGAATGTTTCTCTGAAAAAGACAGACGTGGACAGAATGATATCCCCTGTATTCACTGAATGATATCCCCTGTATTCACTGAATGATATCCCCTGTATTCACCTCTTCAATTAAATAAGTGGTAGTATGTCACATATATTTTATGAATACTGGTGAGTTCCTGTAATTCAGTCTTGAGTTCTTCAGAGATGTACTTAGTGGCGCTACCATATTTGACTGGAGTGCCATCTGGGGTCACAGATATTCTTCTTACAATGTTTTAATAACATGAGCATCCAATATCAGTGACATTTTGCCTTATTAACACAGGAACGTTGTAAAAATGTTATCGGCAGGAAGGAAAACTGGGGTTGTTAAAAAAGGAAAGTGGTTCAAAATGCAAAGAAAGTCACTGGTTTAGCAGAAACTAAGAAAATTTAATTCTATTTTATTATGAGCGTACGTCCACGTGAACTGGTTTGTTGAGGCAAAAGAATTAGGTAACAAATACATTTACGAGTATGTAAGCAAAACCAAATTCATATTTTTATAGCTCAATATGTAATATAACTATGAATGTAGTTTTGCACTCAATATCTGGTATGGGTGAATTTTCTCAGTGATTGAATCGTGCTGGTTGGCATCCTCTACTATGTTCACTGGACCACGGCTTCCTACAGGTTTGTCTTCTGGATGCACTTTCGACACCCTGCTTAAAGGAGGTCACTGGGGCTGGGGGAGGGTTTGGTTGGAGTAATAAAGAAGGGCGCATATTGTCGGGGGAGAGCAGATCTCGGGTAGCGCATCGAATTGCCAAAGTTTACAGCGCGTCAGACAACACAGGAAAACTGGGAGCTGATCCCACTCAGAAAGCTGGAATTTCAGTAGGAGTCATAATAATTTATCACATTTAAGCTGACTGCATAACTGAGAGGACTCAGTAAACTAATGAGTCTGATACCCCTCCCCCCCCCACGCACACACACACACACACACACACACACACACACACACACACATACACAAATTGTTTTGTGTGCCAATCAGGCGCATAGCCAAGGAGTAAAATTATGAATTTGAACCACCCTTGAAATTCAGCCGTCCAGTTGCCGAAATCTATGAATGAGGACTTCCCTGGTCAGTGTGAAATCCCCCCCCCCCCCCATACCTACTGGTAGCATGAAACTTCACTATCATCACAGGGCAATGCAGTGATATGATGTCAGGGATCTACATGGTTACTGCCCCCCACCCCCACATCTCATTGCAGGGTGCAATTTGCATTTTTATATGTTCACATTCGCCGTTCCGTTGGCGTGCGGTAAAGCTGACTGACCACCTGACCTAGGATGAGGTTTATACCATAAAAATGAGAAGAACCTGTGGTCAGCAAAATTACTAGATTACGCCCAAACCTCAGACCCTATGCAGGAAGTGAATGAACAAGTCCAGTCGTGCTCGGCTAAGAATATGCATGTTTTAAGGCTTTTATGTGCTTTCAGGCTTGCTGTTGCACTTAGTTCACTCATCTTTAGCTTTCATATTTCCTGCTTTTTACATTTCTTTCTGTGCTTGCTACTTGCTCCCTCTCATCATGTTCTTTGCCTATCTCATACAACTTTCTCTCACCAAGGCTGTCTGACCCCCTGGCTCCAGGAGTCTGTACGAAGACTGCAGATAAAGGGCCGCCTCAGTGGGGGCAGACAGACACAGACAGACACTGAACCGGTCGTGTGAAACATCTTTTTGTAACATCTTCACTCTCTCTCAATAAACTGCTTAAGCTTGAGGAACCTGCCTCATCATTCGATTCTGAAAGAACGGTGCTAGAAATATTCTGGGTGTGTATGTGTGTGTGTGTGTGGGGGGGGGGGGGTTGTATAAATTACATTTGATGGACAAATGTCCACATAGTGTTGTAAAACCTGAAATGTTCATACTTTTCGGTGCATTTTTCAGGTCTCCTTTTGGATAATCTCATTTTTATAAAAAATCTGTGAATGCAGTCTTGTATTTTGTCTTGTATTTTGTTTGGTTGGGTTAAGGTTAGAGTTGGGTAGGGGCTAAGGGTGTCATGATTTTGATTGGGGTTTCTCCCATAGAAATAAATGGAAGGTCCCCATTTAGATAGGAACACCATCATACACGGCTCTGGAAAATTAAGAAACCACTCCATATTTAAAAATATCATTTAAAATTTGGAGAGGGTTACTGGTGCAGGATAGTTGGTAGGATTCGTACTCCATCATCTTCTGCAAGGCCCTCCCTCATCCAGTTTAAAGTCGCACATCGAGCGTACCTCTCTAAACACAAATTATCTAAAATTTACCCTAACATTCCCGAATGTAACCCAAATGTTTTGTCTCTGCCTTAAACTCCAATCATATTGTGCTCCCTACTTTGACATTATCTCATATAGTTTTAGAAACTGAACTAGAACCTTATCCGCTGTTTGCTATCTTTGGTGCTCCCAAAAACCCTGACATTTCTTTTTGCTAATCGACAGGCTGACGCGATCGCTTTTACTTCACTAAGAGCACAACGCAGATTATTATTATTTTATTAGGCTCCACATCCCCCGTCTGTAACCCTATGGTTGAAGAATCTTATGTTCTTCTTAAAAATTTAAATAATGAAGTACAGTTTGAGGGAAGGTACAAAGAGTTCATCAAAATATGCAGCCCCTTTATTACTTATTTTAAGTCTTTGAAGACTATTGAACCTGATTGAGCCCTTGGTCTTATTATGGGTGCTGCGCCTACCAGTCTTATTATTTATGCATTTAGGAAGGGGGGGTTGGGTATTTCATATTGTACGCTGGTTGCTTTTTTAGGTTATTCCTGATATTGATATTTTGATATATGTGACCCATCAGCGCCAAATTTTGTAAATTTCACCCATAAGACTCATTTCGTGGTGATGGGTCACATATTTCTGTGACACTCCATGTGGAATCTTGAGTTCTGTATGGTGCTGTTTAATAATAAAATGATAAAAAAAGAGCAAAAGATAAGAAAGCATATTGCTTTCTTAACGAATCAGCTGCAAATGGCTTCAAATGCAGGAAACGCTGAGCGACCCCCCGGAGGGTGGAGCGACCACATGGGTATCTCCACCCATTCCTCCTCCTCTTCACATTCCTCCTTTAACGTGCGCCCTGCCTTCGACTGCTCCTCCATCAGCCCCCTGCCATCCCTCTTCCATGGCGCTCCTGCCATCAGAGCAGCTGTATCCTGCAGAAGGTCCAAAGAAGGATCAGATGAAACAGCGCCTCCCACAGGAGGAAAAATTAAAGACCACGATGAAAAAAAGAAGCAAACAGATAAATGCTACCCCAATGGCGACTGTGAATACAACACCGTCAGTGACTCGTCCCAGTGGTTAGCACTGTTGGCTCACACCTCTGGACCCGGGTTCGAGTCTCCACCTGGGTCACATGTGTGTGGAGTTTGCATGTTCTCCCCATGTCGTCGTGGGGTTTCCTCCGGGTACTCCGGTTTCCCCCCACAGTCCAAAAACATGCTGAGGCTAATTGGAGTTACTAAATTGCCCGTAGGTGTGCATGTGTGAGTGAATGGTGTGTGAGTGTGCCCTGTGATGGGCTGGCCCCCCATCCTCACCAAGTTCACCGATGCCATTCAGTCTGCCTTTCAACAGGTGTCCGACACGCGGGATGAGCTGGTCGACGGAGGTCACACTCTGGTACCTGGTGAGTGGATCAAGACACCCCAGAAAGAACCGCTTGGGGCTAAGTGGGAGGGTCCATATCAGGTACTGTTAACAACAAACGCAGCGGTTAAAGTGTGTGGTAAAAGCAAATGGATTCATGCCAGCCACTGCAAAAGAGTGGACTATATTCCTGAGATCTAACACGCTAAGGTGATGCGCTAGTAACCTCTCCCTTAGCGGCCTACGCTGCTGGGGGACAAAGTTACAGACTTTAATCAGCCAGAAGATCAACAACAACACTAGTGATCATCGAAAGTCAAGCACATACACACACAAACATATTGCTTGTGTTTGAGTCAGACTATGCAAATATGTTCGTCAATATTTTTACCAAATTATTTTGTGTGATTTTTTCTGACGAGAGTGATTGATTAATTTGGCTTTTTGCTACCTTTTGTGGTTTACCTCACATGGCTTTTAGAACCTAGTGTAGATCCAAGGCTCTGTCCTGAATTTTTTACAGTTATATCCTGATCTGTCGCTTACTTATTGTAATCAATTATTCATAATGATTCATTGTGTTTTGCTTTCCATAGAATCACAGGGGGACTAAGGGGTTTCCCTAGTTAATCTGTAGTTATTTTCATTTAAGGAAGAGAGAGAGATAAGGTGCATGCACTAATGCAGCACGTTGCCACAGAGAGATAAGGTGCATGCACTGATGCAGCACGTTGCCACAGAGAGATAAGGTGCATGCACTGATGCAGCACGTTGCACACCCACCACACAACAAACCACCTCAGAGATGAGGACACATGTGCTGCCATGCAGCGGATGATACCTCTGCTCCACAATAGTTTGAATGGAATGGAACAGTGTTTTTTTCCAGTGGGTTGGGGTGTCAATTCCTGCCACCAATCCCCAAACTGTGAAAGTTGGAGGACCTGCTTGCAGGGCTGGATGTCGATTAATGTCATACCCAGGAGGAAGCAACTGCAGGTTAAGGGCCTTGCTCAAGGGGCCAAGAGAGGAGAATCACTCCTGGCATTCATGGGATTCAAACCAGCAGCCTTCCGATTAGATAGATCCTTAGTCCGCCAGTGACTGTGGAAAAGACAAGAGAGTAGAAGCGAAGTAGACAAGAGGCTTTTCAGTTATCTTTCAATTTCTGTTGAATAAAGTCTTGCTTCTCTTTTATTGTTTTTTTTTTGTTTGTTTAGTAATTCTAAATAATGATGTTATTTTAATCTGTTCTCTTAACAGGACTTCTGAAACTGAATTTTTTAACTAACCAGAATGGGAGAACTTGCAGAGAAGCTACGTTTGCAACCATCGTGACTGTGAGAATGAAACAGGCGCGATTTCATCCACCTCTAAAGGGGAAGTTGACACAGCAGCAAGCAAGGAAATTGTGCCAGTCTTTGCCTCGTTTAAGGAAACCAGTCTTTGCCTCGTTTAAGGAAACCAGTCTTTGCCTCGTTTAAGGAAACCAGTCTTTGCCTCGTTTAAGAAAACCAGTCTTTGCCTCGTTTAAGGAAACCAGTCTTTGCCTCGTTTAAGAAAACCAGTCTTTGCCTCGTTTAAGAAAACCAGTCTTTGCCTCGTTTAAGGAAACCAGTCTTTGCCTCGTTTAAGGAAACCTCTCCTGTGGTTTCTCCTACACGTCAGCCTCTGTTGGTGGAAACTTAAAAACCGACACCTCCGGGAGTGTGTGGGAGCAGGACAGACTTGAGGAAAAATCACTTGATTAGATCATTTATTATCGGCTCAGGGTGGCATGGCGATGCGGTGTTTCATACTGATGCCTCATACCTCTGGGACCTGGGTTCAAGTGGCCCCCATAACCCTGCATGCTCTCCTTGTGTCGAGGTTGATTGGGTATTAGTACATTGCCCATTGGTGTGCTTGTATGAATGGGTTTTTACCTGCTTTGTGCCCATAGGCTCCAGACCCCCTGTGACCCAGAATAGGACAATCAGTTACAGAGAAGGACAGCTTACCAGCTCAGGTGCCCTTAACAGAACTCTATATAAAACAATACGATGTCAACCTGCATTGAAAAACTCCTGCTTAAGAAAGAGATCTGACTTCTGTTTACCAGGTTACAAAGGAAGTGGTTAAGCACTGCGCTGGTGGTTAAAAATAACTGCTATATAAGGTGGTGAAACAGAGAAGCAGAAGCAGTAACGAGAGCATGTCCAAAGACTTGTGTTAGGACAGAAGGATTATTGCTAGAACACGCAGGTGAATTTAGTCAGGGTGCGTGTCTGTAACCTGACATGAAGGGAAAGTCAATGGGGCAAAACAGACTTAAAAAATCCACTAAATAAATGATATCAGGTTGGTTTTGTTGAGTCAATGTCCTGCATATTCATAAAATAGAAACAAGGAAATGTCTTCTGTACAGCTTGTTCTCAGCGACCTGTGACGTGACTGAAAGACATCTCTGCTCCGAATCTGGAGTATCGGCTTCCAGAAACATTCGGTGGATTGGCATGTGGGGTCAATGTCACCCCATTCTCAATGTGATACAAAATGCTAGTATTTAGCTTGTGGGGATATTTTTCAAGTCCCCACAATATAAATATCAATTTCATACAAATTTGTAAATGTAATTAAAAACTAAAAATGCCAAAAGTCTTGTATTTTGCTTGGTTTCTTATGGTTAAGGTTAGGGCTGGGTAAGGGTTAAGGTCGTCATTGTTGTGTTTGGGGTTTTCCCCATAGAAATGAATGGGTGGTCTTGACAAAGATATGAATACAAAGAATTATACTGAATGATGTCAAGAGCTCACAGGCAAAAATAAAAGGCAGAATCATCAAGCAACAAGTTTCCCATGTTCTCCCTAGCCACCCCCCCCCACCCTGGTCCCACTACCCCATAACCCCCCTTAAATATGACACCCCCTCCAGATACACCCATTGTTCACACGCAGCAGTTTTCTCTAAGGGCTGGTAAACTATTGTCGTGTAGCTATGTGTTTATATAGTGCAATACACAGCTAAAAATGAAGCGGCGTTTCTCTCAGACCAAGCGCTTTTCCAGGGATATCGGCTGCTCCAGCAGCCTTCCATTGGTTGACTCTGTACAGAGTTTTCCGCACGTCGGCTGAGGTCAGACAGAAGCACCTGGTCACTGGGCGAAAGGATGATCTTCCTCATCGACCCCCCGTTCCTTGCTTTAGACCGTGCCTAGAAGATGTTCAGCACATCAGGAAGGGAGCCATCTCTTTTACAGGCAGGTGCTGTTGTCCTGTAGCTGGTGATCGCTTGAATGCCCTGTCACATGCAGCTCGTGTCACTGCTGTCCTGGAAGTGGCTGTGGACTTTCTGGGCACGTGCAGACTTTGCCCCTTTCGTGGCCCGGGACTGTTTGGCCCTTGCTGTATCGAAAGCGTCCTTCTTGTCTGATCTATATGCAGCATCCCAGATCTCCATCAGTGCACGCAGCTCCACAGTCATCCACAGCTTCTGGTTGGGGCGTATGCTGATGGCCTTGAAAGAAGTTATGTCGTCAATGCACTTGCCGATGTAGCTGGTCTCCGATGCCGTGTCCTCCTCCAGGTTGACGTGGTCACCATCGGTTGCAGCTTCCCTGGACACGTGCTAGTCAGTGGCATCAAAACAGTCCGGAAGAGCAGATTCGGAACGGTCTGTATGCTGAAATTAGCATAACAAATATCTGGTCTGAGTAGCCGGAGTGACCAAGCTGGCTAGCCCCTGACCCAGATTGAAATTAACGAACAAACTTTACTAATAAAGCAATCAGCAAATTCAAGAACTCTTTGTGTATATTTTTGTTTATCATGGGCTATGTACAATTGGAAAAAAAATGAAAAGGCTTCGCTTGCCGAAAATCCGCATGGGACTTAACTTGAAATCTTCCGATGCCAAAGTGTAATTTCAAACGCTGTCAATCAAAAAGAGGTGCCGCCCCTTTGACAGATTCTCCAATCACCATGCAGCAGCCCAGTGCCCTGGCCAGCCCACTGCCCCACTTACTCCCAGAGACACTGAACTCCCTTGGAAACGATGCTTTGAAGCATTTGTCTAATAAATGTCTAGCTTTGCTGCCCTGAAATCAAAGCATATTCTGAAGCGCCATTTACACCCGGAGACATTGAGCTTCCCTAGAAATTTTGAAACATTTGTCTGATAAACGTCTAACTTTGCTGCACTAATAACAGAATTGCCATTGAAGTCCAGTAAAAATACTCTTCTGTGGGTTTTATTGGGTATTGCTGTCACCAGAATGTAATGTATGAAAAACAAAATCACATTAAATGACCTGTGAGACGTTTGCGCAGAGTCTGAACAAACGGCCCATGAAGTTGAACATGTTCTAGCATGGTCTTTGGAACAGCAATGCAAATGCAACAGAACATCCATCCGTCACCGTAACCTCTTAATCCGAATCCTGAGAACAACAGGCATAGGCAGGAACCAACCCTGGGCAGGCGCCAACACACTGCAGGGCACACACACACAGGGCCAACTTAGATTTGCCAGTTAACCTACCGTACACACTTTTGGAGGGAACCAGAGTCCCTGGCAAAAATCCACATGAACAGCATGCAAGCTCCTTCCAGAAAGGTCCTACACCCAAACCAGGAAGTGAACCAAGGACCCTCTGGCTGCAAAGCAGCCATGTTAACCACTGCGCCACGCCAGAACTGAACATGTTTGACCAACTTTTTTGTGACCTTCTAGAGGAGGGGGACCTTCCCTTGTAGCATTAAAGTAGTTTATATTTGTTTGTGTGCAGGATAGACAGCGGGGACGTTAGACTGAACAAGATCCAATACGTTCTTCCCCCTGATTCCGAAGTCTGCGTATTGCTGGACTTTAGGGAATAATTTAGGCAACATAAGTTATATTCATGCACTATAAATACCTTCATACTACATTATAATGACTTATACTCAAGCAATAACGTATGAGAAGGAGTGTGGCTTTACTGCAATATATTACGGCTGTGATTCGGACGTAGGCATGAGGCCTCAGGCAGGAATAAAGGGTAAACTCTGGGGGGGCCTTTTACGGAGATAAAAGTGGATACAGACAATAGGGACATAGCACAAGAAGTCCATCCATCCATCCATTTTCCAAACCGCTTATCCTACTGGGTCGCGGGGGGTCCGGAGCCTATCCCGGAAGCAATGGGCACGAGGCAGGGAACAACCCAGGATGGGGGGTCAGCCCATCACAGGGCACACTCACACACCATTCACGCACACTTGCACACCTACGGGCAATTTAGCAACTCCAATTAGCCTCAGCATGTTTTTGGACTGTGGGGGGAAACCGGAGTACCCGGAGGAAACCCCACGACGACATGGGGAGAACATGCAAACTCCACACACATGTGACTCGGACCCAGAGGTGTGAGGCAACAGTGCTAACCACTGCACCACCAGCGCCCTCAGCGCAAGAAGTCATACTTTGAAAACATTTGTTTTATTGGATCGGCAGATTATAGAAACTTCAAATCTGAATCAGATCAAAATAAGGAATCCAGCTTCGTGATTCAGGCCCCTGTTCTCTGCTTAGCTTAGGGTACACCAGTTTAAATGCACTTTATCTTCGTTACTTACATGTAACCCAGACTACCTTAAATACAACTTATCGACCAATTACGTCTTGTGCTCACATGCAGTCAGCCAAGCGCAATAGACTGTTGCAGATACGCTCACAACAGACCATAACAAATGTCTGCGCGATGTAATGTCTTGGCCTGTCTTACATGCACACAGACATGCGAAAGATGCAAACAGCAGCGTAACCAGGCAATGCAATGGGAATGTGGTTCACACATCAACTGTGTAAGAAATGAAGTGTGATGGGCTGCATCAGAGGCGGCAGTTCTTGGGGGGGGGGGGGGGGGGGGGGCGGGGGTAAGTATCACAGCTACATTAACACCTATTAGCCCTTCTGTCTCTGTGAACTGGTAACAAATCGTGCTCACAGAAACGGAGCTTCAGGTTGACAGGCGCCCATGTCTGTTTCCGTTCATCTGTTTTCATGTGACACCCAGCAAAACAGAGCGATGATCATGTGAACTTGCTGCATCTGTAGGAAAAGCCGATACTAGCTGCTAGTGCCGTAATCTGTCTGCAGCCTCAGTATGGATTCTCGTTAAAAATGGCCAGTACATTGTCAAACCAGCCGTCCAACATCAGGGAAGTGCTTACCCAGTTCAGGGTGGCACTGAGCCCGGAGCCTCAGAGCATATATCCATGGGCGGATTAGACACAGAAATTCAGCTAAACCACATGTTCTTGCAGTGCAGGAGGACCTGGAGGAAGCACCTGTGAACATGAGGAGAAGGTGCAGCCTCTATATACACACCCAAGACGGGGCTGCGTGCTGTATCTCATTGTCTGTGGCTCAGTGGGTTAAACCATTGTGGCTGAAAACAAAAAGTCATTGGTTCAAATCTCGGGGCTTGTAAAGTGATTTCACCATTAGGCCCCTATACAAGGTCCTTAACTCTCAATTACTCCAACGAGTGTCTGACCCGGCTTTTATATAAGAAATATGTATACATGCTGCTTTAATAAATACATTGTGCAGTTTTAAATTACACTGTACAACTTATGTTGTCGATGCTTTCAGGAAGACGCACCAAGCAGACAATCGGCAAGCGTAGTACTTCCTGTGTAGCGCTGCGGCCCACAGGAAAAACCAAGATATTACCCCAAGGTCCAAGAGCCATTTTAAGATACACATTGTAGTGCTTGCTACAGGTGGGATGGCAAACAGGATCATATAACACACAGTTGGCCGGAAATATAATCAAAATATAATATGATATAGGAGTCTTGATCGGGAAAATGATGAAAAGGAAGAAAATCAAGAGACTGATTTTGGTTTGTTTGTTTGAGAATGTGAATGACTGTACTTCTTACTCCGGCTCTGTCACCCAAACGCACATCAATAAATAAACCATTCCTAGATCCGCTGGTGATCGTGTCTTTGTGCTGCCTGTTTACATTTGCGTACGCGCAAAATATTTTTGACTCGCTTGTTCGTGTTTCGTGATTGCCGCGCATCTATCTATCAGCGACGGCGAGAAACAATGGCAGGAGCAGAGCGATGGACAGATATGGTGCAGGATCACGCCGCAAAAGGGTGAGAGTGGATCGCAGCCCAATGCCCCGGCATCGCCATTGTCCATTGTGAAGCGATGTCAATCAGGGCTGCTACAGTTCACAAAGGCGGAAAAGACATAAATGTATCGTCACCCTGACCACAGCTGTGCACTCAGCGTACTTTACCAGATCTCAACCTCCGAGTAGAAATGCAGAAATAGTTTATAAAACCAAAAACATTGCAATACTTTTACTGAATTAAGCAAGCCCCCCCCCCCAGGACTTTCTGTGAGCACTGGAAAAGTATATGTGTGTGTATATATATGCATGTATATATTGTGTATCTGTATATATATTGTGTATATATTGTGTATATATAGGTTTTGGTCCATATATATGGGTTTTGGTGCTGATGGTCTGCAGTAACGCATTGAATCACACGACCCTCTCAAAGACGGTGTTGATGTTATGATGCTGTAATATAGGGCATTGAACAGCGGTGTCCACACAGGCCTACAGTCCAAGGCATTTTACCGAAGCCCATTTTCTTTTTCTTAATGATTACCACAAAATTGCAGACACCATGTTACGATGCGGGACAATTTCTCTGCTTAAATGCCGAACCGCTTCTGACCCTAGAATATCTGCTGTAAAGCTCACACGTACTAAAACAGGAAGGAAAACTACGGTTGCTAAGAAAAGAAATGATATAGAAAGTAAAAATTACTGGTTTAGCAGAAACCAAGAAAATCCCCAAAAATATATTTATTACGTGTGTACGTCCCAGTGAGCCAGTTAGTCGATGTTAAAAATGCGCATTATTAGGCAACAAATACGTTTACAAGTATACAAATGTATACTTTTGATAGCTGAATATTTAACATAAGTATAAATACGGTTTCGCATTTAAATAAATTTACTTAAATTATGTAATTAGTCAATGCTTTACAACGTTATAATTACTGCTTTAATGGATGATGTAAACTCTGGTCTAGGCGAATTTTGACGCACTTTCCATGATTCAATCTCGCTGGCTTGCCCTTAAAGAGACAGCCTACTGAATTTGCACACACCCCTCTCACTTGACCACGCTGTGCTACGTGTGGCTCTTCTGGTTGCACTTTCGACACACTGCATTAAAGGAGGTCACTGTGGCTGGGAGAGTGTTTGGTTGGTGTAATAAAGAAGGGCGCATATTGTCGAGGAATAGCAGATCTCGGATAGCGGATCGGATTGCCAAAGTTTACGGCGCGTCAGACTTTCCCGGCGACGCAGAAAAATTGGGATCTGAACTCTCTCTAAAAACTGGAATTTCAGCAGCAGTTATAATAATAGAGTGCATTTAAGCCGAACGCACAACTTAGAGGAAAGCGCAAAGTAAACAGAGTGTTATATTCAGGAGTATTTCTATACTTTTTCTTTTGTTTCATCATGGACCACAAGATGTATCTTCTGTCTCTGGGTGAGTTGGATTCCTTATCGCTGTTTTCATTACAAATGACAGGAATCCTGTCGCCATCACTGTGCCTACTGTGCCGTCTACAGTGACACCGAATCTGTTTGTAGATAAGATGGAGTTTTGGTCCGCTGCGGGAGATATTTTTTTTAAGTGTGATACATTCAACATTTTGGAAAGTCCACAACTTTAAACTGACTCCATAACTAACCCTGTCTGTAACTATGTCATGCTAAAAGTGTTTTACAGGATTTCTCCATTTTTCGTATCAATGTTTCTTTGAGGTACCAGATACCAAAATAGTTCGTTTCCCTGACCTTCTCCCCACCCCCCAACATACAAGTATATAAGTAAATATTATGTATGAACGTGAATATATATAATAATTAATAATTATAATATAAATACATAATACAATAATAAATACAATAATTTGTAATATATGTATATAATACAAATTATTCTGTTTTATATATATATATATATATATATATATATATATATATATATATATATATATATATAATTTTGTATATAACAAAATTATCTTTTAAAGTAGGTACAGGTCCTCCTCGCTGTACGATGGTACGACTTAAAATATTTCGACTTTACGATAGCGATTCGCAGTCAGTACTCCACTTTGAATTCCGATCTGTTCCGTCTAGCGATTCGCTGTTCGATACTTTCTACTGATGCCGCGTGACGGCAGCAGCCACGCAGCCACGCTTCCATCTCTGCCTGTAGCGATCACGAGTATGAATATCTAATAGTGCTTACCAACGTATTGTACCGTGTGTTTTTGTATTTAACCAAATAAACTTGTATTAATTTATTTACTTTTGAATTACTTTTCAATGACAAATATTCAATCAGTTACAGTAATTATTTACTTATTCGATGACAGTAGGTATTTACTTATAATATCATATTCATGCTCGATGGGTTCATCAGAACGTAACCCTATCGTAAGTCAAGCGGCCGTATACAGATTTTATTTTACAGTACTGACTGGGTCATGTTTAGTCTCTTGGGTGTCTGAAATCCTTCCGTCAACGTTGATACGTTCCTGGAGCCTGTCGTGACACCGACGCACCTTAGCTACCCTGACAGCACCTTTCCAGAGCGTTGGATCGGGCGACATGGAAGCATTGATTGGCCGCCGCGTTCACCCGACCCGACGCACTTGGGCTCTTTTTGCTGCTGTGGTAAAGAAGAAGGTTCTTCAGAGGAAGCTGCACACAGTGGATGAGTGGAAGGAGCATTTGTGGACATTGATGCTAACCAGGATTTGTGTGCTGAAGTGTGTCATGGTGTCAGGGACAGGCTGCAGGAATGTATCAACGCTGACGGAGGACATTTCAAACACCTAAGACACTAAACATGACCCGATCAGTACTGTAAAATAAAAACTGTATACCTAATGATAAGAAGTAACTTTATGAAAGAAAAACGGTATACCTACTTTTGGCCCGCCCTGTGTGTGTGTGTGTGTGTATATATATATATATATATATATATATATATATATATATATATTAAATAGAATAATTTGTATTATATACATATATTACAAATTATTGTATTTATTATTGCATTATGTATTTATATTATAATTATTAATTATTATATATATTCACGTTCATACATAATATTTACTTATATACGTGTATGTTGGGGGGTGGGGAGAGGGTCAGGGAAACGAACTATAACGTATGTATATAATACAAATTATTCTATTTAATATATATATATATAATTTTGTATATAACAAAATTATCTTTTAAAGTAGGTACAGGTCCTCCTCGCTGTACGATGGTACGACTTAAAATATTTCGACTTTACGATAGCGATTCGCAGTCAGTACTCCACTTTGAATTCCGATCTGTTCCGTCTAGCGATTCGCTGTTCGATACTTTCTACTGATGCCGCGTGACGGCAGCAGCCCCGCTTCCATCTCTGCCTGTATATATATACATACATACACACACACACACACACACATACATACAGACAGACACGCACGCAAATAGATCTGATTACACAAGGCTGTGGAACGACCCCACCCACACAGCCACATTTCTGTCCGACAACCCCAGCAGAAGGCAGGTAGCCATGGGAACCGGGGCCATTACTGGGGTATGAGGTTCCGGAGTGCGGCGTGCGGGGGGGTTTTCTCAGGTGGGGATATACCGTGGAGCCGGAAACGAGAACCAAAACCTGGGAACGAGACGGAAACTGTTGTTTTTCAGGGGTTGACCTAGACCCCTTAGTTCCAGTGAAGGGAACCCTCAATGCCTCAGCGTACCAAGACATTTTGGCAGCTCTGTGCTTCCATCTTTTGGGGAAGGAAGGTCCGTTTCGGTTCCAGCATGACTGTGCCCCAGTGCACAAAGCAAGGTCCATATAGGGTTGGGTGAGTTCGGTGGGGAAGACCCCAACCCCGTTGAACACTTTTCGGATGAACTAAATTGGAGACTTAAAGCCTACATATCTAACATCAGTCCCTGACCTCACAAATGCTCTTCTGTATTAATGTGCAAAAATTCCCACAGACACCCTGTAAGATCTTGTGCAAAGTCTCCCCAGAACAGTGGCAGCTGTTACAGCTGCAAAAGGGGGGGGGGGACTCCATATATATGCCAATGGATTTAAAATGGAATTTCATTTCCTGTGTGTATAACGGCTGCACATGTATTAAATACATTACATTAGTGTGTATTATTATTATTTTACAATCTGTGTTACGCACGATGTGATATTTACTGGAAATTCCCGAAACGCTGCCTGTAAAAGCAAAGCATTTTTTGTCACCCTGTATGTTTTCAAATGACCATAAAGATAACAGGACATGCTTCTGAAATCTTCACCCGGCAGCAGCCTGCCCTAGAGTGCCCTGATCATCTTGCACCACACTCTAATTCACTTCCTCCGCCCAGCAACGCTGCAGATGTAGATAAATGGAGGGAAAAGGAGCAGAAGAGAAGAATTATCCCACTGATGAAGGTTTAGGGCCGAAGCGTTTGCATCCGTGGTGGATTTATACTTAAAGAATGAACACAAGCCCTCAGAGTTTAGAGCTGGTGTTCATTGTATCCACACTCTTTTAAAATCTGCCATTGCATGCTTATGTAAATATTACAGCGTTACTACCTGTATGTTCTGGGCATGCTGTGGTGCATGAGGGGGCAGCGTGTAGGTGGGGAAAGCTGCTGTTTCTTAGTGAAGATGGGGAAGTTTTGTCGTCGCTGAGTCATTCATAGGGTGTCTTCGATCTTTGTGGGAAAATTCTGTATTTCAGCAATTTCACTGAGAATGACGTCACCTAGCCACGAACGATAAGGCGGCGAATGTGTGAATTTGGTCTTTGCTGAGGCGAATTGCAGTTGGCCACAAATGCCCATACAGTAGGTGTGCCTATGTGAGTGAACGATGTGTGAGTCTGCCCTGCGATGGGTCGGTGCCCTGTCCTGGGTTGTTCCCTGCCTTGTGCCCGTAGTCTCCAGGATAGGCTCCGGACCCCCCAGGGACCCTGAATAGGACAAGCAGTTTCAGAGGATGGATGGATGGCAATAACTAACGCTTCTTAGTCCGGTCGGTTGATATATGAATGGACAGAGATGGGTGACACAATGTTGGAGCTAAGGGTCCTGCAGGTGGGCTGTAGGGCCAGTGTTTGTCTTGTGTTTGTGCGTATGCAGGTGGTTCATTGGATAACGCTACTGCCTTACATTTTCAGGGTTAGGTGCTTTGAACTCCACCTCTGCTCTGTGTGTGTGTGTGTGTGTGTGTGTGTATGTGTGAAGTCTGTGTGTTTTCCCTGTTTGTGTGGGTGTATTTCTGATACTCTGGTTTCTTCACGCTCTCTGAAGGCCTTTTGATGTCCATTTAGGCCGTCTGATGTCTCTGATTGTGTATTTGACTGCTTGAATGTGTCCTGCAGTTGAATGCCATCCCACCCATGGGATATTTGCACATAAATGTCGACCGTCCAGCCAGAGCAGGCTGAAGCGCTTTCTTCTTGAAAACCCAGTTTTCCTGTAACTTAGCCTGTAATCTTGATTCCGATGGTCTGTGATGCCTGGGAGATGCGTCTGTTCTGGCAACAGACTCCCCAGATGCAGCCACCAGCACTGACACTAACAGTCGCTTCTCTCCTTGTATCAGGGGTCATCTTCGGCTTGCTGACGACGTCTTCCTGTAAAAAATGTCCTGTAGGCTACGCGAAAGGTCGTGGCACAGTAAACTGCATAGGTGTGTAACGTGTAGTGCTTTTTTACATCATCAATTTCCATCTTTGTGTAATTTAAATCAAACTGTTAGCCAGTGTCTCAGCTGTGTTCCTGTCCGGTGTCTCCTCACAGATTTTGACGAGTGCGAAGACTCCATGGATATCTGTGGCAAGAATACAACATGTTTCAATACCGTGGGCAGCTACTACTGCCAGTGTGTGAGTGGCTTTACATCGAAAACCAAAAACTTCACTGCCACCACAGGGCAGTGCGAAGGTGAGGTATCAAATATCTATATGGGTAATCACTGGACTGTGCGCAAGACAGTTGTAATCGTCACGGCAACCAGCATCCTTCTGTCTCTCCTGCAGATATTAACGAGTGTGACGAAAAAACAGATATCTGTGGTCAATATGCTGACTGCTTCAATACAATAGGATCCTATTACTGCATGTGCAAACCAGGATTCAGCTCCGGCATCCATGCCAAAGAGATGCCAGTGGGCAGTGAAGCCAACTGTGAGGGTAAGGACAAGATACAGGGATATTAAAGTTATGTGATTGGGGAGGGGGCAGGAAATGTTTTCAGTAGGTCCAGGAGTCATCATCTAGCCTATAGACAAGAACTAAATTGTATAACTTTATGAAACTCAGTCAAAATGCTTCCACAAACCTCAATTCCAAATTCCACGCTCACCCCTCTTATGGAGCGAGACAGTACACTGTATGTACAATTATTAGGCAAGTTGTATTTTTGGGATTAATTTTAATATGCAACAGTGCCATCAGTCAATCCAAAATGTCAGCAAACCTGAAACCTGAATGCAAAGGAAATGTGAGCGTGAGCATTATCAGGGTTATACACACGTGTGCACAGTTATCAGGGTTATACACACGTGTGCACAATTATCAGGGTTATACACACGTGTGCACAATTATCAGGGTTATACACACGTGTGCACAGTTATCAGGGTTATACACACGTGTGCACAATTATCAGGGTTATACACACGTGTGCACAATTATCAGGGTTATACACACGTGTGCACAGTTATCAGGGTTATACACACGTGTGCACAATTATCAGGGTTATACACACGTGTGCACAATTATTAGGCAACTAAATCAAAAACATACATTTTTCCCATCGCCCTTGTTAATTTTCATCTGTTAAAGTGAGAATAATAAACAAACACATAATTTCCAAATAAACATTTCTGACATGGAAAAAAAATCAGTGACCGATACAGCCGCCCTTCTCTTCAATGTCGGCAGTAAGCCTTCCATTCATGGAATCTGCTCGTTTCTTGATCTGTTGCCGATCAACTTTTTGTGCGGCAGCAACCACAGCCTCCCAGACACTGTTCAGAGAGCTGTACTGTAAATCTCCTGTTTAAGGGCCCACAAGTTCTCAATAGGGTTTAGGTCAGGTGAGGAAGGGGGTCATGTCAGTATTCTGTCATCTTTAAGGCCTTGACCATGTATATGCATGAGAATTATGATATGGTCAAAATACTCCTTTGCCTAATAATTGTATACACAGTGTATTTGGGAATTCCCTGTTCTCATCCCAAACTGCTATTTGAATTTGAAGTTAGCAAAACTATTATAAATGTCTGTAGAAATCCTCTATATTCAGAACAGAGCAAAGCAGGCACTTAAATACATATAGAAAACTGGGGCAAACGAGGAACAGGTGTAAGACATGATCAATTAACCACTCGACTGAGGCAGAAGAACAAAGAGAAACAGGTGGAAACACTAATTAAACCGAACTAAGAGACAGAAAAAACTGACCATGAACACTAACCATACAGTCGGAATTACTGCACTAGGAAACTTAACTTGGAACAAAAATACACACAGAGAAAACCTAAGATCAAGGGAACCAAACAAGGGGGAACCACATAACATGGGGAAAACAGAGGCCCAGATAAATACTAATAAACAGATGAGGCCAGTCTCAAACCCATAACCAGCAAGTACTCGGTTTCTGAGCCACAGGCTCAGCCCACTGAGCCATGTTGCAGTCGGGGTGTAAGGGAACACACACTAGGAGCTTAAGGGGCAAGCGACAAGGAGACAGACAGGATGGCCAGCACCACCTGCTGGCCGAACGGGGAGGTGACACAAAGGGTACGGACCCTGACACCCGCCACCTATACTATATAGAGCTGGTTTGGGATGAGTTCGATCAAAGTGTAAAAGCAAAGTAGCCGACTTGGAAACTCCTTCGGGACTCTTGGAGAAGAATTCTTCCCTCTCGGTTGAGGACCAGACATGTCTCTTCTCTTTCCAGCCATTGATGAATGTGCAGCTAACGGGTCCATCTGTGGAGCGGGAGGAACTTGCCACAACCAGCCAGGCAGCCATCGCTGCGAGTGTCACTCTGGATTCCACAACTATGGTGACGCCAAGGCGCCTTGTGAAGGTGACGGACCGCAGACTCCAGTCTCTCATTTCTGTTTAGCATAGACAGTAGCTAGATCCTTAGTCCTCCAGTGACTGGGGAAAAGACAAAAGGCAAACAAGTAGGCAAGTGGCTTTTCAGTTAGCTTTTCAGTTAGCTTTCAGTTAGCTTTTCAGTTAGCTTTTCAGTTAGCTTTCAGTTAGCTTTTCAGTTAGCTTTCAGTTAGCTTTTCAGTTAGCTTTCAGTTAGCTTTTCAGTTAGCTTTTCAGTTAGCTTTCAGTTAGCTTTTCAGTTAGCTTTCAGTTAGCTTTCAGTTAGCTTTTCAGTTAGCTTTTCAGTTTCTGTTGAATAAAGACTAAAACATTGTTTCTCTTTTATTGCTTTTTTTTGTTTAATAATTTTAAATCATTATGCTATTTTAATCTCTTCTCCCAATTGGCTTTCTGAGATTGAATTATTTAATCAAGAAGGGAGAACTTGCAGAGAAGTTATACTTGCAGCAACTGTGACTGCAAGAATCCAACGGGGGTGATTTTGTCCGACTCTAAAGGGGAAGTTGGCACGGTGACAAGCAAGGAAATTGTGCCAATCTTTGCCTCACTTAAGGAAATCTCTCCTTTGGTTTCCTTACCATGTCAGCTTCTGCTGGTGGAAACTTTGAAACCTGTGCGCTCAGGACTGAGTTTCGGGATCAGGGCAGACTTTGTGCAGAAACACTAATCCGTTATCAGCTCAGGTGGCCTGAAGGTCCACACATTGAATCTCGCCTCCTTCCAGCCGAGGAACCAGATCTAAGAAACAGCTTAAGAAAGAGATCTGAGTTCTGTTTACCGTGTTGTGAAGGAAGTGGTTAGGTGCTTTATAAGTGTCCAGACTTCTGACTGGTATTGTCTACGCAATGTTTCTTTTAAAGGTCATCACTTCCCTCTCGGTGCAGGACCAGACATGTCTCTTCTCTTTCCAGACATTGATGAATGTGCAACTAACGCGTCCATCTGTGGAGCGGGAGGGACTTGCCACAACCAGCCAGGCAGCCATCGCTGCGAGTGTCACTCTGGATTCCACAACTATGGTGACGCCAAGGTGCCTTGTGAAGGTGACGGACCGCAGACTCCAGTCTCTCATTTCTGTTTAGCATAGACAGTAGCTAGATCCTTAGTCCTCCAGTGACTGGGGAAAAGACAAAAGGCAACCAAGTAGGCAAGTGGCTTTTCAGTTAGCTTTTCAGTTAGCTTTCAGTTTCTGTTGAATAAAGACTAAAACATTGCTTCTCTTTTATTGCTTTTTTTTTGTTTAATAATTTTAAATCATTATGCTATTTTAATCTCTTCTCCCAGTCGGCTTTCTGAGATTGAATTATTTAATCAGGAAGGGAGAACTTGCAGAGAAGTTGTATTAGAATGAATTCACGGACGATTACATCACCCACGTATATGGAATTAATCCTTTTACTGTAATATTCTGGGAGGTCGTAATTGTGGAGTAATTCTGATCGTGTGGAGACTGATCGTCCTGAAGATCAATCGTCCATGATTCACCCAGAATGTCATTGAACATGTAATTCTTTGCCGATCCCCCGCAAACCCTGTCCTGCCATAAAGAACTTCAGCTCATGAAAGAAACCAGGATGCTTATCTGAGCCATTAGATCGGCATGCAGAATGCTTATCTTGGTTTTGGGAGATAGAGGGGGGTCGTTATCTAGCACCCTATGTTGTCGGTAGGGGGGACGGGGAGGCGTTGCGCAAACACCCGGCACCAAGACGCCTATTGTATTTTATTATCACAAGCAGCAACACTCGGACAAAAGGGGGAATTGGATAACACCTTGCCCTGGGGGGAAGGGGTGAGCCTGGCCAGATCACCCCCTGCCCACAGGCAGCACCCAATTTAGTATAAAGGACGGGGAAAACTCAGTACTGACCGGAGCTCAGCCGTGGGATAGAGCGCGCATCGCCCGGCATTTCTCGGGACTCACGTGTTGGTCTCCTGCCAGGACTGAAAAGGGCTCCCCAGTCCGTGTGTGAAGGTGGGTGATGATGGCACGCCCGAGTGTAAATAGTTTAGCAGCTGCTTTTGCGTTCGATTGATTAAGGGGATTAATTATCACCGCTTGTGATAGTAGTTCGCCTTACTTATTTTTATTGTTGCTTCCTATATATATATATATATATATACGTATGATTCATACTATTCTATATCTCTGGTGGTATAAGGTTGTCTTGCATTGTTTTTAATTGATATTGATTTTAATGCGAGGTTATCTTGTATCACTTGTATTAAAGTGTTTTTGAGTGAACCTAAGCGTGCCTGTTTGTTCCTTCGAGAGCCCTATAGCCCTCTCTCCTCCAATTTTAAGACAGAAGTTATACTTGCAGCAACTGTGACTGCAAGAATCCAGTGGGGGTGATTTTGTCCGACTCTAAAGGGGAAGTTGGCACGGTGACAAGCAAGGAAATTGTGCCAATCTTTGCCTCACTTAAGGAAATCTCTCCTTTGGTTTCCTTACCATGTCAGCTTCTGCTGGTGGAAACTTTGAAACCTACGCGCTCAGGACTGAGTTTCGGGATCAGGGCAGACTTTGTGCAGAAACACTAATCCGTTATCAGCTCAGGTGGCCTGAAGGTCCACACATTGAATCTCGCCTCCTTCCAGCCGAGGAACCAGATCTAAGAAACAGCTTAAGAAAGAGATCTGAGTTCTGTTTACCGTGTTGTGAAGGAAGTGGTTAGGTGCTTTATAAGTGTCCAGACTTCTGACTGGTACTGTCTACGCAATGTTTCTTTTAAAGGTCATCACTTCCCTCTCGGTGCAGGACCAGACATGTCTCTTCTCTTTCCAGACATTGATGAATGTGCAGCTAACGCGTCCATCTGTGGAGCGGGAGGGACTTGCCACAACCAGCCAGGCAGCTATCGCTGCGAGTGTCACTCTGGATTCCGCAACTATGGTGACGCCAAGGCACCTTGTGAAGGTGAGAGACAGCAGACTCCAGTCTCTCATTTCTGTTTAGCATAGACCAGGAGTGTCATTCTCAAGGACCGTGGACCACATCCAGCACATGGGTACAACTGTATCCAGCCCGCACCATAATACATATCTTGTGCCTGTCAGAACTGGCCCGTATATAGCGCCCACATCACTAGCAATACAAATCCCAGATTGCACAGCAATAGCTGGCACGTTAGCATGTCAAACAAGGTAGGTCTGCACAATATCGCGTCGTGATGTGATTATACAGTGCACGCGTAATCATCACCAGAGCTTCAGATGAAACATTTATCCGGATGCCGGGTTTTCGTAACTAAACGGACATTTAGTTACGCAAACAGTTTGACAAGCAGGTTAGTCGTGCGCCTAAGATATTAGTAATCTGTATAAATTCAGTTACGTTTTATAAAACCGACGTCTTTTTACCTTGTGTATTTATCTACAACATCTCCTCTTTCAAAAGATGTCGTGACCGCTGAGCTGTGCCTTTCCTCGCCACTAGATCAGTGCTTATCGCTTCCATGGTATAACAAAACAGCACTAAGTAATTGTAACAAACATGAGGATTAAGGATCGGGTATCGTTTGAATTTCATCAATTCCGATTCACACAACGGAGATGCAGTGGCCTGTCTATATTATTGGTCCAGGATGCCGGGGACTGTTATTACCGGCAGTCGGGCAGATTGCAGCGGAGGTTTTCTGAAGAGGTTTCAGAAGGAACTAAAATGTTATCGTCACTTGATATCCGGTTTCCATGTTTGATTTGAGCACAAAATCGGAAATGGAAAAACAAGTCATTATCCATTTTGTCATTTTGGTTCACCAAATCAAAGATGGGAAACAAGCGAGATACCGACAGCTGACATTCTGCTCTGGGTTTTCATCTGACACAAGCGGCGTTACCCTTGGATGTGACAAGTTACTTGCGGAAAACGTGTTCGTTAAATCATGGTCATGTTGAATTAATTTATTCCCACGTATATTGAAAAGCTTTCATTAAAGGCGATGGTGTTGTGGTTTTGTGTTGTGCCATTTCAATTCCATAAGGGTAAAAAAGGAGGATAAATGCTTAGATAACAAAAATATCTTCATTCTGAACATTCAGAATGTCCCAGTAGCAATGGGAATAAAATGCTAAACCAGTAAGCAAAATCAAAATTCAGAAAAAGAAACTTGGTGTCCGGAACCAGGTATTTTCTTATCTGTTCCAACTTTCAGTTCCCAACCCTAGTAAGGACGTGGCGAATTTACACAGATTACTAACTTGTCACAGCACGCATCTCATTAATATTTTAGGCGTACTAAAAATTGTATAACACTTATGTGTTTTCCTTTTAATGTGATCCCTCATTTGTTCGTTTAATCTGCAGGCTTGGTTGGTTCTGAATTGTAAGATTTCTTGGGGGAAGTTAAGCTCACATTTCTGTATGAGTAGTCCGTCATAATACGTCTGAATAAACATGGTGAATTTAAGACTGTTCTGGTCTAGTTTGGCCCTCAAATTAAGCCCAGGTTTTAATTTTGGACCCCTCTGTGATTGAGTTTGCGATCCTTAGTCCTCTAGTGACTGGGGGGGAAAGAAAGAGGGAGGAAGCCAAGTAGGCAAGTGGTTTGGCTGGATTCACTGAGCCTCTGCTGTTTGCTCCTATAGACCTGAACTGTGCCCAGTTCCAGCTCGACAATGTCACCGAACAGGTAGGCACATGAATGTTAATGAACGACATGGCATCGAGTTAAATCTACTCCCGAACAGCGTCTGAGTTTTTGTCACCTGTCATTATCTTCGTCCAAGACCCTACCAAAGCTTGCAGAAGGGTTGACATTCTTCAGATCCGAATGCTTGGCATTGAATAATGCAACTAGAGGAGGAGGAAGTGGCGATATGCTGTTAGAGGTAACCTGTAACCATGTGCGTCACTGACCCCTCATGGCTAAAAGAAACACAGTTAATTCTCGCCTTCTTTCATCCTCTCGCTCTGAAGAGGTTGCTGTCCATAATAGATGAGCTACTTTCATCTGGGCCACTGGGTGACAACAACAAGGTGAGCAAACTGCTGGCCCTGACCGAGAACGCCATCGGCATGGTTACCCCGCTGCTGAAGGAGCCTCGGACCCAGATGACATCCAACGAATTAGGTACACACCACGAACAATGACCTAGAGCATAGTTTCCTCTGTCCTTTGAACCCACGGCAAGGCTACAAACTCCCTGCTGACTTAATTACATTTTAATTACATTCGCTGGGGGTTGAGTGCAGGATTGCAGGAGGTGAGGTCATCATTTGGCCTTTTAGTGGGGAAATTTGCTGTGAAGAGTAGAGAGAGCCCATTGTCTTTGAACTTGTGCACCATCAGCCATTGTTATATCAGTCTGTGATGGTAACCTTTAATGGGTTCAGCTTTTTGCTCTCGCCGTTATGTGATTTGGGGCAAACTGTGTCGGAAAGCGTGCTATGTAAAAAATTATTCATTTGAATGTAGTAGCTTAGCGAATTGTTTTATCCAAAGTGGGAGCAACTTAAGTTAAGTGCTTTGCTTATTGGTATGTCAGGGACCCAACCAGCGATGTAGGTCTATGCCCTAAACCACTACACTAACCTTAAAGCAAACCTAAAAATACTTGTTTGGTGTCGCGCTACATATCGTCACATGTGTCTCTAAGAGCAGTTCTTCCCACTCTTTACTGCAAATTTAAGCAGCTGTTTTGAGTCCTGTGCAGAGCTAGAACCTAATTTGTGTCCCAAACGCAAAACCCACGCACTAAACAAAACACAAAGAAAGGCTGTTTATGCGGTGATATGGTGGAGTACGCCATCCTAGCTGGAGCTCTCTGTGCCTTATTGGATTGGTGCTTCGCTTCACAATGTGTGTGTGTTTGTGTGTGTTCCCCTCCCAAAACACAATTATGCAAATGTGTGTGATGCCAGTGGATTAGTCTGGGCACCTAAATGCCCTGTTGATATCCAGGGAGTCTCCTGCCTTATACCCTACACCTGCTCATTCACCAGATCATCAACTATTGAAAACACATAAATGGAACGATCCACAGAGACTGAACTTTCCCTGCATAATTGTGTGTTTTTTGTGCTGTCCTATTGCCATTTCAGATTGCAGCATTTTTTTTAATTGACTTGAATATTTTTCAGTTCCTAGGGTAGCTGTGATGTTGGGGACAAGCAGGAGTTAACAAGTTAAAATTCATTCCAGTCCTCATTAAGGATTCAGTTTCACTTCATTAAGCAGGTGTTTGGCGAGTAACGCAGAAGCATTTACTTGCAAGGGCTTCAAATCCCACATGACGACACTGCAGTATCATTATGGAAACGCATGAAAAATGATCTATTCTGAAATGCAGGTGGAATGACGACTCGTAAGGTTCTAATGAGGTTTGGGAGTCGGGAATGAAATTCCGCCCATCCTGTGCTGTTCTGGGGGTTTCCAATACATACACAGCTGTTATTTAATCACTAACTCAGTCATATTAAAGATAACAGGTTAGAAGGTTAGAAAAGAAGAACGGGACAATAAGAGGAGAATTAACAGTGTTCCTCTCTGGGCAGAGGTGGAGATTCTGGTGAACAGAAGCACAATGCCGCCCCAAGGTCCAGTCAGCTTGTCATCCCAGTACACCAGACTGGACACTCACTGGGAGACGGCCGCAGGAGCGATCGAAAAATACCCAGGTTCCCTCCGTCTTTCATCACACTTTGCCTTCTGTTGTGGCCACTAACGCGTGACTTTTGCAACTTTACGTTATCTTAGTACTATGGAAAATGGCCCTTCTTAACTGTCATGTGTCTATCTTCAGGGTTCGCCTTCACCACCCTGCTGAGCTACAACAGCCTGGAGAAATCCACCAATGGCTTCTTCCATGAGATGGGCAGCAAGAGCCAGGTCAGAGGGTACCAGATCATCTCCAAGGTGGTGACGGCCAGCGTTAGCAACAGGAACACTCGAGAACTACGGGAACCAGTCACGTTTGACTTCAGCCACACGCAGTTCGCAGAGAAGGCAGAGCCTGTGTGTGTGTTCTGGAACGCCAGCCTTGGTGGCGGAGGCTGGTCTCCGGCAGGCTGCTTGATGGTGAAGTCAGACCCCAACCACACCATCTGCAGCTGCAACCACCTCAGTAGCTTCGCTGTCTTGATGGCACTCTATGACATCGAGGTGAGTCGAGCTCCACAAACCTCAAGCTAGTATTTCCTCCTTATATATAGTACTGTGTTCCATCGAACAACAAGATCCAAATCATATGGACAAAAGTAGCATGTAGCATTGGGACAGATCTCTTAATCATTGAATTCAGGTGTTTCATTCAGACCCATTGCCACAGGTGTATAAAACCAAGCACCTAACCATGCAGTCAGGTTTGCAAACATTTGTGGAAGAACGTGTCGTTCTGAAAAGCTCAGTGAATTCAAGTGTGGTGCTGTCACTGGATGCCACCTTTGCAGTAAGTCAGTTTGTGAAATTTCTTCCTTGCTAGATATTCCATGGTCAACTGGAAGCGGTATTTTTGCAAAGGTTAAGCATTTAAGAACACTAGAAACTCAGCCATGAAGTGGCAGACCACGAACCACAGAGCAGGGTCGCCGAGTGCTGAGGTGTATAATGCGTAAAAGTCACCAACACGATGTGGAATCAGTTGCAAACTTCCTCTGGCATTAACCCCAGTACAAAAACATGCCCGACTGCAAAGTTTGATGGAGGAGGGATAATGGTGTGGGGTTGTTTTTCAAGGGTTGGTCTAGGCCCCTTAGTTCCAGTGAAGGGAACTCTTAATGCCTCAGCATACAAGGACATTCTGGACAATTCTATGCTTCCAACTTTGTGGGAACAGTTTGGGGAAGGAAGGTCCTTTTCTGTTCCAGCATGACTGTGCCCCAGTGCACACAGCAAGGTCCATAAAGACATGGGTGGGTGAGCTTGGTGTAGAAGAACTTGACTGGCTCACACAGACATCACCCTGACCTCAACCCTATCAAACACCTTTGGGATGAACGAGGAAGGAGATTGTGAGGAAGGAGATTGTGAGCCAGGCCTTCACATCAAACATCAGTGCCTGACCTCACAAATGCTCTTCTAGGAAAATGGACAAAATTCCCATAGACACACTCCACAGTCTAGGAAAGCCTCCCAAGAACAGTAGAAGCTGTTATAACTGCAAAGCTGCAGACTATGGATTTAGGTGCTTGACTAGGTTCTTGAATTTGTACACCTGTGGCAATGGGTCTGAATGAAACATTTGAATTCAATGACTAAGAGGTTTGTCCCCATATTACATACTTCATATAGTTTGTCAGTGTATGTGTGTGTTATAAAAGTCCCTGTAGGTACAATGGCCATGTGTCCCAATACTTTTGTCTATATTGAGTGGCTAAAATAGAGTCATATGTTTTACACGTAGGTGAATCCAGACTTTTGACTGGTGCATTTGTATGTCCTCATGACAGCTACCTCCTAACGGCCTCTGATCTCCCCCCAGGACCCATTCGAGCTGCAGCTGATCACGTGGGTGGGCCTGTCCCTGTCGCTGTTCTGCCTGCTGCTCTGCATCGCCACCTTCTACTTCTGCAAATCCATCCAGGGGACCCGCAAAACCATCCACCTTCACTTCTGCATCAGCCTCTTCGTCGCCACCCTCGTCTTCCTCGTGGGAATTTCCAGAACGGAGAACAAGGTGAAGCCTCCGACCGTAGCCTGTGCATGTATCTCCGCCATTTTCCCCACTGTGGTCATAGTATGTGTGTAGGTGTATGTCAGCCCACCTTTTATAGCATGATCTCTGGCCGTGTTGTCCGTCAGGGTGCCTGTGCCTTCATAGCGGGCCTTCTCCACTTCTTCTTCCTGTCCGCCTTCTGCTGGATGTGCCTGGAAGGCGTGCAGCTTTACCGCATGGTGGTCCGGGTCTTCAACACCACACTGCGGAAGCGCTACTTGCTGGCCGTTGGCTATGGCATCCCCGCCGTCATCGTGGCGATATCCGCCTCCGTCAACATAAAGGGCTACGGGACCGATCGCTAGTGAGTGGCACCGTCGTCAATAGACCCAGCCGGCTCTCCTCCCACTGCATCCGTGGTCACGGTCTACTGCCGGCACCAATGAACGTCAATAGTGTTTGTTGGGTTTCTCGAGTTTCCTCGGTTGTCTTGTAGCTGCTGGCTGAGCCTAAAGGACAATTTCATCTGGAGCTTCTTCGGCCCTGTCTGTGCCATCATCATTGTGAGTATTTCTTTTGTTTCTTTTATCTTTTTATTGTCGGTGCAGTGCAGTTGGTTACCTTCACCATGCACTTCATGAAGGAGACATAAGGGTTCTGGTTAACAGTAAGGATCGTTCTGTTCAGACTCATTGCACATTATAAATCATCACAAAGCTTGTCTTTAGTCTTTGGCCTGGAAGTGCTCGCTGTCCGGGGGCTTTGGACCCCTTCTCTGCACTGCCATCCTGCCTTGCAGATTCTGGGGAGGGCATTGAGTTACAGCTGCAGGCCTACGGCAGAGGAAGAGCGGCTGCATCGCTAACGGTGGACTGTTTATATGATGCCACTGTCACACGGCTCCTCTTTCTCTCTGACAGCTGAATGTCTTTTTCTTCATCGTCACGGTGTGGAAGTTAGCGGAGAAGTTTTCTAGCCTTAACCCTGACCTCTCCAGTTTACGGAAAATTAAGTAGGTCCCTCACATTCCTGTCACCACTCTTCATCATTGATGTCACTCTGTGTGATTTGCTAATTGTATACTGTTAACATTATGCAGTATGTGACAGTTTTTATCAGTTGAACGTAACATGATTTCACAATCAGGAGTTTAAAAAAAAAACTGAAAAAAAGTCTATTTAGAAACATCAGTATGTAATTAATATTCAAATACAATTAATATCTGCCAGCTGTGGGAGTGGCCCAAATTAAATTCAACAGTATGTTTGCAGTGTGTAGACCGTATATAGCCATGGTTGTATCTCTGCTGCCACCTGTAGGACATTTACAGTCACAGCCATAGCACAGCTCTGCATCCTGGGCACCATGTGGATCTTTGGCTGCTTCCAGTTCGAGAAGAACACACTGGCGATGTCCTACCTCTTCACCATCTTCAGCAGCTTCCAGGGGGTCCTTGTGTTCGTCATGCACTGCCTCTGCTCCAAGCAGGTCTGTCCCATGCACGGGGTCTGCAGTAAAGCTAAAGTTCAGGCGCCACCATAAACTTGAGAATCATAATGAATCACTGATGTGTCTAGAAGCGTCTTTGCTGCCTTCACACCAGCCAAGTCGCTGCCCGGCACTACTGCCGATGCCCGAGTGCTGTTTGTGTTTGTAAAATCCAGAAAGTTCTGCTGATTTGCACAGTAATAAGACACGTCTTATTTGACTCTTTGGCATTTGGCTCAGGTACGAGAGGAGTACAGCAGGTTCCTGACCTCCACCTGCAGGCTTCAGAAGTACACAGAGTTCAGCAGTAACAAGTCCAGCAACTCACAGGTAGACACACACACACACACACATTAAGCACTAATACATACCCATTGCCTGAAAGATTATTCAAAATTTTGAGGTCATAAATAAAGAATCTACAGTCACACAGTTTCATTTTTCTTACTGTTAAAATTTGGATCCACTTCAAACACTAACTCTGGGGCCATTTCCTTCCTTTTATAGGCCTTAAGAAGCTCAGATTATACAGGAGAGTCGAAGATCTGAGGGATATTTAACCACCCCGTGTCACAGTTACGGCTGTTCTCTCACCAGCTTCCCTGCATCGCTCCGCTTACCCTTGTCTGAGCTCAAAAAACCCTCGTGCCTGGTCTCTGACTGAAGGATGGTCACAAAATGGCCACCGTAGAAGTTATTGGTTTTTTTGTTAAATGATCAAGCTCCTTCAGGAGAGAGAACGACCACTAGCAGACGGCCAACTGACCTCAGTGCCGTCCCTCAGCTGGTCGGGTCCACTTTTGAACAATTAAGAGCAAAGCACTTTGCCGGCGAGCACATATCCGCGGTACAGTCCAGTCTGCTGTGGTCATAAAGCTTCCTTGCCAGGTCTGCACTCTGTGTGGCAAAGTTTAGCACTGTTTGGAATTAATCTTTTGATCGTACGCAAAACAGTTTAGAAGCTGAGTATGATTGGTTCAGAGAGATAACCAATTAGATTGTAGAAAAGGTGGGTACACGCAACTAGAGGAGGCAGGACCAAGACATCTGATTGGTTGGTCCCGCCTCCTCAAGTTGCTTGGACCCACCTCCCATGAGCATCACTCACAGTAAATTCTGAAAGGAGGAAAGTGAAGGTCTTGTACTTCACTGCATTTCTAAAAACTGCACACTGTGTACAATGTTCCCCCACCGTTCATATTGCCGCTGTTACACATGAAAAGATTCTGATTCGCTTCTCGGCTATCTGGAGATATTAGCATCTCTGAAGAGTCTAAATACGAATGTTGCCAAGTTTTCTATCATTTGACATTTTTGACAAATGTTTTTTTGTAGCCATGCACTTCATTTCAAGCTAATTTATACTGTATTATATTTAAAGAGATTTCCCATCATGTTAACGACGTTGATGTCTTCATTCATTTATATGTTGTATGTTTAACCTGTGCTGTTGTGCTTTTGTGTGTGTGCGCGATGCTTTATATAAGTGTAGTTATTTGATTGTCAGTATTTCCCAAGTTTTTTGTAAAGTCTCAAAAAGATGCTTAGCCGTTTAGGCTCAACGTTTTTTTCTAACTTTAGAAAAGTTGGATTGTTTAAATAAACGAATGAAAGTGGTTGTCGCATTCAGGGGTGGCAAACCTGATGCATGGGGAGCTAATGTCGGTTCGGGTTTTTGGGATTATTTTTCAGTTAGCCGATAGTAAAGCAATGGTTCTCAACTCCAGTCCTGGGGACCCACTGTTATTGGCTGATTGAGAGATCATCCCAAAAACCCGCACCCACAGCGGCTGTTCGTGGATCAGCTTCCTTACCTCTGGTTTCCACCTGGGCTGGAAAATTAATACCCAAAATAGTGAAACAGTACCATCTAGTGGTGAATGGCCTCAAATACAAATTTTTTAATCGGCAATCGTATGTAGAGGTAAACTTGAATAATTACTGGTACCTTTTAATTCAAAACCACCAACTGCTGTTGTCATGCTGATGAAGAGAACTTGAGACCATCACTATCCATTGTAAATTTATTAATATGATCTGTGGTGTTCCGGAACAACAGATAGCGTAGAGGGCAGGATCCTCAGTGGGTGGAGCTTACAGGCCGTACAAAAGTACGGGACCACCCTAGAGGCCGTGATGTCTGTGAAGGTGAAGAGGGCCGTCCTCTCCCGGTCCTTATAGAAAGACACTTTTCCGCGGTCCATGTCCAGCTGGACACGGATGATCTGAGGCTCCTGGGTCACATCGAGGGGCGTCCACGGGGCGGAGCAGGCCTTGTACTCGCCATTGCGCAGCCGTACGCTCCAGAAGCCCTCGGCCGGCGTCAGCACATGCTTGCCCTTCCTGTTGATGGAGTCCTTGGCCACGCCAATAACCCAGTACGTGTTGTCGCGCACTTCCACCTCCCAGCCGTGGCGGCCGGAGCCGAAGCTCTCGGAGCCCAGCATCTCGGCGCTGATGTCAAAGCGCTCGGGGTTGTCGGGCAGCCGGAACTGCTCTGTGCAGCACTGCACCCTGCACAGGTCCTCCGAGACCAGGAAGCAGTTGGCGGCAGTGTTGGGGTCTATGACCACCGGGGCTGGAAGGCGAAGCCATAAGACCCGTCACACAAATAGCATGTCATGTCATACACACGCTAACTCAATTCCAGAAGTACTCACTGTAATGGACGATCTCCATCATCTTCTCCCACACGTTGTACTTCAAGGAGCCCAGGTGTCTGGCCACGTCAATTAAAGCCCCCGCAGGGAGCTCTGGTTCTGGAAACGAGCCCCAGGTTCTGTAACGATACAGGAACGTCACTAATGATGTGGCTTTGGATCAAAAACTGCAACGATAATGAACAAATAACTCCGGACTCGGCTACCTCTTTATGATGTTTTCATAGTTCTGCAAGAAAAGACAAGGACATTAGTCCTATTCGTCTAGCCATGCAGAATTTTCTGTTCTGCTTATCTAACAGTCACAGTGGGAGCAGGTCAGGTATATCAAACCAGATCTCCCTGTCCACAGACAGAAATTATGGTGGTTTTTCACATGCTCTCAAATATGAGAAGTTTCTCAAGTCAGGTCATTGGTTTCCTCCCAATGGAAAATGCCCAGTTTGAAGGGAAGATGAACTACTGAAATACTCATGAAATACATGAAATAATGTTTTCTATGTTATTTATTATTCATTTACTACATATATATATATATATATATATATATATATATATATATATATATATATATATATATATATATAAACAGAAGAACTTGTGTACAGAATGGGCTCCTCTAGCGCCTGTTTATGGCCCCTTCCTGATAGGTCAAGTTTGAATAGTCTTTTTATCAGTCAAGATTGTCAAGGTACAACTTCCATAGCATGACCTAGCGGTGGAGAACACCTGAGCAACACTTAAGTCTCTGCATGGCCCTGAACTAGGTGATGAGCAAGTACTACAGCAGGACTGATCTTACCCGCAGGAAAAGGATGTCTTTGGCCACCATTTCTTGTTCTATAGATCGGATTGTGTTTGACAGGGATGAAATGTCCAGTGTCAGATTTTCAATCTTCTCCCGGATCATGACACTCTTGAGTTCCTCCTCTTTTTTCAGCAGCTCCAGTCGAGTCATCTCTTCATCTCGCAGAAACTGGTGAAGTTCCTCAAAATGCTCGCTTATCTGCTTCTCCGTGTTCTGAGCCTGACGCTGCAAAAAGGGACGACGTGTGGAGATCAGTCATCCACAACGGGAGCCTCGAGCACTTCTTGACCAACCTTTCACATGGTTCCTAGGAACTACTAAAAATACCTTCATGTGCTCCTCAGATTCCTCGCAGGTGCTCTTAGCCTTTTTGAAGACATTCAGCTTTTCCTTCAGAGGCTTCAGTGCATTCTTGAGTTCCGCCTGCCATCAAATAGTTACTCGTCAGAGTCTGGTTTCAGCCCCCCTGCTGGTCATTGGTACTGTGGGTAACATAATCAGCCTTACTGAGAAGATATAAATATCTCCATGCGACTGAGTCGCAGACTTGAGTCAAGCATGGAGCTGCTTCTTAAAACAGTTCCTCTGCCAATGGGCAAGTCAAGAAAGACAACTAACTATGCTTGTGATTTAGCACGAGGCTAATCCATTTTACTTCCATGAAACTCTTCGATTTAAAGACTCTAAATAAATAAGTCGGTGAAATGAAGGAGTGGAGAGGAAAAGAAGGGAAGTATTGTGTGATCTTTCCAGCCTTTGAGACCCTGGAGTAGTCAGTTGGAAAACCATTAACATAGGGAGTTTCCGGACCTACCTTACAGTCCTGCAAGGCTTCGGCCAGGGGGTACAGCCTGTGCCCTCGGTGGGCCCCGGAGACACGGCACTCTCCACAGACAGGCCGGAGCTCCTCCAGGCAGAAGAATTCCAGCACCTCACCGTGTTGGGAGCACGCGGTTGGGTCCGAACGAGCCCTTTCTCGCCGTAGGGCCTCGCAAGCCCTCTGCAGTGTGCCGCTGACGGGGGGCCGTTCCAAGGAGGAACGCCGGAAGCACAGTGGACAGTCACGTCCACCACCGATGCCACCTTCGCTCCAGTGCCGCTCCAGGCAAGCCTGGCAGAAGTGGTGCCGGCAGGAGAGAGCTACCGGGTCCCGGAAGATGTCCCCGCACAAAGGGCAGGACAGGTCCTCCAGCTCCTCCTGCAGCGAGACCCTGGATGTCATTCCTGCTCCGAGGGCTGGAAAGCTAACCTTGTGGCAGTGTACCCCAGCAGCAGGCTAGATAAAGTTACTCTGCGTGTCCCTCCCCTTGGGGAGTCACCAGTGCATAAAGGGTGCAGAAAACGTCAATATTCATTCCTCTCTAGCGAAGAGCCTCACGATGGAAAAAAAAAACTGTGTGTATATATATCTCTCTTCCTTGACAACATGGTGCTTGAGTGTCTGCAAGGGAAGATCTGAAGCTCAGTAGGTGACTTATCTGTGAGGTTCCAGACATGTGGAGGTTTGGCAAAGTGGAGACATTGCAAGAGCTCAAAGGACAGGCTTGAAGTGAACTCAAGAAGGCAGCGTTCAGAGTGATGACTTCATTGTCCTCGCCCAGATTGTTGACTAAGTTTTATGGGCTGCTGGTCATGTATATGGTGAATTTTTCCTTGTACAGTACAAAGTATGAAACTATTTTTTTCGATCAAGGTTCTAGTGTATGGTGCTAAAGTGGGGTGACACGCTGGTTCATGTTATTACCTTGCAGCTGTGGGACTCAGGTTCGAGTCTCTGTCCTGGCTCTATGTGTGTGGAGTTTGCATGTTCTCCCTGTCATTGTGGGGTTTCCTCGAGTTCTCCAGTTTCCCATCACAGTGCAAAATCATGCTGAAATGAATTGGGGTTGTGCGTGTCTGCGTGTGTGTGTGTGTGTGTGTGTATGTAAATGGTTTGTGAATTTCCCCTGTAATGGGTTGGTTTCCCATCCTGGGTTGTTTCTAGGCTTTTGTCCAAAGGCTCCAGACTTCAAAAACCCTGCATAGGACAAGCTAAAACAATTTATGTATGGATGTTAAACGAGATGACTGAAATAAAACTGAATCTCCACATTGTGTGTGTGTGTGTGTGTGTGTGTGTGTGTGTGTGTGTGTGTGTGTGTGTGTGTGTGTGTGTGTGTGTGTGTGTGTGTGTGTGTGTGTGGAGCTCGTATGTTCTCCCTGTATGTGGGTTTCCACTGGGTACTCTCCTGCAGTCCAGTCCGGCATTTTTTAATTTTTTTCATCGTGTCTCGCATAGTGTCGCACTTAACAGTTACACTCCCTCCATGACACGTGGTGGTACTGCTCCATTTCGAACGTGTCCATAGGTTTTCAGAAAACATCCACAAATACGGATGAAACAAACGCAGGGTACAGACAGAAGGCCCCGTCCGTATACTTAAGCTCAAATAGTGTGGCTGAACTGAAACACGACTGAAAACACACTAGGAGCTATGGATGCTTGTAGCGGATAAATTAACAGCAAAATCTCTCCCAGCCATCCTACAGTTCCACACCCTCTTCCGTAATGAGGAAACCGTGTGCTGTCATTAAAAAAAAATAAACACCACTCAAATTTTCTTATTCATTAAAGTTTTATTAAACAGAGGCCCAAAGAGTCAATAAAACAGTCATGACTAATTTATTATAAAAAAAACAATTCAGCATAGATGTCCCAGCATCGATGTACAGGAAAGACAGGAAGCCAAGAATCTCCAGATAGGGTTAGGTAAAGAGCCAGGAAACAGCAGCATTAGTCAGGCCAACAGCCGGCTGCCTTGCAGGCCTGGCCGACGAATGTTACGGACAGAGAAACAACGGGAATGAGTCCAAAGCAACTCGGCGCCTCTGGAAGGTAACACCGTGACAAATTACCTACACGAGGCGTGCTTTGAAAACAGCATTAATTAGCACAGACAGTGTTTCCTGTGCATTAGGAGCAGATCCCTTGATATCCCCATATAACACTGCCGTGAGAGGTGAATGGATGGGCGCATTTGCAAAACAGTACACAGACTTTACACAGACAGTAACTAGAAACCTTGGAAAGAAAGTCACACTGAAATGAATAAAATCAAATGTAAAAAAAACTACCCTGCAAGTTTTTATTAGATATGACAATACAAACTGGATATAAACAAAATATGCATGCGTGACCTGAACCTGAATCTGAGCATTTTCAGGCAGATGCCCCCTCTGACAGTACAGTGGTATGACATGTGAGTACACCCCAAGAGACCAGGGCTCCTATTCCAAAGCATTTTACCTTAGTACTGAGTATTCTGAAATCACACTAAAAGTTTTTAACTACGAGTTTTTTCTTAAAACATATTCAACAAGAGCAACTTTCAGTTAGGAAAAGAGCCGACTCCTAAGCTAAGAGTAATGACGTCATTATGGCTGACGTCACTTCTTATGCACGAGCTTGCCTGGAATAACCATGGCGATTGACTGATGAGAGGCCAGTACGTGCTGGTGAAAATGTACGCGAAACATCCCATAGACACAAGTACAGTGGAAACCACTTATAGTGATCGTGGTTATGAAAATCAACTACTTATATAGATCAAAAAGCTTGAGATAGAATCAATCGTTTACAAATACTGTTTAAATAATTCACTTATAGTAATCCACTTATAGTGTTCATTTTTGGTCTTTTTAAAAATGACAGTATATGGGAAAAAAAATTACTACGGTGTATGTGTATACACTACATTAAGGTACATTTTAGGTACAGTACCGTATTTTAGCGTATTTCAATTCAGTTCAATAATTTGAAAAGCGTACTGTATTTGAACGAGTCAATAAAATTCAGTACGTAACTACGCTGTCCGTTTTATTACTTTATACTCATGTAATAAATAAACAAATGTCAATCAGATAGTAAATTGCCTGATACGTAAAGAAAACGAAAAAAAAAGGCTATAACGATCCGTTAAGCGGTGTATATGTATATGATTGGGTTGTTTCGGTTTGTTGCTGTCATTGCGTCCCTCACAAGCTCCACAACCATCATTATTCTCTCCCTCTGAGGCGGTATCCTTTAAGTAATTCAGCGCTCGTTTAATGTTTCCAAGACATTGTGCCGTGGACTGAAAAACAGCCATTTTGCGACGGTTTGCGAAACGGTCTTAGTGACCTAGGAATCATTCTCCGAGACGTTTGGAGCTTCTCCTAAATCGGCAAGTTTGCAGCTACTTTTAGCTTTAAGATCACCTGTGATCACCGGCCCAGGACAGTACAATAGCCAGTGTTTCATTACTGCTCTGTGTAAATGCAAGTATAGGAGGATATGGTCCTTGCTTTACGTGTTAAAAACACAACGCCATCAAAAGTCGCTCACCATTAACACAGAGGCTGTGAAATAGACGCTCTGTAATTAACAAAGTACATCACACGTACAGTAATAAACCTTTAAACTTAGATATTCACAAGATTAACAGTATTTGATTTGTTGTACAAAACAGATATTTACAAGATTAACATATTGTTTTCTCATACAAAATTGTTGTGGTACATTGTTTAATACGTTGCT